>NW_026596039.1:21280436-21408607 GCF_907164565.1 Psammomys obesus | reverse complement strand
AGTGGCTCTCCTGCTGCCTTGGCACTGACTTCCGCCCCTTGTGGATTGGCTCTCCTGCTTACTTGAAATCTTCTTTTATCATACTGTATACTTTTGTAAATTACTTTAAAGCTGTTTTTAAAATATTCTTGTGAATTCTTTGAGAATTTGATTTTCATATTAACAAATTCCCCAGTGCCTCCCAGTTCCCCCTCACTGACCACCCCACCCAACTTTGTGCCCTCTCTCTCTTTCTCTCTGTCTCTGTCTCTGTCTTTCCTCTCTCTGTGTCTGTCTCTGTCTCATTGTCTATCTCTGTCTCTCTGTCTCTCTTACTCTGTTTGTCTCTGTCTCTCTCTCAGCCTATTCAGTCCAATTTGTATTTCCCAAATACTCTTGAGTGTGAGGTTGGCCATGGACCTTGGTCAGCCTACCACCCTTGAAGAAAACTGACCCTCCTCCTCCCAGAAGCCCTCACGTGTCCATAGCTCCTTGGAACCGGTGCGCCCACCTGTCCTCTCCTCGCTGAGCTTCTGTCTGGCCTGAGCTTGCCCAGGTCTCCTGCATGCTGTCACACTTGCTGTAAGCTCCTGTGTGCCCCGTCGCGCCCCCTCACAGACAGAAGCACCTCTGGCTCTTTCAGTCTTTCCTCCCCATCTTCCATAAGGGTCCTCCAGCCTTGGATACAAGAGTGTGACCCAGATGTCTCAGTTAAGACTGAACAGTCTGCACTCTATTTCCTGGGTCTTTATGGCTAACCTTTTTAGGAAAATAATCATGGAATAAACAAACAAGGAAAATGAAAGCCTTCATTTATCTATAAAAATACTAAAAGCCAGGACAGGTTGTTTCTTTCATTTAATAGGCTATATTGAAAGTTCTGTAATGAGTCAAAATGCACACCTAAATTGCCCATATCCTAGAAAGAACCATATTCTGAAATTGCATATCGAGGCTTGGAGTTACCTTTGTGACCACTAGACAATGCTGGCTTGTCTTCATCCCTAAAATGGATCTGATTATACGGATTCTTCCCAGAGGGGTTGGGGGTTGTTATGATTTTATTTCTTTTTAGTCAAAGGTTTTGTGGGTGGGTTGGTGTCTCCCTCCCTCCACTGGAAGTCCTGCCTGGCTATAGGAGGTGGCGCTTCTGTCTCCGTATCTCCTGCTGCTAGGAGCCTCACCTAGAGTCACCCCATACCCTCCCAGGAACCTACCCCATCATGGGTCTCCAGCTTGTCCCAGATATCCCTTACCCCATTAGTTTCCCTTCTCTCTCCCACCCCTGCTGGCCTCGCCCCCCCCCCAGTTTCCCTTCCCACCCCCTCTCCCACGAAGGCCTCTTTCTCATCCACTTCCGATGTCTGCTTTATTTCCCCTTCTGAGGGAGACTCAGGCATCCTCCCTCAGGCCCTCCTGTTACTTAGCTTCTTTAGGTCTGTGGATTGTAGAATGGTTACCCTGTAAATTACACGTAGGAGCATTTTGCCTTTCTGTATGTATGGTGCCATGTATCTACCTTGTGTTCTCAGAGGCCAGAGGAGGGTGATAGATCCCCCAGAACTAGACTTACTGAAGGTTGTTAGCTACTCTGAGGGTGTTGGGAACCAAACTCTGGTCCTCCGGAAGAGCAGCAAGTGCTCTTAACCACCATGCCATGTCTCCAGGCCCCTGTGGAAAATTTATGCATGATCCCATCTAACTTTTATGTGAGGTTGTATATACAAGCATTTAACAAGGCCATGAAAAAGTCAGGGGGATTTGCTGTATAGAACTTGCCTTGCCTGCAAGGTGCTTACAGTAGAAATCAGAGTTTCCCGAGCCTCCTCAGTGCACTGGGCCCTAAGCCAGTGTCACAGTGAAAACTATCTCGCAGTCTTCCAGGAAGCCAGGTTTATTCATTTGTGTATACACTCATCTCTTACTCTGGGCTTATGTCCTTTCTATTATTTTTTGTGATTTTAGAATGCCTTGTATGAAATGATAGTAAAAACTCAGATGGTAATTAATTTCTCTTTTAAAATTTTCTTAGTGCAGGACATAGTGGCACAGGCGGCAGAGGCAGTAGTCTATCTGTGAGTTCAAGCCAGCCTGGTCTACATAGCATGTTCCAGGCTAACCAAGGCTATATAGTAAGACCCTGTCCTTTAAAAAATCCATCTTACTTAACAACAAAGGGTAGGCAAACTCACAGAGATGGCTGCCCCTCTCACGCCAGGCTTCTCATGATGGCTCGGCTCTGCAGCATTTGTGGAAGATGGTGTATGACCATTTCCCCATCACGAAGGTGGTGGTGTAGGAAAAGGGGTTTGTAAACTAGGAAGCTCGAGACAGTACACTTCTTTAGTATTAGGCCAGTGACTAAACTAGCTCTCTCTCTCTCTCTCTCTCTCTCTCTCTCTCTCTCCTTCTTGTGGGATCCCTATAATACATATGTTGATTAACCTGAGACTATAAATCCTTTAGGCTTTTTTCACTTTTTGCCATTCTTGGTTATTAAATTTTTGTTATTATAAATGATCCATTTTTGAGTTCCCTGGTTTATCTGTACTGTTAGCACTCATTTTTTATTTTGAGTTCAGTAACTGAAAGTTTCAGCTCTAGGGTATTTTATCCTATGAGCTCTATTTCTTTAGTGAATGTACCATTTTTCATGTATTATTTTCCTGATGTCATTCATCTACTTATCAATCTGTGCTCTTTCACTGAGCTTTGAGTTGCTTGTTTTAAACTTTTAGGCTAGTTAGGTGTGTCTCAGTTAGACTTAATTTCTGGCATGACAAAGTACCATGACCAAAAGCAACTTGGGGAAGAAAGTGTTTATTTAATCCTGTAGCTTTTAGTCTGTCATCCAGGAAAGTCAGGGCAGGAACTCAAGGCAGTAACCTGGAGGCCAGAGCTGGTGCTGAGACCATGGAGGTGTGCCACTCACGGGTTTGCTCCCCACAGCTCGTTCATCCTGCTGTCCTAAAGCGCCCAGAGCCATCTGCCCAGGAGCAGTGCCACCCACGATGAGCTGGGGCCACCCACATCAGTCCCAAGAATACACACCACAGGCTTGCCTATGGGTCATTCTGCTGGTGGGCATCTCAGCTGAGGCTCTGTCTTCCCAAATGACTCTAGTTTGCAGCAGAACAGACAGAACAGTTGCCACTGTCCCCTTCCTTTCTTTTAGTGGCTCTTTTCATGTGGGGTTGAGGGGATTGAGCGTCAGACTAAGGTACCCAGGGTTGCAAGGCAAATACTCCACTGTCTGAGCTGTCTCATTCTCTGCTCTTGGAGGGGCCACGTGATTGGCTCAGGTCACTAAGATAATCTGCATATGTGAACACTGGCTGCACCATTTGCTGTCCCTGGTCACAGATTAAAGGCCAACTTGACCACAGCCTTGGATTACCCAGGATGCCCCTGATACCAGGGCAGGAGCTCTGAGATTATCTTAGAATTCTGCCTCCACAGTACTCCAAATTCCTTTCATGGAGCTGTTTGTATACCTGAAGGCCTGCTTATCAGAACCAACAATGCTCATTGCACAAACTGCACAAGGCCTGTGGGAGACGTGCAATGTACCTCTCCTTTTCTGCCCTCATTGAGAATGTTCAGAGCCCTTCCTCAGCTGGGCGTTGTTTCTCATTTTAAAGGTTTGGTTTTTTTCCTTCCACTTTTTCAGGCCTGGCAAAGTGGCTCATCAGGTAAAAATGGTTGCTGCCTAGCCGGACAATCTGAGCTCGTTTCCCCAGGACCCACGTGGTGGGAGGAGAGATCCAACTCCTGAAAGTTGTCCTTTGATTATACATGTACCCCGAAACACACACACACACACACACACACACACACACACACACTACAATTTGTTTTAAAACTTTTCAGTTAAACACATTTTTTTTTCATGAATGAGAAAGACTGGAGCTTAGAGTGGTTCAAAGATGAAGAACAAACGCAAATGTCTGGGGAGCGAGACTCTTGCCTCAGGAATGATACCTTATGGCTGCAGGGTGCTCTCTACACAGGTCTCTGTTATCAAGCATCTTATCATTTGGGAGCTGGGCCTTGCAGCGCACACCTGTGATCCCAGCGCTTGACAGGCAGGCGGATCTCTGTGGGTTTGAGGCCAGCCTGGTCTACAGAGTGGGGGCTGCATCTCTAACACCCCCCCCCAAGAATTAATCCTATCACTTGGAGCTGGAGAGGTGGCTCAGTGGTTAAGAGCATTCGTTGCTCTCTGAGGAACAGTTAAATCCCTCGCACCCACCTGGTGGTTCATAACCATTAGCTCCCCCAGTCCTGGGGGATCAGCTGCCTCCTTCTGACCTCTATGGGTACCGCATTCCTGTGGCCACATACACACGTGCAGGCAAACGCTCATGTACGTAAAACGAAATAAATACGTAACGTTTTAGAGGCCGTAGTAAAATTTTAAAAAAGACTCTTGTCACTGGGAAAAGCAGGACATCTTTGACAGTCAGAAGGAAATAGGGTAGAAGTATCTTTTAGCTGGGCTGAAGCTGAAGGGCAGCATGGGCTGGTAGGATGGCTGCACATGGGGAAGATGGGATCACGTATCCAGAAGGGCAGAGAAAAGAACACGGGGTAGGGAGCACTGCTGAGGAGAGGGAGGAGCAGCAAAGGCTGCTGTGGGTACAGGAGGTGACCTGCTGGGCAGCTAATTGGTGAGTGCTGACAGTGTGTTCAGGGGGCAGCTGAGTCACCAGGAGCCTAGGGAGAGAGGGAGGGCCACCAGGAGCCTGGGGAGAGAGGGAGGGCCACCAGGAGCCTAGGGAGAGAGGGAGGGCCACCAGGAGCCTGGGGAGAGAGGGAGGGCCATCAGGAGTCCGGGGAGAGAGGGCCACACTTTGCTGCAAGACTGACTTCATCAGGGACCTGGGTGGTGTCATTGGTTTTGTTAGTTACAGAGTGATGTCAAGTAGCTTCTGTCACAGGCAGGCGGGCTTGTCCTGGCAGAGCCCTCTACTCCTTCTGCAATCCCAGGTCCTGGAAGTTCAGTAGGGTTTTTACTGACATTTAAAATACAGACTAAAATGGGATCGGATGAATTAAAGGACAGAGGATACAGTAAGAATAGCATCTTAGTTCTTAAAATAGCTCCAGGTTGTGCCTGTGGGCACACGTGTTTTGTTTTGTATAGAGCAGACCATGTCAGCTAGTCAGAGAAGCCGGGGAAACACGCACTACCCAAGGAAGTTCAGCATATTTGTAGACAGAGACAAGTTCAGTAAACGGCTAGCAGCGCTGCTGATAATCACCAGTAACTAGAAACACACTTCTCAGCGTCCGTCCTCGGGAGAGCAGATAAATAAGTTCTAAGTTATGCGTGTAATGAAGTTCAGAGTCACACTGGAAAACACAGACAAACTAGAGCCACATGTGGCAGCATGGGCAAAAAAAAAGATCAATTTTTAAAGTTGTTTTTGACTCATACGTGTACTATTGTATGGCTTATATATAGGCTCAAAAGTTGAAACATTTCCATATTATGTATAGATGTATTAGTGGGGACGTAACTATGCTTGGAAATGACAGTGTCACCTTGAAGACAGTGGTCCTGGCTGATGCCGGGGAGGGGGAGGGGGTAAGGAGCAAGGACTTTCAGCCCCACCTGTTGGGTCACACAGGTGTGGTGACACCGTGTCTGTTTGTCACCGCATACCTTTGCCACAGACTGCACATAGACTATAGCATTGAGCAGAGCAGAATCAGGGCTATTTATGAGCTGGGTCGGTCCTGGTGCGGAGACTTACAGTAGTGTGGCTTTGAGGGGGATGAGGAGAGGCCATTTCCATGCACAGGTCTGTATGAGATCAGCAAGGACAGTGTTGGGCAATGTTTGTTTTATTTTAAAAATGATGCACACGACAGGTATTACATAAGAGTTTAATGGAGGGAAGGGAAGCAAAAGAGAGTTAGAGCCATGAGGGCGTAGAGAGAGAGAAAGAGAGAGACACAGACACACAGAGAGAGAGAGACAGAGATGTGGGGAGGGAGCACCCTGACAGAGAAAGGGGAGAGAGCAGGAGAGGAGCAGGAGAGGAAGAGGAAGAGAGAGACAAAGTGGATTGGTCCTTTTATAGATCGTGTGCAGCTGGGTAGATCGTGTCCTTGGGTAGTGTCTGCCAGGTGTGTCTGCCACACACCTGGTGTGCAACACACGATGACATCATAGGGTTACTAGGCAACCCAGAAGCACTATACACTAATACTTTTCAAGATAGAAAAATCCTTGCTACCCACGTCTTCTTACTTTATTGTTGCAAAATGCAGAGTGGTTGCTTCTGCTTAACCCCAGAAAGCCAGTCATCAAATCACACGCCCAACACTCACTGCGGATCAGTGGTGGGGAGTGAAGAGAGGCAGCCCTGGGGCTCCCTGGCCAGCTACCTATCCCAGGGAGAGACTTCGTTTAAAAACAACCAACCAAAACCATGCGGGCAGCACCTATGGAATGCCACCTGAGGATCTGGGGTACTACACACACCTGAGGGCTCATGTGGACAGAGTCTCAAGGGATGTTCAGTGACTGCTGTCCGGATCCTGAATCCCAGGATAACCTAAGAAAGAGAATGTTTGCAACTAGTCGACAAGTGAGCATAGATCTTAGACTGGGGCAGAGTTAATGGGAGGGAGGAAGTGAAGTAAAGCCCCGTGTCTTCTGTGTCCTACCAGGGAAAAAGTAGGTGTTTAACAAGGAGTCAAGCGAGTGAATGATGCTCTAAAGTGCTTTGAGCACATACAAAAGAAAGAAAGAAAAACAGTAGGCCTACTGTCTAACGGGAACGGTAGGTTATGAAGAGCATTCTCTCAGGCTGTTTAGCTTACCACTCCCTGAGGCAGGTGTTGACGAAGAAAAGGGAGCTACAACATGAGCTGTGTGGCCACAGCTACACAGCTGTGTGTAGGGGTCAGGGTTTGAACTGAGGTTTCACTGTACTTCTCAGCGTTTTTTCTGTATCACTCAGTGATATGATTGAAAGAGGAAAGACTGTTTTAGAAGCTGGCATGTGGCTGTCATGGAGAGAAGCAGGCTCTTAGGGGTCTCAGATACTAAAAAATGACATTTAGATCTTTCAAAAAGGAAACCATTTAAAGTTCTTGAGCGGATGACCTGTGAGAGGAATGCTCTTCTTTTGAGGTTCCCGTACAGTGGTGAGGACGGATGGAGTGACACGGGCAGGAGAATGGCGGAAAGGCCCTCACTGCTCCCGACACCCTTGGAGCTATCCGGGCTTTTGGTCACTCACACTGCTAGCCCAGGCCTCAGTGGTCACCTCCTCGTGGAGGTTGGGGGTGGGGTGTAAAGGTGTGTGCCTGACAGCACAGGTTATAATTCAGGACAGATGTTCCCATGGAAACCATATTCTCCTTGGCAACTGGGTTTTCATCTGCAGAGCAATGACAGAAACCAGTCTGGGCCAGAGTGGCTTTCCTGGGCAGGTCGTGGTACCCAAATACGCCTGAATGTATCTGTAGTTCAGCTTCCAATCAAACGCCTAGCCTGTCTGCAACACTAGAAGAATATCAAGCATTGAGGTCTTAGTACTCGCTGGCTGAGAAGAAAGAGAATTGACATTTAGACAGTAGCCACACAGACCAGGAGCCAGGCCGAGTGGTTATAAACCTTCCCTGGATTCCAGCATAGCTCTAGGAGGCCATTGGGAACATCCTCATTTTAGTATTATGGATTGTCAGCTTCACGTGCGATGTTACAGTCTAAAAGAGAAGAGCATGCTCTGTTAGTCTGGAGGGACTCATGATCAAGGAGAAAGAACAACGGACGTAGTTTGCTTTATGCACCAATGATGTACAGAGAACCAGGACTAGAGGTGAGTGCCCAGTCTTCCTCAGGAAGAAGAGAACGGGGGATGCCTCCTTAGAGGTAACATCTTAGTTGGGTATTGAAGGAGGAGTAAGGATTCACCACTTTATCAGGGATCAGAAAATCCCAGTGGTAGGAACTGGGAAAAGTGGGTGTGGTGTCAAAGAAGTTTACTGTAGAAGGCAAAGATAAACCAAGTGTTAAAGTAGGTGATATTTTTACTAATGCATGGCCCTCCCTCTTTAACCAGGTTGGGGTTAGATTCTATGAAGGTAGAAAATAATGTGGGGAAATCATTTTGGGCAGAAAGGTCTAGAAAGCTGTCTATGAATTCTAAGGCTATTTAAACAAGCAACAGAGTCAGAGCTTTGGCAACTCTAAGACTCCAAATTGCATGTGTAGGTATGTACATCTGGAAGAAGAGGTACCCTTTACTAGTTTTTGTAAATTCATCATTAACTGCAAATGTCTTCCAATGCAGAAGAGTCTTCCTTGAAGGTTCCATTGTTCTAGACTCTGAGAATTCAGTGCTCTCTGGTTAAAGATGCTTGAATCCTGTTACACCGTTCTGTAGGTGAACCCAGGAGCCAAAGAACCTACAAAACTTAGCCAAGATCTGCCTAATTTACCAAGAAGGATCTGAGTCCATTTGCACGGCAGGGCATATGGGAATGACTGAGATAGATGCCCCAGCTTTTCCCAAGGACATGTCAAACATTTCCAACCGCCTCACTCTTGTTTTCTTTTCACCAAAGGCTCCGTTTGTCTTGTGTTTTTGGAAATCACAACCAGAATGTCCTTGAGGTCTCTTCTTCTGAGCTTGTGTTCCTTATGACTGTTTGTGCCCTCCTTTATTAAAACCACATCTGGCACATCACTGTGTCTGTGGTGATGAGTGAAATGGGCGCTCCTTCTGTTTTGCTGACTGGTTGAGGGGAGAGTGGCCTTCCACAAGCATCATGCTGCGCCTCCCTGCTGGGGGTGGGCTTGTACTCACCACTGTGACATCAGTGAGGTTTTTCTCCCTGTGTTCTCTGAGGACAAACATATGATCATTATCCAAAAGCTCATTTCTTACGAACATCTTACCCCACATTCCAGAAATGGCCATCTGTTTCTCTGACGCAGTAAATCCAAGTGTCTATCTTCTAAACGGTATGGTGAACACGTTGGCTAAGAGTTCTGTGCTGAATAAAGATTTGAGTAGTTGAGATTGTCTGTCGTGTCAAACTAAGGCTGGCTCCATGGGGACCGCTAAGATATTTAGCTGTGTCTGCTACTTCCAGATTGATTCACTTTGGGCAATTCTTTACATGCTGAAGTTCCCTGGTGTTGACTTCTAGGCTGATAGTTGTTTGGATGAAGCACTTTAGACTCAATTTAGCCAAGCTGTCAGCGATGAAACCTTTCCTGTTTGTTTCCCCTTCTGCCTGGCGGGGTCCAGGCAGGGGAAACTCTGTAGGTTTCCTATGGGAGGAGGTGCATTATTGCTATGTTGAGGAGCAGGCAGATCCTGGAGAACAGTAAGAGGTACCAGTGCCTTGTTGGACTCTTGAGTGACCTTGGCCCTCCAGCTTTGGAATGCTATTGTTTAGAAGCTACAGCCAGGGGTGGGGGTGAGGACTAAGGAAAGAAGCCAAGGAACATTGGAGCCCACAAGCGTTAGGAACAGGGCTGGGTGAGGCAAAGAACTCTTGCTAAAACAAAATATTTAACTAGATTTCACTTTTTGCTTTCAGCTTGAATTCTTTGCTTGAAAGTTGAGCTTTGAAGTTGTTTCTTTTCTTATTGTTCCAACAATATTGTGCTTTTAATCTTGTATCTTTGGGTGGACCCAAAGACTATTTAGATTATTTTGAAATTGTAGCATCGAATTTCTCAGATTCCTGAGTGTGCTTTCTATCAGAGGCTTTCCTTGAGGCCACCCAGACTCTTCTTTCTCTGGTAGACAAGAATGTGTAAAAAACAGCCTGGCTAAAGCTCACAGTGTTCTAAGTTTCTCAAGAGTTGCTAAATAGATTATATATGCTAACACAGGTACATGAACATTCACACGTGAGAGAGAGAGAGACTGATCTTCCTGGATTTTTAATACAGAATATTTATATAATGTCTTCTCATAGACAATATATACTGCAAACTGTAACTACAGAAACCATTCTAAAATGAGATTCAGGGCTGAAGAGATGTGTTTGTGGGTAAGAACACTTGTTATACAGAATGGGCTGTGAATCCCTAGCACCCATGTAAAAATCTGGGCATGGTTGCATGTGTCTGTAACTTCAGTGTTGAGAAGGTCCAGACTGCTAGGTCCTGGGAACTTGCTAGCCAGCTGAACTAGGTAAAAATCCTCTGGTACCAACATGTGCATACAATGGGCAGATACACCCCCCCCACACAAATACCATACACACATATAAATACACACACACACACACACACACACACACACCACAGAACTCATCAGGACAACAAATGAAAAGAGCCTTCCAGGTCTTGAGAGCAGAGGAGCTTGAATCCTGGCCGTTGGCCAATGCTAATTAGGCTGGTGTCTTGAGGCATCAGTGTGGCATAGGGAAGACAAAGGCCAGAAGCACATCTTTGTGGTGTTAGACCTATTCTAGAGGCTAAGGTCTGACCGAAAGTGGGGGCAGAGTCATAGATTGCCGCGTCTACTTTCCCTGCTACTTTGTTGTTTTGTCTCCTACCCGACATTTTATGCTGAAGTCTCTACTTACCCTCGGGGACTCAAGGATGCTAACAGTCATTAAGACCGTCCTTTGAAGGCTGGAGAGATGGCTCAGCATTTAAGAACACTGATCGCTTTTGATTTTCAGCATCCGGATGGCAGCTCACAAATGTCTCTAATTTCAGTTTCCAGGGATATGACGCCCTTTTCTGGCCTCTGTGGCCGCGACATGCATGTGGTGCACAGGTATTCATGCAGGTGAAACACACACATCAAATAAAAAATATAAAGATGTTCTGTGAGGCAGGAACCAATAGGACTTGTAGGTGTGTTTGATATAACCTAGAACCTCTGCTCAGATGTAGCCTGTGGTAGCTCAGTAACCAATTGGTTTCCCATAGTGAGGGGAACAAGGACTATTTCTAACAGGAACTCAATGGCTGGCTCTTTGACCTCCCCACCCCCCAAGGGAGGAGCAGTCCTGTTAGGCCACAGAGGAGGGCTTTGCAGCCAGTCCTGAAGATACCTGATAAAACAGGGTCAGATGAATGGGGAGGAGGTCCCCCCATCAGTGGACTTGGAAAGGGGCAGGGAGGAGACGAGGGAGGGAGGGACTGGGAGGGAATGAGGGATCAGGACACGGCTGGGATACAGAGTTAATAAAATGTAACTGATAAGAAAAAAAAATTAAAAAAAAAAAAAGAAAAATCTCTGCCATGCTCTGTGAGGACCCACATGGCATAAGCCTTGCTCATCTTTGCTTGTTGGGTTTCTGGCATTCTTACAGACAGCAGACTCCCCAAGCCAGTTCAAGAGCAGTGTTCTTACGATCGCTCTCTCAAGAGCAGCTGCTTCATGAACTCTTATGTAGTGTGCCCCAGGCAGCAGATCAGCTGTTCTGTGTTTTCATTCTCTGTCCCTTCCAGCCACATAAATGTGGGATCCAGAAAAGCCGTGTTATTTTAAAAGTGCTTTGGGAAGAGCCATATTATTTTATAATTCCTGGGGTGAGACTAAGGCTTGGGAGAGTTGGATTATATTGGGTTCAAGAAAAACTTGGAGGTCAAATTCTCTCTCACCTTTGATTAAAACAAACCCAGCTTCACAAAACCACTGCCCTACAAGATTTCTAAGTAAAAACGATAAAGCCTATTTCCTTCTTAGAAACTGTTTTTTAGAGTGGCTGGATTGATAGCTCAGTCACTGTAGTGCTTGCTTTGCAAGCATGAAATAAATTCACTCCCCAGAACCCATGTTAAAAAGAAGAAGAAAAGAAAAGAAAGTCAGGCATGGTTCCCCGGGGAGGAGGGGATTGCAGCTGTGTGGGGCTCACTAATGAACTACGTGGTGAACTTCAGGCCAGGGAGAGGCCCTGTCTCAAACGCAAGGTGGGTGGTTTCCAGGGATTAACTGGCCTCTAGGCTGTCCCCTGGCCTCACACATGCTGACAGTGATGAAGATGCGCGCCACCCGCTTAGGAGTAATGTAGCCTATGTCCTGAGCCCAACGTTACACCTTTTCAGCTACTCAGAACTGTTTTCCTCCTCTCTGAACTCTGCTTATGCTGATCAGTAGTCACAACAATGACCACATGGACACCTCAGTAAGGTCCTAATGAATGGTACTGGGTTGAGTACGGGGAGCGGGGGCGGGGGGGTTGAGACAGGATTCCTCTGTGTAACCTTGGCTGTCCTATGTAGACTAGGCTGACCTTGAACTCAGAGATCAGCTTGTCTCTGCCTCCCAAAGGCTGGGATTAAAGGCATGCACAGCTACTGCCCAGCTCTTTTTGCCTTCTTAACTATTGGTCTTTGTGATTAGAAGCATTTTAGATGGCTTCAGACTCTAGCAGAGCTCAAGACTGATGGTATACTTTGTCCGGTACAAGTATTAATTAGTTGATTTTTTGCTGCTGCTTATGTGCAAGTGGAAACTCAGGCGCTTGACCCTCGAGGAGGATACCAGGCCTCAGCTGAGGGCTCGCTTCTTGCCACTTAATTGCTTTGTACTGTCACAAACTGACAAGCTCTTTACATATGCTTTCTCTGAGCTCCTAAAGTTGAGGCTCTGAATCCTCAAAATGCCTCACTGTCCTGACCTGGTCTCTGCTGTCTTCGAGGTCACAGAAATGCAAGGCAGTGTCTCCAAAAGTGGAAAGCCCTCCCTCCTCCCCCGGGAACCCAGATCCTCGCCCAGATCACAACGCAGCCTTATTCCACTCCATCCATCCGGCAGTATGTGCTCCCTTAGGGCAGTTCCATTCTGCTACTCAGTTCTCTGGCGGATTCTGGCTGCTGGCCCAGAAGAATCCATGTGTGTACATCTGAGGGCAAATGATGCCTTTCTCATAGTGTGGAGAAGCCATCTTTGTGCCTAAAGACCCAAGGGTAGCACAAAGCCACGTGTTTCCCCATGATGGAGGATGCCTTTTCGTCACTGGGCCCTGTATCTACACACCGAGGGGTGCTGTGGACCTCTGTTTGCCTATAAACTCCTCTCCCAATTTCTGAACCATCTGGGCTGAGAGTCATCTTTCTGTTGTGGCCCCGTCTGATGAAAGCCTCTTACTTTCTCTTCCGGAGGGAGTGAGTCAAGCTACAAAAGCATTTTCTTAAAGACTGACGTAGCAATTAAGATGTTGCAGCATGTGGCCTTGGGAAAACACCACTAAGTAGTTCCAGTCTGCAGTGTGGGCTAGACAGAATTCCACGCAAGGTTGTCACTCACGGAGAGCTCTGATCTGACGTTCGCCTTCTTCCTGTACTGCCACTGGCCCCCAAGGTCCAGTCTCGTTGCTTCAGTAGTTTGAGAACTACCTCCTCCAGAAAGCCTTCTCTGATCATTGTTCCTCGATGCGTTTGCCTTCTCGACTTCTGTAGGGTTTTGTTTGCTCATCTCTAGACACTCTTTCCATCATCTCCGTTGTTGCATTTGGGGGATGTGTACGGGGTGGGGTCTGGGTGCCTGTGTGTGAACAGGTGTGGAGGCTGGAAGTCCACCTCAGCAGTTACTCCTTGGGAACCGTCCACCTTGTTTTTGAGACAAGGTCTCTCACCTTGGTTTTAGACAGACCATTGGCCCTGAAGTCCTCGAGATCATTAAAAACACTGATGTGATAAAAGTGAGGTTTAAAACTAAACCATCGGCAACCAGTCCTGAAGATACCTGATAAAACAAAGTCAGATGAAAGGGGAGGAGGACCTCCCCAATCAGTGGACTTGGAAAGGGGCAGGGAGGAGATGACAGAGGGAGGGTGAGATTGGGAGGGAATGAGGGAGCGGGATACAGCTGGGATACAGAGTTAATAAAATGTAACTAAAAAAAAAAAAAAAAAAAAAAAAAACTAAACTAAACCAAACCATTGGCCACAAAGCAAGTTACTGAAATGCCGCTGGCTAGGCCTCTGCATTGTCTTATCATGGAAGTTTAGTTACAAGATCAGAAACATCTCCAGATGATTTTAGGACATTCTTCTTTATTGTAACAGCAGCTGTGTGCGTTTGTGTGTGAGTGTGTGTTTAGATGTGTATGTATGTGAGTGTATATGTATATATGCTCATATATATATATATGTATATATATGTATATATGTGTGCGTGTATATATGTATTCATGTGTATATGTGTGAGTATGTATGTGTCTATATATGTTTGTGTGTGTATATTTGTGAGTAAGTATATATGTGAGTGTGTGTTTATGTGCTTATATGTGTATGAATGTGTGTGTGTATGTGTAGTCTTGTATATGTCACAAAATAAAGTCTAGAATAAACACAAGTTGAATTATCCCAGAGTTGTGGCCAGAATCCCATTGCAGGAAAGTTAAGCTCAAAGGACACTTTCCTTCTCTCTCGCTAGCTTCAGAGAACCATGTGTGAGGCGGTTGCACTGGAGCAGCTTCCTCGGAGGAGATGGGTCCCAGTCATGGCTGAGAGGCAGCCCTCCACAGAGCAGAAGGGAGCAGAGGGCTAAAACTGCAGAGGTGGGATAGGGTAGGAAGCACGAGCCATCTGGAGTGAAGGGTATCATCCCAGACTCCTCTTGGACACCAGATTCCTGCTGCAAGCGTAGGAAAGCGGCCACCCTAGATGGAAGTTTATGTTCAATTCTGAGAAGACAGAATGCAGATCGGTGATTTCCAGGCCTGAGAGGAGGGATGGGAGTGACTGCTAACGGCTGGGCTTGCTTTGGGGTGTTCTGGAACAGGTTAGTGATGGCGGTTATGTGATTGGGAGCCCAGTGCTGAATTACAGGCTTTCAAAGGCTAACATGGAACAGTATGTAACTACATCAAAGAGGAAGAAGGGGGAAACTGTGACTCAAAGACAAGCTCTCAGGAGCGTGAAGCTGGTGGGTAAGTGGGCAGGCTGAGATTCAAACCCGGGGCTTCCTGGCCTTTCCCCTAGACCGTATTGCTTTTTGTCCTTTTGAGACCTATGGGGGTTTTGTTAGCAACAGGTCGGCTGTAAACTGTTAGGCAAAGGGTGGGGGCAGCGGGGCTGCCTGGCAGGTGCGGTGTAGAAGAGGGGTCACAGGTCATGTGGTGAACTGTGAGCTGTAGACAACACACAGGAAACTGGCTCTCAAGATAGAGGGACCTGCTCCGAGACTGAGCCGTCCTGGTGGATGGGAAGTATGGAAGCTGGCAGGCTACAATAGGGAGAGTTGGTGAGTGAGAACCAGATCATGAGGGGCTCCTGATTCCTTAACCCTGGTGGTTGAGGACATGCCATCAGGTGGCGGCATGTCGGGTAGATTATAGCTGGAGGGTTCGGTGGGTGGCAAGAGTGGGCTGGTGAGAGGACAGGTGAAAGCGAAGAGAACAGAGTGGGTTGGTGAGAGATAGGATAGAGCAGAGATAATAGCCGCGGCCGGTTAGGTGTGATGAAGAAGCTAGTTTATGAGTTCGCTAATGGGATAGGAGAAAAGGTCTCAATCCAGGTAAGAACCGGATGAAGGAAATACAGCCTGCATATAAATTATCATCTGCGGGGAATAGGCTCTGTCCCGAGGTTGGTACCAACCCCTAAATGTACCATGCTCTGTTCTCAGACATATATACCCATTAGAAACTTTAATTTGTGAATTAGGTACCATGATAGATTAACAGCAATAACTAGTAATAAAATAGAGTAGTTGTAATAATACTTGATTTTCAATCTTAGAATTTTCCACTTTAATATTTTGGGATTTGGGTTGACTAGGAGTACCTGAAATTACAGATAGTGAAATGTTGGTCAGGGCTCTTCTGGACCAGCCCATGGCCACAGAAGGTAGAGGGGAGGATTATGGAACACACACTATGGGTTTCCAGGCTGGAAGACAAGAAGCACAAAATCTAAGGGTAGCTATATGGCAGCAAGGGGACAAGGTAACTAGATAAGCTTAGGACATAAAGACATTGGGGTAGCGACCCTGGAGGATGATCAAACATTTTGCTAACATTCACCCAGGCCCTCAGCCCAGACAAGTGTAGCCCTCTCCCTGCTTCTACTTTTGGAAGGCAAAATCTCCTGTGCTGCCAAGAAGCCCCCCAAAGGCGTAATCATGCTGGCCACCAGGTATCTATTTACAGCACTTGGTACCTAACCAGGGTGCTTTGACAGCTTTTCATGGCTCGTTTTATGAACCCATGTTGTTGGCCATTTGAGAACCTCAGATCAAATGTGCTGAATTCTGAGGATGACCTCGAGTGTATGACAGGGAACTCAAAAGGAGAAATCAGAAACACCCTGAGTATTTGAATGCCAGGTACAGCATTTTACCAGCATCTGAAACACTGAGCATTGTCTGTTAAAATCAGCCAGTGGGCTGTGTGTGGCTAGAGCAGAAGGACCAACAGACATGAGAATGGCAGCCTGGTGTTGATAGGGCCAGGCTCTAGGGCATTATGGGAAGGATGAAGACCTTTTTGGCCCTGAGTGACTCAAGTTTATGCTTGCTCTGTGGTTATTTTCTTCTCAGAAGGATGTCCGAGTTAGTGTCACCCTGAATATATACCATCTAAAGACTAGGAGCTTTATGCATCTCAGGATGAGAACCCTTAGGGCTTTCCACCACAGACCATTCTGATGGACAGAGGAGGGCCAGGCACTGAGCACCAGACTGTTGAGCAAACCCAGCGGAGAGGAAAAGGGTGCTTGGGCCATACTGGTAGCATGGCAACATTCTTGGCCTCAACATTTGAAGGCTCTCAGCCACCCAACAAAGTGGCAAAGACTAGGACGAAAAGATTTGGGAGGGCAAACAGGGAGCTAGACTTTGACTGTGAAGTTTGCAGAGCCTCTTGGACCCCTTAGCAGAGGTGCTACAGAGCCAGCGAATACAAAAGTACAAGGTTCAGGGTGAGGTTAAGCCTGGAGATAGGAATGTGATATTTAATGTTGAGAGACTGGATGAGATTACCAGGTGTGGACAGAGGACAAGAGGTTGAAGGACAGAACCGTGGGGTTTTCCCGTATTTAAAGTCCAGGAATGGAGAAAGGAAGAAGGAAGGACGAAAAGAAGGAAGGATGGAAGAAAGGAAGGAGGAGACAGGGGAAGAAAAGAAATATTGGCAGGCAGGAAGGCAGCTGTTCTGGAAGGCAGCTGACAGCAGCATCTCAAGACGGCAGGTGTAACCTGTTGGGGACTCAGCGTGGGCAGACAGATTCCGTAGCCTGGTGTCCTCAGGAACCTTGACAATAGAAATGACCTCACAATGAGGGCAGAAGTTTGGCCGCAGCAAGTTCAGGAGAAAATGCTGCCATCTCTGGGTTTTTGAGTGTTTCTTCCCTGACCTCGAACACTCTTGTCCATCCTTATGGGAAGACAAAGGCAAAAGAAAATTCTGGGAGACACCTTTCTTCAATGCCTGTTCTGTGGCTGGGCGGAGAGACCCCAGAAGCTCTGCTGTTCTCTACTGTCACCGCCTGGCTCCTCTGGGGAGGGCCACTGTGCAGCGGTGTGACCATTCATTTTATGTTCTCTGCCACTTAAGCTTCTGGGACAGAGAAGCTTGCAGCTTGGAGGCTTCAGACTCCAGCAAAGGAACAAGAGAAAGTGCTCAAAGGGGCGAAACCTCCCAGAAGTGATGTATTGCACGCGACGCTTGTGGCAGCCCTGAGAAGGTGGGGCTGGGTGGCACTGGACACAGAGGAAAAGAAAGAGTACACCACGCGCTTGGGGAAACTGAAGCCTCAGCAGCACCCACGGGAATGCGCTGACAGAAAAATGAGCTCACAGGGACCACGTGGTAAGACAGCCAGGAGCTCTGGAAGGGGACTTCCCGGAGATGCTCCACCAGAGACCAGAGAGCCTGAGAGGGAATGTGGCTGACTGGACTGGGAAGTGCTGGAGGGGTCCTGTCTCATAGCAGAGGGAGAGTTTAGGAGCATCACAAAGCTCAGGGACAGGAATTTCCACCGTGGGAAGGTGAGATAATGGAGGACCGTCCCAGGCGATGCTTCCCTCGGCAAGAACATTCAAAGGCAAGAGCGGGCACCATTTGTGAATGCCTGTGCTCACATGACCTGACTGCTAAGACCCAGCTGTCCTGCCCTCCGTGAGAACGCACCGGCGAGAAGGGTGCTGTGTGCACTCATGCTGTCGCTTGCTGTCATTTGGGGAAAACCAAAGAGCACGGTCATCACTGTTGTCACACTGGGACCGAGAAGGGCGCTCAGGAGATCCCAGTGGAGGCAGAGCCCGCACTGTCTTGGTACAGGCGTGCGCTTTTAGTAAGAATGAGCGATGTTTCCTGAATCCACACAAACCAGTCCTCAAACCCAGCTCGGCACTTTCTCAGCAGGTTTCCTGAATCCACACAAAGTGGCGGGGTGACTCCCCGCTGCAGACGGCCGCCCACGGGAGGAAGTTGTGCCCGGCTCTCATCGTGCCTGGCAGTCTTCCCACAGCTCCCCAAGGTCAGAGGAAATGCTCTTCCAGGGTCTGCGCACACCTTGGGGTTTAAGTCCAGGCAGATCAGATGCATGGACTTGCTCGGCTCTCCTCAGAGACCCAGGGAGGTCAGTCACTTCACACGGTCACACGGAGAAGGGGAGTGCGCTAGAGTAATAGCAACCAGCATGACTGTTATTGAGTCCTTACTATATGTCAGGCAGTTAGGGAGAGTGATTCCCTCTGGCGTGTTTGGGGCCCAGTAAGCAAAGCAAATTAAATGCAGGCGCCCTGGCAAAATGTCCAAGACTATCTTCCATGGTGAGGAGGTGAAAACTGCTTGCTAACAGATTGGAATGATCCATTCCAAACTCAGCCAGGCCTGTGCATGTCTTCCTCGACTTAGACACACGGTGTTAGGGAGGGGGAGTGTGGGCTTGGCAGCGAGGCCGCCTTCTTCCTGCTCTCAGCGGGTATACACGGTGCAGAGTGGCAGAGAGCTCCGTGGGGGCAGTGTCCTCTACGCAGGGCCTCTTCCGGCCTCCTCCTCTTCCCCTGCTCAGATGACACCCAGTTCCTGTCAGTAAGGAGGGGCGGGGCATGCCACTTCATAAGTAAGTGAACGGCAGCAGGCCAGCATTGTCCAGTGAATGAACCGAGGGCCTACCTAGAGCAATGGGAATTTCTCTTTAAAGAAAAACCCCGGCTGGAGAGATGGCTCAGTGGTTAAGAGCTCTGTCTGCTCTACCAGAGGACCGGAGTTCAATTCCCAGCACCCACAAGGTGGCTCACAACCATCTATACCCTCTGCTGCCCTCTTCTGGCCTGCAGATGTGCATGCACATAGAACATTAAAAATAAATAAAGTCTTAAGACAAAACAAAAACATACATTAAAAAAGAAGAAGAAAATCCCGTGACAACAGGTCTCAGATTCGCAGTGGACTCTCGGCTTTGAGAGCCTCCTGTGGCCGAGGAGGAGGCTCCAGCGGAGGCGACTTCTGTGGAAGAGGGTGTCATCCAGTGTCGTGAGATACGCGGAAGTGTACCAGAACTTATAAGCATCTGTGCTTGTGCGTGCTATCGAGTAGGTGCTCCCTTCCCTGCACTGTATGGAATGCTTGTCTTCACACGGCTGCGCTTACACACCAAAAGGCGGTGCTCTGAGATGAATCCCTCAAGCACAGATTGGAGAAAACACGGGCGATGAGAGTGGGGATCTAGAGAGACACCCCAGGTGATGATGTATGTAAGTGTGTCATCACCTATGTCTATACCCATGAATATGTCTCTGTGTGTGTGGACAAGGAGAAAGATTGGGGTCTGGAGAAGACCCCATGAATAACAATGTACTAACTCTAAGTCTCAGCATACAACTATGTGCAGACATTTTTCAAAATATTTATTCATTATTTCATGTGTATGAGTGTTTTGGCTGCATGAATGTTTGTGTGCCACGTGTGTACCTAGTATCTGTGGAAGCCAGAGGGTGGCATGGGGATTCCATGGAGCAGGAATTATAGTTATAAACCGTTATGTGAGTATTGGAAACTGATCCGCCGTCTTCTGCAGGAGCAAGAAGTGCTCTTAACTGCTGAGCCATCTCCCAATCCTGGTATGTGGACAATTTTTAAAGCACTTTTTTTTTTTTTAAGATAGGGTCTCTCTACATAGCTCTGGCTGTCTTGGAACTCCCCATGTAGACCAGGCTGGCCTCAAACTCATAGAGATCCACCTGCCTCTGCCTCCTAAGTACTGGGATTAAAGGCATGTGCTATCATGCCTGGCTTTAGAAAGCACTTTTAAGTGTTGTGAAAGGAAAGAAACTGGGTTTATGATCAGCACAGTGGGCCTGTCTTCAGCTGATAGGATGCAAATACCAGCCTGGGTGAGACTCCTAGAAGGAGCAGTTGAAAGGGCCACATGCCGAAAGAGGACCCAGCTATGAGTTATTTTCCACAGAGAGGCAATGCCTTGAAGTGCTTCAAAGGCTCAGCACAGGGTACTCTGGAGAATTCCAGCGACAAGTGCCGCTGGCCTGATGTTTCCGAAGGTTGCTGAATTCTGCCGGAGGCGTAATGGTTTGCTGTGATTCCCAAACAGGGCCTTTCTGATGTGCTCGCCTGTCTTGAGAGATATTGTTTCTTGCACACAAGCCTTTATCTCACAGCCACATGTGGAGTCAGAACAGAACCTGTGGAGTCTGCTCCTTTCTTTATTAAACAATGTGTCACTCACTCACCTTGGCTCCTTGAAAAGCAAATGAGCTTTCATGTGCTAACCACCTTGGTCAACAGCATAACACTGTAACAGGCAGGGCTGATGAAGAACAGTCTTCAAGCTTCCCAGGACCTCAAGCCCCAGGAGAGTCCTGCACAAAAAGTATTATATACAAATAAATGTAAGAATTGCTGTTATTGTGTGCCCCTCTCAGGAGTTTCATAAGCTCTGCTGGCACACCAAAAACTAGGCTATTGAGGTGTGCTTGTTTGAATAGGACAATAAATTCAATAAATTCAAGTGTTTGAATACTTGGCCATAGGAAGTGGCATGGCACTATTAGGAGGTGTGGCTTTATTGGAGGAGGTGTCACTGTGGAGGCAGGGCCTCAAGGTCTTGAGTTTCAAGCTGTGCCCAGCGTGAAATATATCCCGTCCCGTTCTGCCGCCTTCAGATCAAGGCGTAGCACTCCTCCAGCACATGCCTGCCTGCATGCCGCCGCCATGCTTCCCGCCATGATGATGAGTCAACCTCCAAAACTGTTAGCCACCCCAATTAACTGTTTCTCTCCACCGCAATGGAAACTCTCAGGCGCAAAGGAATTTGGTTGGTTTAGAACTTACCATTTTCCCAGACATGTCCTTGAACCATTGTTTGTTCATTTCTGTTTCATCATTCTGTTCTAGATTTATAATGACTTTAGGAAATGCTGATTTAGAGAATTAAGACACTTGAAGGAGTAGAGTCAGTGAAGCATCAGTTATGTTTTCTTAACCTCCCCCCCCCCCGTCTGTGTGTGCGCGCGCGCGTGTCTCTGTGTGTGTGCAGGTACTTGTTATAAGCGCATGCACCTAGAAGCCAGAGAGCAGCTGTGTGTATGGGTGATTTGCCTGCATGTATGTCTGGTACTCTGTGTGTGTCCGTGCCCACTGAGGTGATAGGAGACGTCGGATGCCCTGGAGTTGGAGTTGCAAATGACTGTGAACTGCCCTGTAGATGCTCAAACCCGGAGCCTTGAGAAGTGTCCCTGACCATTTGAGCCGTCTCTCCAGCCCCTGGTTCTGCGGTAGACGAGGTCTTCTCCTGGGACCTGGAACACGCCAAACTGAGCTGTCTTCCTAGATCTTGTTTCCGTTTAGCAGTGGTGACCGGGTACCTTTAGCTAAAAAGATATGTGGAGCTACATAGGTAAAATGAGTCACAGTCTCTATCCAAATCTCTCTGCCACCCAGACTTCCTACACCCACAAAAACAAAACCAATGTGACCGCATCTTCGTGTGTTCCCCTTCAGCCTGCCCATAAACCAGACTGCCCCGCCCACGCTACAGTTCTAATGGGCTGAGTCTGCCTTTACCCAAGAGCATATCTCTCCTAAGCCAATAAATCCATGTTACTCGGTAAAGTAGATCATTTTGGGGCCAAACTCCCAGATGACTCACATGGCTCCTTCGGCTCCTCTGGTTGTGGTTGTGTGTGCGCACACGTGGAGGACAAAGGTTGATGTGTTTTCCCCAGTCACTCTCCACCTTAATTTTTGAAGCAAGGTCCTCAGTGAATGTCTGCTCTGGGCTTTGGCCAGGCTGGCCACTGAGCTCCGGAGGCCTACCTGAATCTGCTCTCCCAGAGCTGCTGTCACAGACAGACAGGCTGTACCTGGCTTTTCCATAGGTGTCGAGGATCCAAATCAAGTTCTCTTACTTTATGCAGCAAATACTTGACTGGCCAAGCCCCTCCCTAGCTTTGCTGCCTTGTTGGCCCACAGACAATCAGGGAAGCAGGACAGATGATCAGGATAAAAGGTGTGTTTGTCATGAGGGAAATCCTAGGTTCAAGGTCAAAGCACCTGGATCAGGGTGAACATTCGGACCTCACAAAGCCAGTGAGCTTTTCTGAGGATTAAGGGGATTAAAAAGCATTAATTCTCACCCTGTGGAGACCTACAGTATAAATGTAGAAGCCGCTCGAGACATGAAGAGAGGTGGACAGATGTCATCACCTTCAGAACAAAGATTGGTCTTAAGTTGAGAACTCCAGCTAGACGGGCTTCACAGTAGTTTCTTTTTAGGTCTAGAACTGATCTGATCAGCTGATCTCAGACTGATGTGGAAATCCACGCTGACCTTCAGTGAAAGGCCAGGAGTGCTGTGAAAGTGTCTAAGGGGAAATCTAGTTTTGTATTACGCTCATAGAGATGGGAGTCCTGAGCAAGCATGTTCTCTTCTTTGTCTGCTCAGCCCATATTGTGTTCTGTTCTTGGGAACTTATTTTAAGGTGGGTTGTTCTATATCTGAACAAAACCCTGGGAGGGTGGCCAGACCCGTTGGTCTAGGGTTCCTACGGAAAGAACACTGCTAAAGTGACTTTCCTTGAGAAGGCCACACCCACACTTAAGTGTGTCTCCCCCCCCTTTTCATTTTATTAATCTTTGTGCTTAAACCTGTGTTAAAATCTTTTTCAATAAACTCCAACTCTACTTTTGAAGAACTAGAGTTCAGGAGGGAGAAAGCTGGCATGGCTTAGCCTGCAGAAGGCGAGGCAGAGATTGGAAAAGGAGTCACCAGTGGATCTACAGTGCCATAGAAAATACAAGTCTGTCTGCTTCCTATGGCTTTCGGTGACAGAACTTGACTAATGGGTTGAAATAATGGAAGGCATTCAGTCTACCTGAAGGGAAATATTCTAGAAAACAGAATTGCCTCCAGATGCAAAGAGCTCGCCTCCCCGAAAATGTTCTAGAAGCAGCCGGCTGTCAGTCCTCACTAGGAAGTGCATGGGAACCCTGGAGAAGGTAAGTACCAGCTGGGTGGTCTTTGGTGCCAAGCATCCATGCCTGTCCCATGGTACTCGTCATGAGTAGGATTAAATCTCTACAAGGAACTTTTCTAAGCAGGGGCCTCTGTGTATAGAGCCCTCCAGCGGTTTTCTGCATTATTTTACCCTGCCTCATAAGAACCCAGAGCATATCAAGGACTCAGGAAACTAGAAAGAAGTTAGCCATTCGTTTCGAGTAGCTGCTGTCGCCAGGTACTGGCAACTGTAATCATTTCTGAGTATTGGAAGCTGATTGCTTAGTCACCCAGTGCCGAGTGTTATTGTGGCAAATGGCAGGAAGCGATTTCTGTCGCCAAATCAACCCTCATGAATTAATTCCACAACCTTCTCTCCTCCAGCTGTTTTTAGAACATTTAATGGCGATCTTCTGTCTAAGTGAAATCAGATGCCATCCGGAAATAAACTGAGGGGAGCACAAGAATGGAAGTGTAATAATTTTTCCGCACTCATTTGCTTGAACTGTCTCCACCATCACTGAGCTTCAACTTCTGTTTTGGTCACAGTTTCTCACTGCCTGCTCCTTTTCTTCGTTTTGCTTCCTTTCATCTCCTTTTTCGCTAAGAATGTAAAATTTCAAACCTTCCCAGAGGTCAATTAGCATCACTTAAAATGGGGGTGGGGTGCAGCAAAGTATTCAAGCTTCTGTACCCAGTGGAGCCCCGGAAACCAGATGTGCAGGCAAACATTTGGCTTTTGTTTAGAGCAGAAGTCAAAGAAGGGAATTGACACACAGGTGTGGTACAAATCTGGTCTTAAAAAATACAGATGTCGTTACCTTGGGGCCCTGGGGACTGGGAACAGAATCCAGCATACCACCCTTGAGGTGAGACAGTGGTCATAAACTGGTGTCCATTCTTGAGTTTTGCTGAGCTGTCTCTGCAACATTTGGTGACTATTTAATAACACCAATAGCCCACAAGGCTAAATTGCTAACATTTGGGGAACAAGGTTATGTAAAACAAAATTGAATTATGAAAACAGTTTCCCAGTCAGCAATGGAATTTCTTTATTTTTCCTCAAAGGAGCCATTTACCAATTCCTACCCAGCTGGCACCAGTCAATGTCCAGAGACCCCAAACGATCAGCACACACCTCTGAACGACAAGGGTCTCATTGTCCATCTTGAGTGCCAAAGTCTGGAGGCAAGCTCAGCCATGGAAGGATCTAAGAGCCTCAAATGTCCGTCACAGTCTTCTGAAGAAAATCACAGTGCTTATTTAACATAGCTGTCCTACCCTAGGAAGGCTGAAAGAAGGATTATTTATATGTAGAAACCATGTGAACTGATAAGCAAGGCTTAAAGACAAAAAAATTGACTGGTAAAATGAAAATACACATACACCAATAGCAAGCAATCCTACTTTTGGCTGTACCCTCTGGTCACGCATCTGTGAACACACATGCACACACACACACTTTACCTCCCAGAACTTATGAAGAAACTAGATGCAGATGTGTGGACATAAATAGATCTCAAAGCAACTCAAAGGGAAGAAAGCTGTGAAAGATACATTACCGCTATGCAAACCTTCAGTAAAATACAGAACATCCATTTGAAAGCACAGTTATATACCCCAGCAGCCCAAGCTAACCCCAGGGAGCGGAAGCAATGGAGAAGGACACAAAGGTTCAGCTTTAGCCCTGACATGTCCCCTTTCAAGAGAAAATACCTTGGGGCTGGTAAGATAGCCCAGTGGGTAAAGCCTGATGAACTGAGTTCAGTCCTTCAGAGCCACATCATGGAAGGAGAAACCCAGTCCTGTACGTTGCCCTCTGACCTCCACATGGCAGGCATTTTTGCATTTACACACACAATACATACATAGTTTACATAACTGTAAAAAAGTAAATGACTCAGGCTATTGAAATCCAGGCCAAGCAAATGTAAGCGCTAACTATGCAGTGCTTAGTTGGACGCAGCAGGCACTTCAGGATAACTCTGTAATGCTTTTCTGTACCATCACATACTCTGCAAATTTAGTATGAAGCCAGACTGGTGTTCATCTGCAGGAAGGATGGAGGCATGATGGGGCTCCCAGAGCAGGTGAGGTGCTATCTGGGGAAACAGGCTGAGTCCGCAGCCTCAGAGAGGACAGAGGGACCAGTTATGTCCGTGGTGGCCCATGATTCTCCTCAGCAGCTCTAAAGGCATCCCTTCTTCCTGTTGAATGCCTGAAGTCCTGGTCACACTCTCCTTGAGCGCTGCAGAGTTTTGGTCCTGCTTGATGAGAAAAATAAGTTAAAATTTCCCTTGCCTCTAGCTCAGTATTCCGGGACTTCACACGTGTGGTCCCAGACAGGCTATACAAACTAACAACACAGATACTTTCCCACTCCAGGGAGGACTTTCCTGAGGAATTGCTAATCCGGATAGAAACGCCAAACCCAAACATTCAAACCCTGAAATGCTCTAAAATGTGAACATTGGTAGCATCGACAGGTTCTCTGTCCAGTTTCCTGTGAAAAGCCACCATCAAAACACTAAAGATGCTGTATCAATCACTTTCAGGATTTTTTTTTCAGACCCAAAATGCTATGACATGCAAACTTTATTTTACATAAATTTAGGTTTTGTTTCTTTGTTTACTTGTTTACTAACTATAAAGAATTTGGGGGTAGAAAATCAGAAGATTGCCACAGCCTAATAATTTTATACAGATGCATTCAATGCAGTATTAACTGACATTCTGATTAGCTCGTTGTAAGTCAAGTTGTGATATAGGGACTGTTTTTAAATAGATATACTTATATATTATAACTGTTAGAAAAATGATCGCACATCTGTTGATGTCTGAAAAGGTCCTGTAGAACTGAAAAGATGGCTCTGTAAGTAAAAGTGCTTGGCAATCAAGCACGAGAACCAGAATGCAGACCCCGAGAGGGCACGCAAAGCTGGATGTGGTACAATCTCCCGGCACTCCAATGGTAAGATCGGAGGCAGAGGCAGGAGAGTGCCCCAAAGCTCACATGCCAGCTAGCCTGGTATGCGCAGCAGCAAACAGAAGGCCAGCACCCAAGGTTTCCCTCTGAGCAGCACGCACGAGCCGTGGCGTATACATGCCTGTATTTACATGTACACACCAGAGCATGCACACATGCACAAAATCCACGTTACAAGATCCCTTAGACCCTTAGGAAAGCTCAAGAGTGACTTGCTATGAGCGTAGCACCATATAGCGGACATACGTTTGCTTGTGCCCTCTGTGAATCACGCCTCCATGCTAGCTCCTGCCTTGCTGTAACAGCTGAAGCTTTTCTCTGAGTGAGCAGGCAGTGCAAGAAGCCATGCTGTCTCCCGACACCGCGTTCCCAGGTTTCTTCTTAGCGACCTTGACAGATTATGTCCAATTCTCACTGGGTTGTTAACGTGGCTGGAAATCAAAGTGATTTTGAACTGGCCATCTGAAGAAGAGGGTCCAGAGGTATGACGCGGCTGACCTTGGAAAGGCTGTTTCAAAATCATTCCCACTTCCAAAATCTGGGATCAGTTACCCGGAGGGCTGGGTTTGATTTCGGGCCTTCCTAATTGATGGTAGAAGTCTCACTTTATCACATGTCCCACAGATTTTAGTCTGAAGGAATTCATCAAAAGGCTGTTTCTATAAACACTTTTATTGATTCATCATTTCTGAAATCATGCAGTCCATGAGTCAGTCCTATTTTGGGCAAGAGCAATTACTTAGAAAAGCTGCTAGATAGTTTCTGTCAGGCTTAATTAAACCGTTTTTCTACCGGAGACTGTCTCCAGGGCTTATGAACTGTTGACTGCTGATACCGTTTCACATATTGCTCACAAACTGGAGTCTCTACCAGGAAAAATACCTCAGAGGCATCACTCCCTTGAATCTGGAAGCCAGTTGACTCCTTTTAGACAAATCCCATATGTCTTCTTACCTCATCCCAGCGTGGCATTTGCTCTTCTGGGTTACTTACGGGTGAGAGTCACTTTTTCTTCCTAACATGGTTTAAGTCTTTCCTTCCTTCCTTCTTTCCTTTCTTCCTTCTTTCCCTTCTGCCTGCTGCCTCTTTTTGAGATGTCCACTCTATATTTCACTTCCATTCTTTTGCCAGTTTTAATGACATGAAAGTATTTAAGGACCATGGAGGCCTCAAAACAAAAACATTTGCGGGAAGTTCTGATAAAGAGCTCACCAAGAGAGTCTTTTCAAAATCTGTTTTTAGACTGATTTATTTTGTTTTATGCATACGGGTGATTTCCCTGAATGTATAGATGTGTACCCAAGGAAGTCAGAAGAGGACATCAGATGTCCTGGATCTGAAGCGACAAATGGTTGGGAATCACTACGTGGGTGCTGGGGACCAAGCCCAGGTCCTCTTAACAACAACTGCTCTTAACCACTGGGACATCTCTTCAGACCCACCTTTTTTGTAAACTCAGTTATGACCAAAAGAAAAGCCCAACCTTTAGGGACACCTTTGAGCATACAATACTGGGAGTGCAGGAGAACGCTGTGGGGAAGGAAGACTCAGGGGAGGGTCAGATAGAGAATTATCCCGAGAGGCAATGAGGTTGGTGGGGCCTGCATTGAACTGAGAAGACTCTGGAATGGCAACAGAACTAAGGTAGAGCAGCCCTGACTGTGCCAGAATAGTGAGGCGCAGGCCTGAGTGGGGTAGGACAGCGTCGTGGGGCCTGTTTGTCTCGGTTGGGTTGTCAAAGTGGGAGAGTGACAAAATGATGCTATGTCTTAAATGAATTTGGGGGCTTTGGAAGAAGTTACTGTAAGGAAGACACAAACAACGAACGAGAACTAAGAAAAGTAAGGCCACACCAGAGTGACACCAGGGGCGCCGTTGCCACCAGCTAATTTGCTGCCGACGTGTCCCAGGCTGTGCTCTGTGCTTTCCATGGTTTATTTGAGGAGAGAAAAGACTGTTTTATCCCAAATCAGTAGTTTCTTCACATTTGAAACCACATAGGACATTCCCATTTCCAACTCTGCAGGCCCCTTCAGGGACTCTTCCCTGGCTCTCCAGTGGAAAGTTCTTTGTATTTTTAAATGTTTTATTTGAATCCCATTTTCCGGGGATTTCATTTATGTGTTTCCCCCTAATCCCTGGGGTTATGATATCCCCAAGATATGATTGACATGGGGCATCAGGAATATTTGGAAAGCAGAAGTGGCCAATATTTATCCTGATCAGCTCTAGCCTAGGTACTATGACAGTTTAAAGGCAGCCATGTTCTACCCCAGGTATTTAAGAAATGAGAAGAAAATCAAGTTTTATAGTGTTAAAACATTTGTAGACCAGACAGGTGTCACAAATTGGGTCCCTTAAGAAACAGGTTTTTGGGGGGCTGCGTGTATTTGGGCATCTTCTGAGAGGATGCCAGGGACAAACCCATGGACAAACCCACGCAGGGCACAGGGAGGCACAACAGAGACCTCGGCTGATACTCCTGGAATTCAGGAGCCAAGCTGGCCTCTCAGAGAGTCCCGGTGATGGCAAAGTGACGCGCCAGGGCTTGCTTACACCTCCGTAGAGCTGCCGTTAAATGTTGGCTGTCCTGGGAATGGCACACGCCCTTTGAGCAGACCAGCTTCCTAGGACCGGTAACAGGCCCTGAGCAGGAACTTAGCTCCGACTCTCTGACTACAGTCCTCCAGGAGATAGAAGGGCCCCACCACAGGATCCACCATAGCAGTGTAGAATGTGTGTGTGTGTGTGTGTGTGTGTGTGTGTGTATGCATGCGTATGCATAGCCTACATATACTGCCTAAATAAGACGTGAACAAGGACGACACCAATAGACATGGTAACATGGAAGGGTAAAATCTCATAGGCCCCCACCCCCAGACAAGAAACTGTAGGCAGCTAAGGAATGCTGAGAAGGGGAGGACTCTTCCCCAGGGAAGAGTCCGCTAAATGGCTATTGAATAACAAGTATTCAGCCTTGAAATCATATCCAGATAAGTAACATTAAACGGTCTCAGTAGGTTATATTTATATATGTAATAATTAAAGAAAAAGAAGCCATAAACTGAGAGGGGGTATGGGAGGAGTTGGAGGAAGGAAAGGGAAAAAGGATGTGTGTGATCATATTTTCAGTTTAAAAGAAAAAGAAAAAATATTTTAATTAACTTTTCTCAATGTGCAAACAGGTACATTTATATTTGGAAACAAAACATTTCTTTTCAAAGTGCTATTTTGGCAGGGTGTGAACCATCCATTAAACATTCGTTGATGGAGAGGGAGAGGTGGTTCTTCATGAAAGTAATCAACACGGAAGGCATGTGCATGCTCTGTGCATGCTCAGTTGTAACATGTGCCTGGCTGTAGGTGTGTAAATCCAAATTATTTCACACCTACCTTCTTTTTTGTGATGCCTTGTTGAAAGAGAACTCTGGTCTGGCTTTGGTGTAAACACAGGCCGTGGACTGCCATCATTAGCGAAGCATCCATATACGGCATGAAGCTACCCTTTAGGTCCTTTGCAGAGATGCTGCCAGCCTTACGCGTAGAGGCAGGCGTGTGCCTGAATTACTCGAGAGCGCCAGAAGCAGAGTCGCAGTGGTTGCGGTGGGATCAGGCAGAGTTGCTTCTACATTGTCTCTGGGTTGCCAGAGTGAGAACACTTTCCTGGCCCGTGGGCAGCTCTGCTGACTCAGTCTACTCAGTCAAAATCCCTGGTGGATGAGCTGAGAGTTCAGTAGGGTAAAGCACAGAGGGAGTCATCTTAGGAGAAACAGGAAGTGCCATGGAGAGATGAGAGAGAAGGAAGTAGGAAGCATTGTGTGGAGATGAGAGAAAAGACGGTAGCTGTTTGAAACCCCACAACCAAATGAGAGGGAGAACAGAAAAATGAAGGACAGCATTCGGAACTACAGACCAGGAGTTCTATGAAAAAATCTAATCCCTAGATCTTTATAGTACTTCTTTTCATTGCCTCATCCAGTACTCTTAGATGAAAACCACCTTGTTTTTATCTTGGTGGGTATCCTGTAAGCAGGAATGTGTAAATATGAATCTGTGTTTCTTTTATTCACGTATGCAATGAGCATTGATTGTGCAGTTGCTGTATTCCTAAGCAAGAAGCTTGAAGTAGAAGATGAGGAGGGTTCGGTGTCTGCCTTCAGGGAGCTCACAGTCTGGGCAAGGAAACAGAATGATGGCGGACAGAGCTAAAAGAGAGCAGGGCATGGAATTAGGATGGCCCAGATGGCACTGCTTGGAGAGGGAGGGCCTTCCTGAGGAAGCTCTGGAGGACTCTGCAGGTCTGGAAATCTGCAAATCCAGTGGTAACTCTCTACTTTGTCTTTATGTTCCACGAAAAGACATTTGTGTTGTTTCCCATAAAGATTATCCACTGTCCATGAGCTGATGTCCCCAATTCCTCATGGTAGCTACTGCTTTTAAAGGGACTTTTTATCTCTATCCTATTGCTGTTGACTATAGAAAACACGCCTGAGTTTGGCACCTACGCCCTATACCATCATTCCACTTGTCCACTGATTCGAAGAGTGGAGACGCTATTGTTTAGGTGAACAGCCTCATCTGGAAACACTCAGCATCACATTTACAATCACTGTGAGTCTTTCTTTTCTGTGTGCTGAGTCTCCCGTATCTGATTAAGCTGTGACTCCTTAAAGGAGCTCTCTATTGGTGAATGTGTTAATCCATCCATGACGTCAGAACCTTCCTGAGCCAATCACCTCCCAGAAGCCCTACCTGAGCAGGCTGCCCTAGGACCAACCTTTCAATGCATGGGCTGGGAGGAACATTTTATATACAGACCACACCAATGGACAGCTTCTCTCTCTCTCTCTCTCTCTCTCTCTCTCTCTCTCTCTCTCTCTCATCTGTGTATACGCACATATGTTCACACTGAGGTGTGTGTGGATGAGTGTGTTGTCACATGAGCATGGAAGGCAGGGGTGAGCCCTGAGTGTCATTCCTCTGCCACTGTCCATTTTGTTTGTTGAGACAGAGTGCCTGCTGTCTTGGTTCTTAGGGATTCAGCTGGGCTGGCTGGCCAGCTAAACCCTCCTTTCTCCACCTCCCCAGCCCTGGCCTAGATGCCACCATGCCCATATTTTGTTTGTTTGTTTTTCTAATGGTTGCTAGGGATTGAACTCTGCACCCATAGAAGGCCTCAACCCTCGTGGTTACATGGCAGTTTTACCAATGGAGCCATTTCCCCTGCCCACTCTTCTTTTGCTATAATTGGGAACAAACTTTTTGAATGTTGGATCTGGTGTTTGAGAAGGAGGAGGTGTGGCATTAGGTGACTATTACCTGTCACTGGAGTGACCAATTATACTGGTCTGTCCATGTTTTCTGTTTGTTGCCTCTAGCACTCATTTTATTTAGATAATCACTGAGGAAAAGGAAAATAGCCACCTACGGGTTACAGGGTCGTTACTGCTACAGGAGAGCCAGCCCCGCCGGGCTGGCAGAATCTGTGTTCCTGGGAAGGGGGACCTTAATGTTCCCTCTCCATCAGTGTACTTTTGTACTCTTGGCTGCAAGTAGTGGGCTTTTTACTAAACAAGAAGTAAGGTTAGCTTTTAGAGGGGCACAGATATTGTGTAGCTCATAACGGCATCCCTGAGAGCTTGCTCAAAGCTGTAAGGAGGCTGGAAGTCTCTTATGAGGACCACCTGTTGAAGCAGGCTAGGAATGGTACTGAGGGGTGTGTTAAATGTCTTCTTAACCTTTAAAAAAAAAAGCTCTTTTGAGTGAGAATTATAAAGTGTTTTCAGTGGAGAGTGCTGTGCCTGCAGCTGCAGGAAATGGCCTTGGGCTCAGAATAAAGCTTTCCCCAGTTGAGCTGTGTCTTCCTCCAGTGGGGGTGGTGCAGGGTTCAAAAGGTTTATCTCCTGGTTCAAGGCAGAATTTTGGTATTGACAATGAATTGAAAGGCAGGTGGAAGCCACAGGCATACAGCACCCTTGGGAAGACAGTATTTTAGAGGGGACCACACCTAGATGGCCAAATATTCACTAGGCCATTGGATAGTCCAGATTCTCCCCGGAGTAATCTTGCAACTGTGGCCCCTTTCATACTGTGTAACATCCCTATGTGTTTTTCATCCCCGTCGTAATTGTGAGAATGCCAGGGATTAAAACCTAATTTATCCAAGGTTGCACAGTAGCCAGGAAGCAGAGAGCAGGTTCAGGGCTGAAGTGTAGCATGCCTAGCCCCACTTCAGTGGAGACTGGGTTGTGTACATGAGCCTCTGGAAGTCCTGCTCAAACACAGCTTCCCTCTGAGCACGTTCACAGAGGGAGGACCTGGTCTTCGGGTCTGTCCCAGGCCACCAGGTGCCAACTCTGATGATGAAGAATATCCGTGAACATGGAAAACTGAGCATCAGCCCTGATAAAGTTTCTCAGACGCCTTTGATGGCTCATACGCTTGCTGTTTCTGTGTCTCTGTGATGGGCGGATTTATGTCAACTTGACACAAACTATAGTCATCTGACAGGAGGGACTCAGTTAAGAAAATGCCTCCATGACATCCAACTATAGTGCATTTTCTTAATAAGTGATTGATGTGTAGGGGTCTAGCCCATTGTGGAGGTATCATCCCTGGGATGTTGGTCCTGGGTTCTACAAGAAAGCAGGATGAGCAAGCCAGTACACAGCCTCCTTCCATGGCCTCTGCATCAGTGCCTGCATCTAGATTCCATCTCTCGAGTTCCTGTCCTGACTTCCTTCAGTGAGGGACTATGATGTGGAAGTGTAAGCCAAATAAACCCCTTCCTTCCCAACATGCTATTGGTAATGGTATTTCATTGAAGCAAAAGAAACCCTAACTAGGATGGTTTCGCATAAGAAAACTGAGAGGGCGTTGGCCCTGATGTCCGTACAGTTGTGGGAAATCTCCACCTTAACCCCATGAGGTGCTTGTCCTGCCAGGGCATGAAAGAGGCCTTCCTGAGAGTAAGAAGGGAGCCAACACCGATGGAGATACAGACGAGCCTCTCGTCTTTCTGCTCACGTTTCCTGAATTCTGCAATGAGCAGGAGGCCATTCTTGGCATTTGAATGAGAAGTCAAGTAAGGCTCTTCTGTATCTAATGGAGCAAGTCTAAACCAAAACAGTTACCACAAGGTTTGGGCATGTGTCTGCCTTACAGCTCTCCTGGCCCTGAATACACTCTGACATCGCATACTCCATAACCTCTCCCTCTCTGTTCAGGCTGTCATCAGCCTGGTTCTGGGTGAATAAACAGCAGCGAAACTGCCAGAAATGTGGGAAGGAGGAGGCAGAGCTGGCTGTGGGACCGTTGAGGACCTGGCCCACCAGCCTGAAGCAGGGCAGTTGGCTGGTTTTGTCACTGGGTCCCAGCTCAGGCTCAGTGGAAACTGGGACAAAGAATTCCTTGTCCAACAGAGAGCAGCCAGGTGGTAGAGGGGACTATTTCCCAAAAGACACCACAGAAAGCCCTAAGGGCCCCCGTGCCCTCCCCCAGCTGCCCTCCCACTTCCATCTTACTGCTGTCCTTCCGCTCACTCAAATCCTTCCTCTTCAATTGTCCAAGCAAAAGAAAACCACTGCTTCCCATGTCTCAGTGTCTTCTCAGCCCTCATTGCTATTTAGTGTCTTCTTTTTTCGTTTAGTTCCTGTTGGGGGTGGGGTGTGATATTGTGAACAGGTGGGCACTCACCTGTGTGTGCAGGCACACGTGGAGGCCCAAGGTTGATGTTAGTAATCATCTTCCCTCGTTCTTCTACCCATTCTTGGAGGCACGAGCTCTCAGTGAAATCTAGTGCGCACCGATATGGCTGTAGTCTGCCCAGCTGGCCTGTAAGTGGGCTTCCGGGGGTCAAGACTCTGGTCTTCACACGTTTACAGCAAGCGTTTTAACTGCTGAGTTACCTCCGCAGCTATTTGTGAGACAGGGTCTTACATAGGTGCGCCTGGCCTCAAACGGGGAGTGTATTTGAGAATGACCTCGGATCTTCCTGCCTCCCGTTCTGGGTGCTGGGATCGTGTGCTATGGTGCGTTAGTTACCTCTATTACGTATCTGTTGGTCAGAATAGTTTGGCTGACTCGGATCTGGAGGCCTGACACCCAGCATGATTTGTGGAGAGCTCCTCCCAGTTACTCCTTTGTGACAGATTGACATGCTTTCTTCCCTCCAGACTACACTCATGCCGTATCCTAAACACAGTCTCCAACCTCCCGGTAAGGCTCTCTTCGCATTTCATATGCCCAGAGCAAAGCCGTCATATCCAACGCGGCCAGTGCACCCTTTTGGCTTGCTGACAGTGACCCTTCGTACTTTCTGGCTTAGTTCCTCTGTGCTTTGCCCACGCAGCAGGATGGGAATGTCTGGGCTCTGGGATCCTTTGGAAGCACCTTAGCACCCAAGACCCAAGTGGCCAGGTCACCTGCATGCTAAAGAGAGGCCCTGACCGCCCCTGACCCCCTTTCTATCTCTTTGCCTCAAGTTTGAATGTCTGGGTGTTTTCCACTTTCGAGGTCTCAGACATGCAAGTCTTTGAGAGCTGGCTCCATTTCCATCACAGTCTTTCTTTTATTTAAATGTGTTGCAATCTAACGATGCTCGAAAGCAACCCCCGCCATAAAACAGAAACTAAGCAGACCGTAAGTAAGTAAGTAAATGATAAATAAATAGATAAAGACGCCATCCTTTCATCAACGCACACTGCCTTCCTGGGGGCTTCGGAAGCACTCTTCTTGGGAAGTGGGGGACCACATGGCTGTTTGCAGGGAGGGGAAGCGAGGCATGTTAAGTTGGCTTGGCGCACCACTCTGTCTTCTCACGGCACCGTCTTTGATCTTTAATTTGAGCCATTCTAGGCAGGGCTCAGTGCACTCTGAAAGCGCACTGTGTGATTAAAAAATGTGTGCTACGTCAGCCAAAACATTTGTTTATATTTTACCCGCAATTTCAGGGTTCTTGTTTCTTGTCATGCTTTCCCTGAGAACTTTCTTTATGTAATTAAAGAGGTGTGAGTGCTCTGAGCATGACTGTGCGGAAGAATGTGAAGCTGGGGTCCTTGGTCTGAACCCAGAGGGAGGCCCTCTCAAGCGTGGAGTCCACAGGACATGACGAATCGGCCTTTGCTGCATCGTTTGAGGATGGTCACAGGAGGGTTGGAATGTAGCTCAGTGGTGCATGCCTTACTTTGCATACATACACAAGGCCCTGAGAAAAAGCAAAAGATGGTAACCCCAACCCGGGATACCCAGGCAAGAAAGCCTCCCAAAGACTGAGGAGCTCCACGCAGGATCCCTTGGGAAATCTAAGCTCATGAATGCATGTCTCCATTTCCGGCAGTGATTTCTCAATAGTAACACCATCCCTTGACATAGGGTGCATTCAGTAATGCCCTGTGCCTTGCAGAATGGGCGGCAGCAGCCACAGCCTCTGCCCTCGTCCACCAGCTAAGAGCAGCCTCTCTGCCCTTGCTGTGGTTGTAGAATCAAACTCCCCTCTGACATTTCCAGATGTGTCCTGGGATGAGCGAACTTTCTCCAGTTAAGAGCCACTGCGGTGGACAGGCTTGCATGCGGAGCAAAGGGACAGGCTCTGCTGGCCAGAGCAGTGAGTGTACGACACAGTCAGTCTCCTGAGGAATGCTGAACCGATCGCCTAGGCCAGGCCTGCCCCAAGGCAAGGAAGGCTGTCTTAGGAGCAAGAGTTGAGTATCCATCAGCTCCAAAGGCCCCCGAGCTGAATCTAGCATACACTTGGAGTGGAGAAAGAACTTTGGGAGGAGGTGACTGCTTGGCCTGTACGGGCTTGGGCCACTTCAGTTTCGTTAACAAGGGAGTCATAAAGGAGAGGAAAGCGACAGACAGCCTGACCAAATGCCTGTGTCTCTCTTCATGTCTTTGCTTAGTGGCTGGTGGAGCTCATAAGATGAAGAAGGTGTGTGTTTTGGGTTTTCCCCCCTCCTAGGATATCAGGAAAAGAAGAGCTGTGGAGACTGGATGACACCTCACATCCAGTGTCATAGTTAGCTCGGCTCTCAGCTTGACATAGGCCTAGAGTCACCCGGGGAAAGGGGAACTACAGCTGAGGAATTGTTTTCATCCAATTGGCTTGTGGACTTGTCTATGGGGCATTTCTCTTTATTGTTAATTGCTACTGATTCCTAGGCAGGTAGGCTGGACCAGCCAGTAAGCAGCACTCCTTCATGGCTGCTGGTTCGGTTTCTACCTGCAGGTTCCTGCCTTGAGCGCCTGCTCTGACTTCCCTCAGGGATGAAGTGGGACCTGTAAATGAAATAAACCCTTTTCTCCCCAGGTTTTCTTTATCGGTCTTGGTGTTTATCACAAAAAGCAAAGAACAGCCAGTGTGTGAGGGGAGAGTCCCTAAAGGGGAAGAAAAGGCTTTGGGCACTGAGGCTTCTGGGAATAAAACACGTGGAGAGTTAGGCCCAGAGGGCAATGGACCTGTGGCATAGCGGTCAACCTTTCTCAGTGCCCATGCCTCTAGTTAGAGAGGAATTAGAAAACGCTTCAGACTGTCAGTTGAGGGAGCAGCTCAGTCTGTAAGGAAGAGAGCCTGAGCCCAATCCCCAGCTCCTCAATTTTTACTCCTGTAAAAATCTAGGTACAGTGATGGACGTCTGTGATGTGTAAGATTCATGCTGAAGAGAGAAGCCAAGCATTGGGATGCTTTGGCGTTCTGGTTTCTGGGTTTCCCATCACACCACGACTACCCCAAGCTAAGAGGTGTGTGACCATTTCACGCTGTTGTTTCTATTACCACAGGGAGGTGTCGTGTTTAGCTGTTGGGTTCACGTCTTGTTAACTGAACTAGCTTAAGGCAAGGAATGACTTGGCCTCACTGGGCCTCGGTTTTCCCTCTTGTCGTGTGAGTAATCGTCAGACCTACCTCCGTTCAGCAAAGAACTGAACTAGATAACTACCTCTAGTTCAGCAAAGAACTGAACTAGATAACAGCCGGCAAGTGCTGAGGCCGCTGCTCTCGGGGCATCAGCTGCTGTGGCTGGTTATCCTTGGGCTCCAACAGAGGGATCAAGAAGTCATGCTCTGAGCTCCGTGGAAATGTTTTCTAAATATCTGTTCTCCCCCATTCCTGCGTCTGTTGGTATTGCCTGAGCTCTGGGCCACCCGTCATCTTTCCTGAAATGTCTACCTTTCTCTGCCACTCAACTGACCTTTGACCGGGTGTTCCTAGCATCATTTGACTGCTCAGAATCACTGCCTGGGGTTTTCTGCAACCAACAAGCTAAAATCCAAATGTCGGATGGTCAGAACAGAATCCTCAGGCAACCCTGTGGTTGCCCGGCATGCTGGAATCCTTAGCTGTGGTTCCCATGAGCAGAGTGCGCTGGCTGGCTTCCCCTGTTTGGGTTCTGAGTGCCTGTCTGTCCTGAAGCCTCTTGGCGTTGGTCACATGCACTTCCCTGTCCACAGTTTGTGTGTTTTGGACCGAAATGATGCACACACACACACACACACACACACACTCACACTGTTATGTTTTAAATACAAAAGTTTCGTTTTCCCAGTGCGCACAAGGCATGGTTTGGGAGCACTGCCTGATCATGATTAACTCCTCTCCTGCATCTCACGTTGGAACTTATTTATTTACACGAACAAGACAACTTCACGAGCAGCTTCCACATGAGGTTTTTGTTTCTCCTGGCAGCACGGATGATGAAGGCCAGTTTGTGAGTGAGGGGAGGTTGAAATCAAGGTTCTTTCTGCTCTCGTCAGAGCCTGTCCCTGCCCCAAGCCCTCAAACAACAGGCCATTGTCTTGGAGAGCGTGGCCTTATTCAAGTCTCCACAGTTTGACATCTTACTTGACAGCTTGCCCTTTATTTGAAAGTGGAGTTGGGACAGGAAAGTAAATGAACATAACAGAAAAGAGCTACAGAGGACAAACAGTCTCAAGGAGATGGCTCAGTTGGTAAGGTGACTGCTGTGCAGGTGTGAATACCTGGGTTCAAATTTCACCTAAAAGCTGAGTAAGGTTGACCTAGCACTCGAGGGTAGGGGCTGGGGGGGGGAGGGGGGACAAAGGCAAACAAATACTGGGAGTTCATTGGTCTGTCCGCTTAGCCAAATCAATGAAATCCAGGTGCAGGGAGAGACCCTGACCTAGATATCAGTGAAGAACTACCCAAGCCAACACCTGGCAGGGACTTCTAGCACAAATGCACGTGCCCACGCAACACAGCACACACACACACACACACACACACACACACACACACACACACACATACATGTGCACATTAGCACACACATGCACACATACATGGACAAACTCCTTCAAGGAGCGTTCCTGGAAGACTATGTCTCTGGGGTGGATTTTGAGGTTCTGAATGTGCCCTCTGTCTCCTGTTTACAATTCAGGAAGGCAGCCCTCGTGTTGCGGCCACCATGACCTTGCTCCCGTCATCGCAGACTCTAACCCTCCGGTACCCTAAAGCCTAATTAAGTCCTTCCTTTTATAAGTTGCCTCAGCCGCGCCATTTTATCACACCGATAGAAAATTAACTAGTACAACGGTCTTTTTTAAAGTTGGTTAAGTGTGTTTTTATTTTCATCAACACGTGGCAGTTGTCAGTGTGACATCATAACGCATGCCTTCTGTCTCATGTCACCTCAGCTGTGCATCATTTCTGCACAGAGGGGACATTCAAACTCTCTATTAGCCACTTGAACAGTTAAAATTTCTTATGTTAACTGTAGTCAGCCTGCCATGCTGTAGAAGATTACAAGTTGTCCATCCTGGAGCTACAGAGATAGCTCAATGACTAAGAGCACTTGCTCCTCTTCCCAAGGACCCAAGTTCATTTCTTAGCACCCACATTGGGAGGCTCAAAACTGCCTGTAACTCCAGCTTTAACTCCTCTTCTGACCTCTGCAGAGATTTCACTCACTTGTATAAACCGACATACAGACATGCATACCCATAACTAAAAATAACAAAAATAAGGTATTTTAAAAAGAAAGTGACCCTCCCATCCAATTGCATTTGTGTATATATTCTCAAACTTTTTTCCAACCTTCCTCCCTCCCCATTTCTCCCCATCCAGGCTCTGGCAACTATTCTATTCTTTCATTCTCTGAGATTAATTTTAGTTTCCTCGTTGAAGTGGGACCATGTGGCATTTGTCAGCAATATTTCTTTTGAGGGGGCTAGTTGTGATTCCTTGGCCATGTATCTTCATGGTTTTGTTATATAACCATCTTCTACCTGCTGCCGTTTCGATGGGTTTTGATAAACGATGCTTTGAAACTGCTGTGGCGCCTTCCCGCTGCTGGGTCGTGCAGTAAATCACTGAAAGGAAAGCCGGAGGAGCGGGAATGATGGGGACACAGGCCTGTGCAATGGATGAGCTGGTCCTAGCTCAGCTGGTTACCTGCTCCCTTAACTGGGGACAGCCATCCCCTGGCTCTTCCATGGAAAATTAAGTTTTGTCATCTGTCAAATAAGAACTTCCCTGGGTTGTTGAGAGCATTACCTGGGATTTCTAAAGCTCCTCACAGAACACCCAGGATGTTCAGCCTGTGGAAGATGTCAAGGTGATGAGGATGAAAGCAGGCTCTGTGTGTGTGTGTGTGTGTGTGTGTGCGCGCGCACACGTTTTGTGATATGTTGATGCATATGGGAGACAGAGGTGATCATCACATGTCGTCCTCACAGCATCAAATGTCTCGGCCTTAATCACTTTCTAACTCGTCTCCCTGAGACAGGCTGGCTCACTGAACAGGATCTCACTCTGGCTAACCTGAACAGCAGTGAGCTTCGGGGTCACCCATCTCCGCCTCACCGGTGCCGGCCTACAGAGCCGTGCAACCATGCCCCGCTTTTTTATGTGGGTTTTGGAGATCTGCACTCAGGTGTTTGGCAGGCACTTGGCCCAGTAAACCACCTCCTAAGTCTCTGAAAAGTGACATTCTTGAATCTCCCTGTGATTTGAAAGGTATCCTAATCAAAAATCTCAGACCAGAGACCTTGGTTAGAGAGGGAACTTGGGAACAAAGAGCCTTACTGAAGGGACAGATGGAGCAAGTGCAAGAAAGGTGTATCAAAACAATAGAGTAAAACTAACTTCAGAGGTCAGAGGCAGAGAGGCTGAAGGCGGCTAGCCAGCTGTCTTGCTCAGGGTAGCAACAGGGCTGAAGCGAGAGCCCATCCCATGTCCACTCGACCATCACTGTGCAGGACACAGCGGACAGTCTGTCGTACTGCACTTGAACTGCTCCATTCTCTTTTCTTTTTTCTGAACAGCAGCTCTTTCAGGGCCTCTCCACCCACCACAGATGAGAACCATCCTAACGGCTCTCTGCTGTGCTGTCGTCTGCTCACCATTGTTTGTGCTCAAAAGCCCAAGCCCATTAGGATGGTCAGATACTGCCTGCAGCCGCCTAGCCTTGCGCTCACAGCTTCCCGTGCTATTTAAAGCTCCTTCTTTACAAAAATATGCTTTGGTCACATTTGTATACCGCCCATTAACTAAGGCCAATTTGAAGCGCTCTGAGCAGACACTGCTATTAGCTGGCTGCTGGAAGTAGAGGACTTCGTTTCTCCGGGAGATAATTTGGGAGAAAAGCCAAGAGGCCCTTGAATCCCCACAGCACTTACCTTGACTCCCAGGCCTGTAATGAAAAAGCTTCTTAGATAGAAGTGGACAGAAAGACTCTTTTATGAAAGCTATCAACATTTTGTGCCAAACAGGAGATTCATTGGGGGGGAATATGGACAGGACACACACACACACACACACACACACACACACACACACTCAGGCTTTGTCTGAGGCACCCTGGAAAATGAAAGTCTATCTGGGAAAAGTAATCATGAGAGAAGATAGTCTTGACGATAACAGCTTTGTTTTCTGTAAGATTAAAACTGGATCAGTTTTCAACCTTGCTCTACTAAAAAGCTTAAGAATTTACTGTATTTTTCTCTTCTGTCTTTATGGGGAACCCATGGTTGCTTGGTTGGGAAACATGGGCTAATTATCAAATGGCTTAATTAATAGTAAGTTGATGGGATACCTACATCACATCCCTCTTTCTATGGCTCAGAGATCACCAAGGAAGAGAGGAAGAGGGGTTGTATAGTCGAACTACACAGTTTGACTCTAGTGAAACTCTCCCAGACACAACAGGGCAGTTGCGTATCTGAACCGACAGGAGCAGTGACTGCACACCCAAGACCTGAGCAGGATGAATCTAGACTACATCGCAGCATAGACTGGGAAGGTGGTAGGGAAGTCTCATCCCTAGCTGAAGAAATATTGGCGACTGATGGCTGTTGAGAGGGAGAGTCGTTTCTTCAGGGGTGTGGCCATGAGTGGCTACCCGTGCTCCAGCAGATGGTCAGACGCCCCGGCACACGTGGAAACCCTAAATGCACCCTGTGGATTCAAAACAAAATGAAAAGAAGTAGCACGTGAGACTGGGAGGAAGGAGGTTGGGGAGTTGGGGGAGGAATGGAGGCGGACTTGATCAAAACATGTTACAAGCATGGATGAAGGTCTCAATCAGCAAAAAGGGCATCCAATAGCCATGCTATGCAAAGATTGCATAGAATTGCTATCTGTATAACTCTCAAATTAGTCTGAATCAAGAGTATGGTATGGGAAATACCGATATGGACCCTTACATGCTCAGGGAATTCATGCTTACTGGGGGTTTATACTCTGACATTTTAAAAGTATTCTGTGAACCACACTTAGGTCCTCTGCAAGACCTTTGCTGTGTACTCTCTGGATAGTGAGGGCAGCCTTGCCTAACAGTTCAAAGCGACCAGAGACATCCGCTTATGAAACTGAAGCTTTGCCTCCTCTCCACGCTGTGGCTGGCTCTGTACTAGGCATTTGTCTTCCTTGGCTTAGTTATCCAGGAAAAATGCTCTTTTTGTCCTGCATTCTCTGCACTCCCATCTTTAAAGAATTCTCTAGCTGGTCCAAGGCAGCCATTGTTTAATCTAGGAATGGATAGAATTTGTATCTCTTTGAATTTGCTATGCTCACTTTCACTAGACTTTAAATAAAGCAATAATATTGAGTGCCTCTCACATACCAATGCTTTTTATAAGCAAAGAGGCCCAGTATTGTCAGAAAACCCAGAACACACATTCATTAATTACTGCCACCAGTTAGTATGTCCTATCATCTTAAAAATGTATTTGCCGCCCAAGCATAAAGACAAGAGGTTATTCCCAAACTTCAGCGTTTGTGGGAGTTACGCACACCTGGAGAAAATGGTTCTGTAGCTTTTCCCCCTGGAATCAGGGACTTAAGTGTGTGCTAGGAGGAAATGGCCGGCTTGTTTAAGTGACAGGTGACATCAGGAAGCCTTTTGAGCCCAAGGAATGACATGATGACAGCCCCACCTTGGGAAGATGAATCTCACATGTACACGCAGAATAGATTACCTCAGGCTGTGAGGCTTCACCTCGCCGATGGGCCCACATCTGGGGGCATGATTTAAAAGCCCATAAATATGGTTAGGATTTTTAGGAAGGGACTGGTGAAAATTAAGAATTTCAAGGTTCCATCAAGGAAGGTGAAGGATCAGTGTTTATCCAGCTGGCTTACGTGTCCCAGATATTTGCTGTCACAAGTCCGTATCCTCGGCGTGGTGGTTGGGAGGCATACGCAGGCGCCACGTCTGCCGTTCCCCACCTTTGGGGTTGGAGCTGTGAAAGAAAGGAAGTCCCCTGCAGCATGAGCAGTACTCATCTGGACACCACCTGCATTATTGTGGAACACGCTGGGTTTGACAGATAGCCCTGTTCTTAGCCGTCCTTCGAAAGATGTATAAAGGAGCCTTCATGTTTAAATATTTCAGCCAAATGTCTTCCTTCTGAGAATACATGGAGTGCAATGTCTTTATCCCTTAGTGAAATAAATGTTCACGGTGGGTGTGTTTATGGTTTGGAGACAGAATAAGGAGAAACTGTCTTTAATTTCACAGTCATCAGAGCCTGAAAAGGTGAGCTCTTGGATTGGACCGTAACATCTCCCAAAGAACCTAGTGGGTCTTTTTAGATCATAAATATCAACTGGCAGTTTCAATTCCCAGAAAGACAAATGGGAAAATTAGCTATTGTTTCATTGAGACTCTGGGACCTATGAAATTCAGCATAGGAGGAAGGGCTGTGGGCTGCGTGTCTCCTGCTAGAGTGAGGAGCACTACAGAGATGCTTACTGGAGCTGGAGAACAGGGAAGCTGTAGAGGAGGCTGGTATGTCCTTGTGTGAGGGGAGCCCTGAGGCCGGGAGTTGAGCCTGTGTGGAAGGGTCCTAGGGAGACCTGGAAAACAGCCCAAGAAATAGAAACAAGTGTGGGTGCCCCTTGAGCAACTAGCAAGCTTCATTCTTACTGGAGGAGAGGGACCCACTGTCCTGAGAACTATCCACCCAGCAGAGGAGCCTGGGCTCCGGAGCAGTAAGGCCCTTCCTCAGTCACCTCCCCCATGTGATCGTTGACATAAACTCTTTTCTGAGCTTTGGCACAAGTACGAAGCGTGATTTCTACCTCTTAAAGCAGGTAGGTAGGTACACTCTGGATGGAGACTTCGGTGAACATACGACAGAGCTGGGAGTGGAAGGTGTTTGAAGCCATAGCCAGCGACCCTCAGAGCTGAGGTTACCACCCCTGGCTTCTCTCCCTCGCACTCAGGGCTTCTCAGTGGCTCTCCACCATCTCCTATTTTCTCTCCTGTCTTTTTTTCCCTTTGTCCTTCCCCTTCTTTCCAGCTGTAGAGACCAGGCTTTTCTTTATTGTATTGCTTTGGGTGCTGGAGATCAAACCCAAGCCCTCAGGCCTACGAGGCAAGTGCTGTACCACTGAGCCAGATCTCCAGCCTGAAGCCAGTCTTTGTCATGTGGCCTTACGGCAAGTTAACCATTGTGGGCTATATCTTCCTGCCATGCTTTCTATTGATCCCCAGTCTCAGATCATAACCCCACCCAACCAATTCATCTATCCTAAAAGGAGTGTCTGCCCTTCACAAGGGATTGCTACAGTCCCAGTGTAGGTAAAACTGCCCTCACCTGGTCAAAGGGAGATAATTAAAAAGAAAGGGAAGAAGGCAGGCCATTTGATGGGAGAAGAGTCAAACAGCCAAACCCAGGCTGAAGAAGGAGGCGCCAGGCAGGAAGTCCCCACCCACCAGCTTGGAGAAGTCCCTTTGCCTCCCAGGGCCTGGCTTCTTTCTAAAGCAAGGGGCTAGGCCTCCAGATCCTTCACTGCTTTGAGGGACCGGGCTTCTCAGAGGATGAGTTTATGAACATGTCTGCCCTCCAGCCTTGCCCCCATTGAAAATACCACAGATGGAAGCTTTCCAAAGGCATTTTCTTTCTATTTGAAGCCAAAGAATGATTGTGTTATGTTGCCTTTGTTTTGACTGGATAGAGAATTGGTTGTCATTTAGGGTGCTGGGATGCAACTTGAGAAATGAAGGGGAAAGATACAGTAAACAGAAAGTGACCTAACAGGTCAAACGAGCCCAGATTGCAGCATCTTTAGCCTCCTTAAATGCCTCCAAGAGAAAGAATTGTTTTAAATCATCTATCAAGAAACCTATGAAAAGCACAAATCTCTCTTAGCTCTTGCTTAGTGACTTAAAAATGCATATAGCAAAGGGTATTAGTATAACCTGATGGCAGATACAACCAGGGTCAGGTGGCAGCTCTGTGCACACTAGTGGCTGGGTGCCTTGAGCAAGTTCCCAAGTCTCTCTGAGATGGGGCCCTCGCTAGAGTGGGTTGCTGTGGGAATTCAACACCTTGAGGAAGCTACTCCCCAAGGCACTTCAGGGAAAGACTCCGTGGTAGGGAGTAACCGAAATGCATGACGGCAGCTTGGATTTATGGGGTACTTCGTGTTCAACAAGCTCCTAACTTTAAAGTATTTTAAATTCTTTTCATTCTCCCTGAACCTCCATACAGTAAACAAAGGGGTATGGGGAACGCCTCTTAAAAACAACTTGGAGCCAGTCAGCAACTGGCTTTTCACTAAGCAAGTGGCACAGCTGAAAACTCACTTTGTTGTTGTTGTTCAGAAAGTTCTGGGTTATTTCATTTGCCCTTTGGCTATTTCCAAGTGACAAGAACCACACAGAGAGTCACAAAGGTGGCCGACAACTGCAGGATGTGACTCCCAGCGTCACATGAAGTCACTTTGCTGATCCAGCCTTCAGAGCCTTGGGGAACACGCTAAAGCAGGACATGGAACACTGTGGCCAACGCGGAAATCTAGCCTGGGAGCCAGAGCCAGCTGTCGGCTTCTGTTGCTGTAAATGAGGTTCTATTGGGACAGCTCTCAGACTCACGGCCCAGCTGAGCCGGGCTGAGAGCGACCATGGAGTCTAGCTCTGTACAAAAGACTTTGCTGAAATTGCTGAACGCTGGGAACCAGGCAACTCTCTGCAGACTCAAGGTGCTCAGGAATCACCTGTGGGCACTGCTAAACTGCAGGTTCTGACTGTGCCCGGAAAGGCCTGTATTTAAAAATAAAATAAAATAAAAAGGCGCTGGTGAGACCTGGTCTGCTATGCTGTGGCTACACACACACTAGAGGCTGAAAAATGCAATAAGCTTATTAGAGGTACACACACACACACACATATGTATTGAGATAGGTTCTCTTGTAGCCCATGCTAGCCAAGCACTGGCCGTGTAGTTGATAATAACCTTGATTCTGGTCCTTCTGTCTCCACCTCCCAGTTCTGGGATTAGAAACATGCACCACCATGCTCAATTTACGCAGAGTTGGAATGGAAGCCAAGGCCTCATGCATGGAACCTAATGCTGCTGGGCCAGCACTGCCAACTCAGCTATATTCCAGTTCCCAAGAGAAGCTTGTTAATATTTTTTAAAGTATACAATATGCTTTAGAAGATTCTCATTCCAAACTTAAAATGACAACCTTTTCAGTTGTAGAAGAAAGTTCCAGTGAAAGAAGCAGAATGAGAAGATCAATATTGAGTGAATTCAATGACGGGTAAATAGGTGAACCATCACGTGACTGCCTCGCCCTGTTGGACCTGAAGAGCACTCATATTCCGGCAGGTCTCAGGCTGTGTACTTAGGCTTCATCGTGTCCTCATCTGCTGGTGACCATCCTCAGTCCAACTGGGCTTTCCTTCAGCACACCGTCATTGTGCCCTCACCCTCTCTTCTAAAGCTAGTCCCAGCACCCAGTCTCCCATCCCTTTGCGTCCATCCTAATGCAGTTGACTGTGTTTCTTAGCCTCTAGGCTCCTCCATCTCCTGAGCACAGCCAATGTCAGCCAGGCTTCATCTGAAAAACTTCTCAGTCCACCACTCCCAGCCCACCCCAGCCAGCCTACCACTCCCAGCCCATCCCAGCCAGCCCTGTAAGGTTATGGGACAAACTAAATAAAGACAATTGGACGTACGACAGATCTTATATAAAGAAGTTTATTAGGCAGATGTAAAGAGAGGAAGAGAAAGAAGGGAGAGCAGGACATGATGGAGGAAAAAAGAGAGGGAAAGAGAGAAGGGGGAAGAGAGAGGGGTGCCCTGGTAGAGAAAGGGGAAAAGGCCAAGAGGCCAGGAGCAAGAGAACCCAAGAGAAAGACCAAGAGAGGGACCACGTGTCAGGTTGTCCCTTTAAGGGGCAAGGTAACCATGCCTTCCAGGTGTGGCCACCTGGCCAGCGAAACATGATGACATCATAAGTTGCTAGGCAACCCAAAAGCAGGTTTGGTTCCAAAATCCTAACAGTCCACCACTCCCCAGCCTGCCCCAGCCAGGCCACCCCAGCCCACCACTCCCAGCCCACCCCAGCCCACCCCAGCCCACCCTACCCCACTAGCCCACCCCAGCCCACCCCAGCCAGCCCACCCCAGCCAGCCCACCCCAGCCAGCCCACCGCAGCTAGCCCACCCCAGCCAGGCCACCACTCCCAGCCCACCCTACCCCACTAGCCCACCCCAGCCCACCACTCCCCAGCCCACCTCTCCCCAACCCCCAGCCCATCCCTCCCAGCCCACCCCAGCCCACCCCCAGCCTGTCCAACAATCACCACTCTCACCCCCATCAGTCTTGAAACTCCAAGCCTTGCCCTTTCAACAGCAGCCTTTCCTCTCAGCATCTCATCCCGTGCTCTTAGCAGTCCCTGGAGATCACCATAAAGTGACATTCGAAGAGCCTCCAAATCTCAATGTCATAACTAATTTAGACAGATTTTTAGGCATTTTCTTGAACGTTCTAGAAATAAAAGGCCTGACTGCTCCACTCACACTTTTAACGTTCTCTGAGAGCATTCTCAGAGATGAACACACACACGCATTCACGGTTTTTCAGGTGCCCGTTTGTATGTGCAGGTGTAGGTGAACATGACCGCTTCCAGGTGGAGGCTGCAGAACCTCAGGTCTTGTCCTTGGGAACAACACCCACCTCTGTTGAGGCAGAGGGTCTCTTCATCAGTCTGAAGCTCATCGGATGGGCTACACTGCTTGGCTAGTGAGTCCCACGGATTCACGGTTTTTCAGGTGCCCGTTTGTATGTGCAGGTGTAGGTGAACATGACCGCTTCCAGGTGGAGGCTGCAGAACCTCAGGTCTTGTCCTTGGGAACAACACCCACCTCTGTTGAGGCAGAGGGTCTCTTCATCAGTCTGAAGCTCATCGGATGGGCTACACTGCTTGGCTAGTGAGTCCCACGGATCCTCTTGTCTCTACCTTTCAGCTCTGGAATTACAAGTGCATGCCACCATGCCTGGCGTTTTCACATGGGTTCTGAGGATCCATTCAGGTCAGTGTGCTTGTAAGGCAGGTGCTTTACCAACTGAGCCATCTGCCCGGCCCTCAGACAGTAGTGCTTTCATTCGGCAAATACTCCCTAAACACCTACTGTGTGGCAAACACTGTCTGGCTAAGAGATAATTAGAGCACTCCAGGCTAGTGGACCGCACGAAAGGGCTTTGTTTTAGCTATTATTTACTCGTTATCTTCTTCGACATTGACCATTGTTTTAAAGCCGTCTAGAGAGATGTCGTGTGCTTCTAGACATCCTGCTAGCTGTGACACAGCCTGAGGCAGTGGCTTCTAAAGGAGCTCATTCTCCTCAGTATCTGAGGTTAGTTTATCTCACTGAGGATGGGAGGTGAGCCTGGCCTTTAACAGGGAGAGCCAAACACCATGCAACGCATAAGTCAGCTGCTGCAAGAAAGAACCTGCCAGGCCAAATATCAGCAGGACCAGAATCAAGAAGCCCTATCCCTGAGGAAGGGTAGCAGGCAGGAGGGTGAGCTGCTGGGCTTCCACGCCCTGGCAGCCCTTCTTCAGCCTGAGAGACTCTGCTTTTCTCATTTTGTATAAGGAATTTTTGTGGCTCTATGAAAAGTTTTCTTTGAAATGATTTTTTTTTTCCTGCTTAAAAAACAAGGAGGGCTGGGGACACAGTTCAGTGGTAGAGTGTTTGCCTAGCATGCCCGAGGCCCTGGGTTCTATCCTAGCAGCACCGTGAAAGCTGAAGACTTGCAGTCGACAATGCTCTTGTATGTGCATGCATGTTTTCAAGTGTGTGCCGGCATGTGTGCGTGCAGGGACTCGTGCGCACACGCTCATGTCCCTGCTGATGCCAGAGGGCAACATAAGAGGTCTTTCCTCTATTCTTTCCTTGTTTGCGAGACAAGGTTTCTCATTGAACCCAGAGTGTGCTGAGTCTACTTGGCTGACTGGCCAGGGAGCGCCCGAGATCCTTCTGTCTCTGCTTCCCTGGCAGCGGGATTACCAGCGGGCTCCGCCTCGCCCGCTTTCCACACAGGTGCTGTGGATGCAAGTTCAGGCTCTCCTGCTTGTGGGCCAAGCACCTGACTAGCTGAGCCCATCTCCCCAGCCACTAAGGTGATAATTTTTTGCATTCTATATAATAACGAAGCCAGATTAGAACAGAGCAGAAAGGACATAGGCGATCCGTGATGGGCTGTGAGAGCCATTCTCTGTGCCTCGGTCTTGCCTCACAGGAGTCTGGGCCGCACCCTTAAAGCATCTACGAGCCAGATTGAGGTGAACTTTTCATGTCTTTCTGTGTAGACCGATGACTGGCAACTTTATTCTTTAAAAATCTGATTATAACATGTTAGTGTTTGTGGACCAACTGTGTTACTGCCCAGCCCTACTGCTGTACCCCAAACAGCACAAACAATTAAGAAGTCCGATGTTTGTGTTCAGGTTGGTCTCTGTTTATAAACACAGGGGTTGGGCCAGATTTGGCATGGAAGCTGTGGTTTGCTAGCCCAGGTTAGATGCTAAGCAGGGTCCGTGTCCGGTTCCTCTCCATGCTCTGCTCTGACATAAAAAAAAAAAAAAAAAAAAAAAAAAAAACAACGCTGAATGGTCCAGAGGGTCAGGAGTACAAGCACACCTTCGAGAACATTTTAATAACAATAACACCAAGAGAAAGAGCCACCCAGCATTTTCCAAGGAGTCTATATGTTGTATAACCATTTCCCTGTGTTGAACACTAAGGATGATGCCAATGGTTCTATTATTGATAATAACACTGATGAGCTCTATCATCCTGGAATTGTTGGCCTCATTTCTTATCAATTCCTTTTCGTAAGTTCCTAAAAGAATGCAGTGCTTCAAGCGGTATAGATTGCTAAATTGCTTTCCAAGAAGGTGGTATTCATCTGCATTCCTCATGGTGGCGTGAGAGGGAGATTTAGCATATGCAGAAGGCTTCTTTCACCAGAATGTCATCCATAAAAGTTCTGGACTCCATATGTGTTCCCACGAATTAGCTCACCGTAAATACAAGAAAATTGGTGTTAGCTCCAAATCATTTTACTCTTCTCCCACACTGCTGTAATGGCGTGCTTATTAAAGCTCCCTGTTTTACCTCTCAGGGCCAGCTAGCAGCCAGCTGAGGTGCCCTGCATGGTGTGCTCCAGGGGCACACAAAACACCTGCTTCCCATTAGAAACTTGTAGCCTCCTCCCCCCATTATCTGACTGCCTGGCACCGCCCTCCCTGCTGGGATGGACAGAGCCTCCTCCCTGTGAAATCTACCACCAAATATGTCGTCCAGATTATTCATTTCCCTTGGGAAATCTCATTTAGGTTAATTCTGGCACACAGTTGAGGGTAATTCTTGAGCAATTTCTTTTATGCTGGCTTGCAGCATGTAAAATTTTCCTACAATGTGTTTCAAAAGAAATCACTGGAAAACGGTGAGAAGATCTGATACTTGTCCCGTCACCTTCGTAACAGCAGGATTTTCCTCTCTGAAAGGTTGCTCGTGGAGAATAGAGAACGCAGGCCAGGGGTGGTTGGTGGGAAGCAGATGTTCGCTCTGCTGTCGTCGGTCGACGCTGTTTGAAAGGGAAGAATGGAGAAGCTTTGTAAGGAGCTATCTTTGAGGTCCGCCGTGCCCTTCCTTTGGCTTTTTGAAAATTTTTTTTTAATTTTCCTGATTTGAAGAAGAAAGTGTTTCTAGTTGAGGAGTAGTATAGCAGTAGAGATGGAACCTCTGATTTCATGGTGATGAGCTTTACTTAAAAACTAGATAATTTTCAGGCATAAGCAAAGCTATAGAATCACTGCTAACAAGCCCCAACATTTTCCTAGAAGCTACTGCAGGACGTCCAGGGTTCTACCTCCTGTTTCCTTACTTGACCCTTCCAAGAGCCTACAAAAGTCAGTTCTTCAGCATCTCCAGTCCCAAACCCAAAAGTACCGAAGAGCCAGCTCAACTGGCATGTCCAAAGAATCGGGACACATAAGCACAGAGCCTGGGACAGAGCCCAGGGCTGACAGACTCCATGCTTACTGTATGCACACTGAAGACACTGTCTGGAGCCTCCAAAAGAGTCTGGGAATAAGACTGCAGCTCTGAGTCAACCCGTTAGCCATGAGTGTGTCAGCCTCCTGATACATGAGCCAGAGTTCCAGCCACTGTTCCCTAATATCTCAGGATAGGATTGTCCTCAGCACCTCATAGAGAAGTAGCCTGCCTGTCATGCCTTGTTAAGTTAGAGCCGAAGCCAGGACTATGCTCCTGAGTTCCTGATTCCCACTTCAGCATTCTTCCCTTCATTCCAAACTGCTTTTCCTGCCAGATGGAGTCAACTACACTTAACAATTACATGGCCGTGTTCTTGGGGGGAGGTGTCCTAGTTTGGTCTTTCTTGCTGTGATTAAGCACTCTGGCTACAGACAATTGAGAGGAGGAAAGGGTTTATTTTATATTTCACTTCCAGGCGTCAGACCATCGTTGAGGGAAGTCAGGGCAGAAAGTCAAGGCAAGAACATGATGCAGAAACCACAGAGGAACGCTGCTTGTGGTACACTCAGCAGTCTGCTCGGTGGCTCAAGCTCAAATCACAGTTTTGTAATCGCCCAGGATCACCTGCCCTATGAATGGTGTTGCACACAGTGTGCTGAGCCCTCCTCTGTCTGTTAATGGCCAAGTACTTCCTCACAGACATGGCCACGGACCAGCTGATCCATGCAAGTCCACAACTGAGGCTCCTTCTCTTGGATGACGCTAGGCTAGGTCAAGGTGACAATTAAGGAAAGAAACATTACAGATGTGATAGTATTTCATAGAACCATTCACTCCAAGAAATAATGGCAAAATTCAAATTAGTTAGTGGTACAATGCCGATGCCAGCGGTGTACATGACTTTGACAGTGAGATGTAATCATTAGAGGAATCTGGGTAGAAGGTCGACAGAACTGTCTGTACTGTTTTTACAGCTTCTTGGGAATCAAAGTATTTCAAAACAAATAAAAATCTCTTACAATAAGAAATTATTGTAATAGGAAGACAAGCTAAAATATTTATTCATTTGCTACATGTAGAGTATAATGTTCAAACAGCCACTGTGGGAGAGATACAGCACGTGGTTGGTCCTCCACAAGGCTAGGGGGAAAAAGGCACTCTGGGCTGAGCTCTGTCCAGGATTCTTTGGTGCTCTCACCTTGAACTTGTTCTCTGCACTAGGTCATTGCCACCTTCCACTCCTTCAGTGAAACTGTCACCTTCCGTATGACCACTGATCCTTTGACCTCTAATCCTTTCATAAAGATTTTTTAAACCTTGTCTTTGGTTTTGAACCTTACAACTAACAGCATAGTCTTACAGTCTTACGCCAGACATTTGGCTTCTTAAGTCTTAGCTCCTGGTAGTTTGTAGCAATGTCGTGGACCACTTTTAAGATGAAATAAGAGAAAAATTGGTGCTCTAGTGACCTATAATATAGTAAAGGCTCTGAGTTTTCAGCATTCCAAGGTTGAAAACAAATTTTGGGAAAAGGAGAAAGAGTAAAGCTTCCTTCTCCTCTTACTCATCTGTCAGTCATAGGGTCCTGCTCATTTGTGTCAGAAATCCCTCAGTCCTCACACCCTGCTGCGAGCTGAGATCCTCTGGTCTTTATGTACCCAGTTTCCAGGTTCTAAAAGAAATTTGATACTATCCTAGGAGAACATAAAAATTGTAGGTAGTTCTTGTTGCCCAGTAATTCCTAATACTGTGCGCGTGTGTGGGCGCGCGCCTGCACACACGCGCCCACCAGTTAGCCCTGAAAATTTAATCCCTCTCCCGAAGGTAAGACTTCAGTCTGGTTCATCTGGGTACTTCCCAGATGCCTAACCTGCTATAGTCACCCAGTGCTGTCATCATAAAATATACATTTACATGGTGAGATCTTCTCATGACAAATACTTCTTGTCCTCTGAGTCCTGATCTGAAGTTCACTTTTCCAGTCAGTCAAATTGTCCATTTTATCATTGATCTTCAGCATGGCCCTGTCGGGACAGAGCAGTTGTCATGACACTAAGTTCTCTGTGTCCACGGAGCTGGGAGTAAAGGTCTTGAGTTGATGTTATCTGTGTAGTCGTCTCCCTAGAGCGGCCTCTCCTGCTCCATGAAGTGGATGGCATCTTGTTTAACTCGGTAGCAAATCTGTCTCTCCCATGGCTGAGAAGCCACGAGGACAGCAGGAAGATGTTCCAGCAGTTTGGCTTGGTTTGGTTTTTCATGCCTTGGGGAAGAGTCACACTCTCTGTTTGGATTTCTTTCTTGAGAAGTGAACTGCAGGCACTGAGACTCCAAGGCGAGTTCTGGAAAAGAGGAGGGATGCCATTGGTAGCTCTGGGCAGCACTCCAGCCTTCACTAGAGTCAGTCTTCGAGCTGTGTGGTCATCCGCCGGGAAAACTGCTTTGGCAAAGTCTAGATCCATCCGAAGGGACTGAGCTGTGCGGGAAAGCAGCTGGGGATCCAGCCGGCAGTGCTGAGTGTCGTAACATTGTCTAACTCAGAAAGGCAAGCAGCATTTTAGCTGTGCCTCTGGTTGTTCAAAGTGGTGTGTGTGTGTGCACTTTCCCACTGCCAGTCCTGTTCTGAGGGGACTGGGATAGAGGACTGACATGATACATCTTCCATGTGTTCGTTCTTGAAATGTTCTCCATTCCCTGTTTACAAGAGAGTATTTCTGTAAGAGGCCTTCCAGACTGCCTGGTCCCCTGCCTCACGTAAAACCCACCCCACGTGGCAGCCAACATTATTGTGTTCAAAACACACCTTGAGTATGGCCCTCCATTTCTCTGTACGTCTGGTATTTGTTGATCCTGTAAATTAAAATTCTAATGCCTCACCCTGGAGCTCCTAGTTCTCTGGCCTGATTTCACCCCTCACTGCAACCCTGCCCTGTAGTCTTACCTTATAATTTAAATGTGAAATCTCTCCCACAGGTACATGTGATTGGACACTAGGTCTCCAGCTGGTTGTGGCAGTTTGGGAGGCTTTTCAACCTTTGAAAGTTGGGACCTAGATGGGGACGTGGGGAATAAGCTTTCAGGCTGCCACTTCCAGCCTGAGCTCTCTACTTCCTGATTGGCCCTGTGAGCAAGCAGCCGTGCTCTTCCCAACCATGCACTCTGCATGGCTTCCCCAGCAGGGTGACTCTCTCCTCTCAAACTGAGCCGAATAGAGCCTTCATCCTTTACGTAGTCTCCGCCAGATGATCTGCCTCCGCACTCTGTGCACATGGTTTGTTCATTTCGTCTTCTGTGCTTTGTGTAACTGTTCCTTCTACGCAAGATGAGTCCAGCATTAGCCAGAATCTACCAAAGTTTGTGTTGGGTCGAAAGAAGACCATTAGCTATCTCTAGGGCTGATCAACTTTTCTGTCTTAGTTATGATAAAATACCATGAGCAAGACAACTTATACAGAGAGCATTAAGTGCTCACAGTTCTGGAGGGATAAGAGCCCAGGATGGCAGAGCAAAAGCATGGCACAGGGCACAACTAAAGCTCACCTGAAGTGACATACTTCCTCCAGCAAGGCCATGCCTCCTAACCCTCCCCAAACAGCCAGCAGCTAGGGACCAACTCTTCAAATGCCTGAGCCTGACGGGGGACACCTCATTCCGACTACCCGCCACTGAGACCATCCATCTTACCTGCCCATAATCGTCAACTTAATTAAACTCTTGACTTTGGTGGAATAGGATCCATTTTCTTTTCTTTTTTAGGTTTGTTTATTTTTAGTTTATGTGTATAAACACTTACGTATGTGTATATGTGTAAACCACATACATGTTCTGTCCATGTAGGCCAGATCTCTTGGAGCTGAAGTTAAAGATGGTTGTGAGCCTCTGTGCAGGTGACGGGAACCAAGCACAGGGCCTCTTCAAGAGCAGCAGGTGCTCTTAAGCAGTGAGCCATCTATCAGTCCGGGGGTATCTATCTCACGGAACTCTGGTGGTGGCAGCATTTCCTTGTTGCAAAGCAACGGTGAATGCAAGACAATGAGGGTGTGGCTATCGTTTTCCTGATTCTGCTGATCAAATGCTCAGGGGGTGAAGGAAAGACATTTTTAAAAGGGAAGAAAGACATAGCAAACATGACATTTTGAAAGGCTAATTGAGTATGGACAAACATATTGAGGTGATGTCCTGTTATTGTCAGAAATAATGTTTTACAGAACAGCTATTTGTGGAGAGACCAATGATTACTGACAGACTAATGTGCACTCAGGAATATGGAAGCGATAAGGCAAAGTACAGTGCCTGCAGAAAGATGTCAGTCAAAGCCAAAGAGCAAAACTAAACACCTTCTGATCTGACCCTACCTACAGAATTTGACCTGTAGACCTATGTTATTTGGGGTCATCAAAAGTGACCTTGAAATGGCCTGCTGAGCATTCTGCCCCTGCAATGTGGTCTCGTGTTTGCTATTCAAGTCAAAGAATCAGAACAAGCTTCTGAGTCAGGGAACATATGTCTCAAGTTTTGAAATGCCATTCTGATTCCATCTTCTGTAACCTCAGAACCCAGTGAATAATCCTATAATCCCAATATTTCATCATCCAAACTACATTCTGCTCACTCCCATCAGCCCATTGAAATGTGACAGAATTCTCAGCTCAGATGGTGAGTTGCGGTTTTGAAATCAGGAAATAGGATCATGAGCCCTATGGAGCCAGTGTGGACAGTGGGAGAAAGAGTCCAATCAGGATCATCCCATTTTGTTCCAAAGTGTTATATTTAATGCAAAATAAAATTGTCTAAGAGGAACATGAATGGGTGGTGAGAAATAAGGCAGGGGGAAAAAAACCGAGTAATGAAATTTTGGGAGGGATGAGATTCAAGTTAGCTAGGAGTTTCCACAAATGAGGTTGGCTGTTTGGTGAAGTCTGTTCTTAGGAGCTTGCTGGGCAGTCTGGTGATGTTGTAGGCATTGTGCTTCGGGAGGTGGCTCAGAGAGACAAGAAAACACACATGTGCTTGGGTCTCCAGAACCACAGCTACCAGGGGAGGCCCGGAGCTCAAGCCCTTGTTTTCCACGAGACTGGGCCAAGAAAACAGTTCTTTGGGGGAGGGGTTGCTGTGTCTTGTGGAGGTAGGGTCTACCATGTGGAACAGACTCAGGTTTAAATGGGTGTTTACTGTGGTTCTAGTGAGATTCAAGAAACTCCCAGCATGGAACATCCATGACCCTCCATAATCCCCGGTGGAGGAGCATTAAAAAACTTCTCTGTCCAAAATTATATAAATATCAAGCCCTGCCTCCTTCCTACTCATTTTCTCCTGATCAAATACTTCAGCCAAATGTACTATTGAGTTGTCTTGTCTGCTTTGTGGGCCCTGCCCAGCCCCTGGAGTATACAGTCCATGAGTAGCTGAAGGAAAGGCCCGGCCTGGAGTGGTGTGGTGTACAGACCTGTTGAACGAGAGCATGCAGGAACTGAAGAAGTGCTGTGTGCATGCGTCTACTCACTTACAAGTGGGTACTAGACATATAATAAAGATAAACATACTAAAATCTGAACTCCTGAAGAAGCTAGGCAAAAAGGAGGACCCTGGGTAAGATGCTCAATCCTCACTCAGAAAGGCAAAGGGGATGGACATTAGAAGAGGGAGAAATAGGGAACAGGACAGGAGCCTACCACAGCGGGTAGAAAGACTCTACCCAACAGGATATCAAAGCAGATGCTGAGACTCATAGCCAAACTTTGGGCAGAGTGCAGGGAATCTTATGAAAAAAGGGGGAGATAGAAAGACCCAGAGAGGACAGGAGCTCCACAAGGAGAGCAACAGAACCAAAAAATCTGAGCACAGGGGTCTTTTCTGAGACTGATACTCCAACCAAGGACTATGCATGGAGATAACCTAGAACCCCTGCTTAGCTGTAGTCCATGACATCTCAGTGTCCAAGTGGTTTCCCTAGTAAGGGGAACAGGGACTGTCTCTGACATGAACTCAGTGGCTGGCTCTTTAATCACCTCCCCCCTGAGGGGATAGCAGCCTTACCAGACCACAGAGGAAGACAAGCCAGTCCTGATGAGACCTGATAGGCTAGGGTCCTCCCCTATCAATGGACTTGGAGAGGGGAATGGGAGGAGAAGAGGGAGGGAGGGAGGATGGGATTGGGAGGAGATGAGGGAGGAGGCTACAGCTGGAATACAGAGTGAACAAAGTGTAATTAATAAAAAATAAATAAATTTTTAAAACGGTGTGTGTGTGCTCGTGCACGCACATGTGGGTGTGTAAGCGTACAACTTACGTGTGCCTGTGGAGGTCCGAGGCTCTTTTCCTCTAGTGCTCTCCATCTTAGTTTTGGGGTGTCTTGCAGAAACTGTTCCTCACTGGCTGGCTAGACTACGAGCCCCAGGAGTGGCCATTCTCTCTCTCCCAGTGTTGGAGTGTAGGCCCTTAGGACCACACCTGGACTTTTACGTGGATGCTGGCCTCCAAGCTCAACACCCCGTGTTTGTACAGCAAGTGCTTTGGCACAGGGAGCCATTTCCTGAGCCTCGGGAGTAGGTCAGCAGGAAGGGCAGGCTGAGCCCCCCCGCCCCCGAAGACCTGCTGCCGCCCCTTCCAGCTCCTTCCTTCTAGAGGTCCTGACCTGTGCTACAGAAGCTTTTCTGTGTTTTTGCAGAGCATTGGCTGTGACGACTTCCTGGGATCCGACAAAGTTGTGGACAAGTGTGGGGTGTGTGGAGGTGACAACTCGGGCTGCCAGGTGGTGTCCGGAGTGTTCAAGCACGCCTTCACCAGCCTGGGCTACCACCGCGTGGTAGAGATTCCCCAGGGAGCCACCAAAATTAACATCACAGAGATGCACAAGAGCAACAACTATTTAGGTGAGTTCATTTATCTTTTTCTCACACACACACACACACACACACACACACACACACACACACGAGACTGTCTTTGAAGCTGATGAATTCTTTCCAGGACAACGAGGTGAACACAGTGGTGGCCAATTGTCCAAGGACATTACAGAACATGCCGTTGGGGTCTTCCTGACCAGCACTTTGGGCTGGAGTTGGGGTGGGGGATTCTTCTAAGAACTAAATGGTTAATGTCTATCCACTTAAACCAGGCTTTCCTCTTCTCAAGAAAGATGTGGTCATGAAATGGCCAACCGACTCTTCTGAGCTGGGAGGGGCTTTTTGTCAAGCAGGGAGGGCTGCTAGGCTTTGTTCTCTTGGGGCGTGGAATGGGCAGCTATGATTCCTCCCAGACTTTTACTCCCCGGAGGTCCAAAGCAGAAGCAACCCTTGCCGTCTCCCTGCTTCATAGATGGGGCAGCAGGCCTGTGCCTGTCTCAGAAGTGCTGCCCAGCCCTCGGCAGTGGTCTCAGCCAGTGCTGTCTGCATTTAACCCATGACCCTGCAGGCGAGAGCCTTGCTGGTGCTTTATTCTGGACATCTGGGTTATTTGCTTTCCTTCCATTATGCAGCAGTCACAAAAACAAGCACTTACCAATTTCTAATTCAAATAAGCATGTGCAAATCAGTTAAGCAGATATATAAGAGATCTTTTTTCGTTTTTTTTGTTTGTTTGTTTTGTTTTGTTTTGTTTTTTGAGACAGGGTCATGTTCTGTAGCCCAAGCTGGCCTGGAAACCATAATATAAATCCAGACCGACCTTCCTTCTACATGCTGGGATTATAGTCGTAAACCACCAAGCCTGGCCCAGGGCATCATTTCTTCAAGGCATTTAATGGATAGCAATAAACATTTTGTTTTTAATTACTTATTGAACAGGAACTTGTCTAGAACAAATTATGTGTCAAGCAGTATATTTGCGGCTTTTCCTGTGTACAGTCCTGGAACGCTGTAAATAGCCTAGAGCCTACAAGCTATTCCCAGGTTTGTTTTACAGATAAAAGAGATATATGGAGATTATAGACGTTGCCAAGGTCACACGGCAAGGAAGAGGCAGAGCTGGGAAGCAAGCTGGGGTGTGTCGCTCTAGGCATGGAATTCTGGCGAGATATAATACCCAGAAACTTCCTCTGTTGTACCTCATGTGGCAGTGTCACCAGAGTTTTTGAAATACCATCCATTTTGTAGCGATATGTATATGTGTATATGTACATATGTGTACATGGTTACACATACCTGTGAAGGCCAGAGGCCAGCCTCAGGTGTCATTCCTCAGGTGCCAGTCTGCTTGCTTCTGAGCTCCTCAGCCTGAAGCTTGAGTAAGCTGGACTAATTGGCCAGTAAGCCATGGGGATGTGCCTGTCTCTCTGTCCTTAGCCCGGGGGCTACAGCAGAGCACTGCGGCTACTTTTCTTTGCACACTCTAAGAACCTCGGGTCCTATAGTTTGCCCAGCAGGCACGTCACAACTGAGCCATCTCTCCAGCTATCACTTCACAATTGTCCCTTCCCTGCCCACTCTGATGCAGCCCAAATCAACTTGGCTTGGTTTGAATCTCTAGAAGACAAAGGGTGACAGATGGGTCTCTGAGACAGACCCAATTAAAGCAGAAAACGGCTACATCTTCTCTGGTAAATGCAGGAGCCACCAAAGTGGCAGAGAGCCTGGTTTCCCTCTGAGCAATTTGTGTTATTTTAAATCTCGAATAATGATCTCTGTGTGTTTCCGCCTTTTTCTGATGCTTTTACAAGATCACATCTCCACACACATCCTGCTGCCTACAGTGGAAAATGTTCCTTGGGGGTTGTTTGAAGCGTGATTGTATTTAAACATGCTGGCAAACAATGCCAGTTTTTATTAGCTTTATGTTGTTTTCAGCAAGCGTTCCCTGGCTCTCAGGGGCCCCATTTGGTAATCAGTTTCAGACTCCTTCAACAAACGGTGGGTATTGTGAGTGAGCATGCACACGGCGTCTGGACAGAGCGTGTGGAGCCTGCCTCTTCCCGTCTAAAATATGGGATCTTGTCAGAACACCCAGCAGATAGTTCAGGGAAGGCCTCTGGCGCTTACTTATGGGTGGCTCACGGTGCCTCCTCCCTTCCTTTTGTCTCAGAGTTCGTCAAGGTAGAAAACTTAACATGGAGCACAGCTGGGAGATGGCTCAGGATAAAATGCTTGGTGTCCAAGAATGGGGACTAGAGTTCATATCCCTGAAACCCATGCCAAGAGGCGTGTTGTCCCAGCTCTGTAATCCAACCTGAATCGCAGGACTCAGTCAGGTCCAGAGACCAAGCCCTGTGGCAAGCTAACTAGACTGGTCACTCAATGCGCTCCACGTTCCAAGTTCAACAAGAGGCCCTGCCTCAGTAAATAAAAGAGATGACCAATGTCAGACTCTGCCGTCTATATGCACACAGCCCCATGCATGTAAACATGCATACATACATACATATATATACACTAATATACATATACATGTACATATACACACAGACACACACACGTGGAATAAAAACCTCCACTTCCCATAAGAAAGGTGAAGAGAAAGCAGATGGAGAAGTAGCAAGAGTCAATGGGAGAGGACTCAGGAAGTCGTTTGACTCCCTATGCCCAGAATCCAGCTGGTCCATGAGAAAGGCAGCATTCACGACAGGTCACATGATGTGTGTCAGCAAGGAGAGGGCAGCAGAGGCAAGCTTCGAGGAAGGCGTCTCCAGGAATGAGGAACACAAGCTTCCAACCATAGCGCTTAAGTCACCTGGAACAGTCTAGATTTTCTTTCTCTTTTTAAAAATCAGGATACAATTCACATACCATAAGCCTCACCCTTAACAGTACAGTGAGTGGAGTGGTCTTTTATGTTTTTTTAATCCCAGGCCTTTATCTAACCTCAGCTGTTCAGCTCCTGCTCCATGGAGACCATGAGAGTTTGCATGAGGTTGCCTGAGGTTCACACACAACCTCAGCACGTAGACACAGCTATGGTTTCTAAACTGCAAGGCCATGTTTTCATTAACCATTGTCAGACAGTGAAACACCTTCCAAAGAGTCACCTGCTGCACTTGCCTCAAGATTTGGTGGGCCAGTGAGAGAGCTCACGAGATAAAAGTTCTTGCCTGATGACCTGAGTTGGACCCCCAAGACCCACAGGGTGGAAAGAGAATCAACTCTCTCAAGTTGTCCTCCGACCTCCACACATGCACTGTGGCACATGTTTTGCCTGTGTGTATATCTGTCATGACTTACATGCCTGGTGATGTCTGGTGACCCAGGAGGCCAGAAGAGGGCACTGAATCTCCTCAACAGTTGTGAATGTGGATTCTGTGAATCCAACCCAGGTCCTCTGGGAAAGCAGCCAGTGCTCTTCACCCTGAGTCATCTTTCCAGCCCATAATCGTTTACTAATTTTATTTTTTTTCAGAAAGGATTTTAGAGGTACTCACTAACAGTACAATTTTAAAATTAGAGTTTGAAAATTGAACAAAATTTTTTGAGACATTTCATCATAGCACGCAGATTGATCTCAGACTTGAAATCCTTCCGCTTCAGGCAACAGGTGCTGGGTTTAAAAGCCTGTAACATCATTTCCAACTCTGAAAATTAAAATTGTAAAACAAAAGCTAAATAGAAGGGGGGCCATGTGTGCCAACAGGCCTTAGCTGACACATTAGCCATAGTGCATTCAGCTGAACCTGGGCTTTTCCAGCAAGACCAGCCTGCTGGCCCCTGCCTTTCCGTAGCTCATGGGAGCGCTGGCTCCATGGAGCTGGGGTGCGGGCCGCCTCCAGTGAGCGACAATGACAAAACTGGGACGATCAACAATGCACACACACCATGAGAAAGGACACAGCTCTTCTCATTTCAAGTCGTAAAACCGAGGACACTCCAAGAGTGGGCTTCAATGTTTTAAAAGTTGTACAGTAGCAATTGCTTATGTCCTTCAAAGCTTAGCCTATTAGTCAGCTCTCGGGTCTAATTGGAAAGACCTAATTGGGAAGATGTTAGAACTGCCGTCTGTTGTTAAGCTATGAAGTCTCCTTTCGGGTGTGACTTATCCTCAGACTTGCTTTTTGAAGAAAAATCATTGGATCCAATGTTATTAAAATGACTGGCAGTTTGTATTACTTACTTCTCCCTTAATTAGATGTTGTAAAATCATTTTAGCTGAAATATCAAAGTTTGGCCCAGTTGAATCAACTCTGTTTAATAATGCCGTTATGCAACAGTTCCGATAGCAGACATAAAGGCACACAGGCAAAAACCAATCGTTCCGGACGTGTCTGACCTGCCAACAGGACACCATCGATGGCTGCAGACTTGGAAGGCGTTCTTGAAGATCTGTCAGATTTCAAAACACGAACTGGCAATACAGTTCCCTTGAAACATGCTCTCAGGAAAGTTTAAAATCATAATAACTGGCCCTGGAGAGTCATCTCAGCAGTCAAAAGCACTGGCTGCTCTTGCAGAGGTTCCCAGTGCCCACGTGGGAATAGCAGGAGATGCATCGCCCTCTGCTGGCCGCTGTGGGCCTAGCTGTGTGCTCAGTACACTTTTATAAATGTAGGCAAACACTCATACATATAAAATAAAAATGAATAAAATGTTTAAATAATGGTCAACACCTCACTCTCAGGAACCATCGTGGAGAATCTGTAATTTGCAGAGCTCATTAGCCGCACAACTTTTTACGGGAAGGCCTAGAATGTCGAAGAGAATGTGACATCTTGGACTGGAGAGATGGCTCAGCAGCTAAGAGCACTTTCTGCTCCTGTAGAGAACTGGAGTTCTATGCCCACCTCACGGCTAGCCCTGCCTCCAGCTCCCTGGGACCTGTCCCTGCACTCCCGTGTATGCCCTCGTGCATATACATAATTTAAAGTAGTTTAAAACTCAATCTATTTTTTAAAAGGCATGTGATGTCTTATGCTTAAATGACAGTTAATCCAGAAGATGTTTTTAGTTGACATTAGAAAAACGTTGAGCCATACAGGCAATGGAAAACAATAAAGATGAGATTCCCTCGTGCCAGTCTGACATCGATCCATTGCCTTTAAGCAGACTTCATGCACGGGCATAGCCTCAGTGCCAATACTGTATACTTTCATTTGCATTTTTCCAACCACTAGACTTTTTAAATTATTTTTCATATTCTTATGAGTTTGCCAATTTAAAAATTATTGAGTTTTAATTTTGCTAGTTTTAAAATTGAGATTCTCTTGCTGTTTTTTCATGGTTAACAGTAATATACAAATTTTCTTTCATAGAATAAATTTCCTGGTCAGTTCCGGGTTGATTTCTCTGCGTCCTGTGTCTGAAGTCGCTGATGTCTTCAGTGATAGGGTCTTAATATGTAGGTGTGGCGGGTCACCAAGGGCAACGGCGCTGTCCTTTGCTTTGGGTGCTCCTGGGGCCTGCCTAACGGTAAGTGGGGGGAGGTGGCCCGTGTCTGGCCGTGGGGTTTGCTGGTGGCCTGCATCTTAAAGCAGCATCATTTACCAGGCAGGGCACTTCACTTCAAACTGTCAAATGAATTACTTAGTTAATTTTAGGCAATTTCCACATAAGGCTTTTTCCTGAAGCCTTAATTTTCACTAGCCCAGCCCCTGCCCCCTCCTCTTCCCAATCCCGTTATCCTTTCTTAAACTTTTACTCTCTCTCCAGTATCTTTCTTTCTCTCTCCTTTGGTTGATTACTGTCATTGTGTAATGAGTTTTATTCTTGTAGGTCACCTTTCTTCCCCTTCCTGATTCTTCACTGGGTCAGTTGTTCTTGCCTTAAATATTATTGTGTATTTTTTATTTACTTGTTTTTCTAAATGTACTTTAAAGTCAGCTTTTCAAAATCCGTAAAATCCACTGGGATCTTAACTGGGATTGCAGTAAATGTGTAGTAATTAATTTGAGGTTGAAAGAGGGTATTTACAGGATGCTGAGTTTGTTGAATCAGGAGCATCACAGTGTATCCTGGGTTTTGAGCTTCACTAAGTTTCTTCGTGTTAGCCCTGTCAGCTCTGTTGGGTATACCTGTAAGAGTCTTATAGCTTTTGTTGATTCAGTGTGTGACACTTTCTTCCCCCGTCGCTGACAGTGTGTGTGACATCTGTTCGTCTCTTACATCGCTTTTAGCTGTACATTTTATGTGTATGGGTATTTTCCCTGATGTGTGTGTGTGTGTGTGTGTGTGTGTGTGTGTGTGTGTGTGTATGTATGCATGTATACATACCATGTGGGTTCTGGGAATTCAAAAAAAAAAAAAAGATAGTAAGGAGCCAGAGAAATGGCTCCGTGGTTAAGAGCCTTGCTGCTCCCCCAGAGGAACCGAGCTCTGTTCCCAGCACCTGCCTGGTGGCTCCCAACCCCCTGTAGCTGCAGTTCAGGAATCCAGCCCCTCCTTCTGGCCTCCATGGCCTGCAAACACACAGTGCACAGAGGACAAACGTGTGTGCAGGAAAAGTACCCACACATAAAATTTATCTTTAATGACGACTTTGCAGTGGCTCACAGTAATTCACAGCCAGCCCAAGCCCCCTCTCTTAGGTTACCTCAGAGTTTCACTGAGCTGCTTGGCAGGGTCCCTGCTGCTATCTCTCAGCCACTGAAAAGCCCAGCCACAGAACTCGCAACTTAAAACTCTCTTCAGAGCCTGCCCTCCTGGTGCTTGGAGTCCTTTCTATCTTACTTCCTGTCTTCTTACATGGCAGAAGGAGAAAAGAAGAAAAGGCAAGACAAAGAAAGATTTTTCTTTAAATTTTCAGAGGACTTTGATCTTCTCCCCCACCCCGGCACTTGCAGTGTTCTATGGCTGTTTCTCCTGATGACAAACAGCCAGCCTTAGACATTCCTTCTCTCAAGTCCACACCCTAGCCTGGGGAGCAGTGCTGGAAAGTGGATCTTCAGAAACAGAGGTGGTGCTGGCTCCCCAGGGCTGGGGGAAGGGCATGCCGGACCTTTGAGGGTCTCTGTCCAGACTACCCTAGTCCACCATCTTGGCCCTCATTTGTGATACGGAGGTCCTATTACTCGCTGGACTCTTGGAGTCCTACCTCCACCAGCTTCATTTAATCCTCGCAGTACTCATGTCAGCTGGTATTCTGTTTCCTCTCTGTTGCTGCCACAAAACGCTCTGACCAAGGCTTATGGGGAGGAAGGGATTATTTTAGTTTACAGATTACAGTTTATATTGAGTGAAGTCAGGTATGAACTTGAGTAAGAACTTGAAGGAGCCATGAAAGAGCACTGCTTGTGGCCTTGGTGACAGGCCAGCCACAGGCCCTTGCTTGGCTAGCTTTCTTATACAGACCAGGACCACCTGCCCAGGGGGTGGTGCCGCCCACAGTGGGCTGCTGTCCCATATCAATTACAGTTAAGACACTCCTCCACACACACGCACACGGGCTCATCTCATCTGGACATTCCTCTTTCTGGAGCCTTAGGCTGGCCCATTGCTGTAGGCAGATTGGCCAGGATGCCCTAGGGGGGCCTCTGGTCTCCTCATCCCCAGTGCTGTGGATTACAAACACAGGCCACAAAGCTTCAGTTTTTACATGACTGCTGGGGACCAAACTTCAATCCTCATACTTACACAGGAGCCAGTGTGTTGCCTGCTTTCCGCCCCAGCCCCAGAAACTGCCCTATGACAACCACCAACACTCTCGGGCATCAGAGCCAGATGCTGAGATGGACTTGGTGGCCCTCCTAGCTACCTGAGACCATTTATGACAGTCCCAGGAGATGGTCAAACCACAAGCGCCTCCTGGTGCTGCCCTGACTCTTGGCTGGATGTTTCTTGTCCATCTGGCAGACAGGCAAAGTGATGATGAGGATTTTGGTTTTGCTTTTCTTAATATGGACTCAGTTCTCTCCTCCTCGGCACAAGATTGGATGAGAGCTGTACAAACCCAATCTTTGCAAAACAAATTCCCCATGGCAAAGAGACCATGACCATCTGCTATGTCTTTTGTTTTAGTGCTCCTGGACCTAATTTTGCATTGCATACTTCCACCTGGAGGCTGCCAGTGCTCTTCCCTTTGATTTGGGAGTGACCCAGGGTCCTTGCATCTGTTTGCAGCGCAGCTTTTTTTCTTTCACAGTCCCTCTGCCTTGACAAGCTTTCAGACATGCTCTGCCCCTATCCTCAGGCTCATCCTTTCACATTTTCTGCTGTAGAATTAACACCTCTACACTTGAAACAGCTTATTTGTTATGTATTTGTCTTATGGGGAAGAGTTAAACTGTGGCTTGCTTTTACTTTTAATTATATTTTTTGCCTCAGGAAATATGCAAAATGTCAATTTCTACTTTTCAATACCTACTGGGGATGTTTTCCTTGAATTAAGAAAACAGCCCCTGAGCCCACCTGAACTTGGGTTTTCTGTTTGGTTGATTGGTTTTGGTTTTGATTTTTGAGACAGGGTCTCTTTCTTCAGCTCTTGCTTGCCTGGGATTCAGACAAGGCTGGTTTGGAATTCACAGAGATCCACCTGCCTCTGCCTCCTAAATGCTGGGAGTAAAGACATGCACCACTACAGCCAGCCCATTCTTGGGTTTCTTATAGAAGGAATTTGACATCTTCTTCCTTGTAAGAAGAACATTATTCCTCCCCACTCGCACCTCCTGCCCCCAATCCCCATTCCCCTAGGCAGCTCCTTTCAGGACTGCCAGTCATACTCTAGGACCCTCCTACCTGGATATAGGAGGGCAGACCGGGATCGCTATCTCTGAAAAAGTACAGGCTAGATAACATTAAGTCTAAAGTCCATCCATGACTGGCTTGCTAGCATGCCTTAGCCTTCCCTCTTTGAATCACACTCCGCCTTTCCGTGTTAGATCACTGAGGCAGCAGAGATGTAAGCAGCATGCACTGCACACGGCTGACCTCATGAAGAGAAGTGACACCCAAGAACAGCAGCTCTGCAGTTGTCTGACCTCCAGCTGCTTCCTGTCCAACATCTCTGCTCTCACTTGGCCCTCCCTTGCCTTCTTTGAATGTCAGAGCTTCAAAAACAGGAACTCTGCCCTTAGATTTCACCACTCTTTTCTCAGCACTTACCTTTCTCCCAGAGGTCAGGATATTTCACCCTTCCTCCTTAAACAGAACACTTGTGGATTCTGCTCTCTTAGATCTTTAGATCTCTGAAGTGGGCTAAGATGATTATTTTCTTTCTTTTTAAAAAGATTTTATTCTAGACGGGTGTGGTGGTGCACCTCTGTAATCCCAAAACTCAGGGAGGCAGAGGCAGGTGGATCTCTTCAAGTCCAAGGCCAGCCTGGTCTACAAAGTGAGTCCAGGATAGCCAAGGCTACACAGAGAAACCTTGTATCCAGTGCAGTGCCTGAGGAGGCCAGAAGAGGGCAGAAGATCCCCTAGAGCTATATTAGAGGTGGTTGTCAACCCCACAACATGGGTGCTGAGAATAAACCCAGGTCCCCTGCTAGGACAGTATGCATTCTTAACTCCTGAGCACCCTTCCTGCCTCAACAATTTTCTTTCTAACTGTAGTCTGCCTGTATTAGCCCCCCCCCCATTTTCTTAGCATCAGCACCTCTTTTAATACCATCACATAGCCCAATCCATCAGCTTACCTTACGACCTGAGGCACTTCTGTGTTTGGTAGGCTTGGGGAACAAAACGGGCCTCCTTGTCCAGACTGTGTCTCCCTTATTATCCAGTATTCAGGTCATCTGATTGAGAAACTGCTTTCCTTGAAGGAAAACACTGCTGTTTATCTGATTTGATACCTGAGCAAAACAAACATTAATCTAAAAACATTCCCAATGGTTAGATATGAGCACTTGCCAAATACAGCACAGAGAGTAAGGAAATACTAGGTCCCTGCCTTGCTTACAGTCTGCGTGGGATGGCTTTAATGAGTTCAAAGTAGTTTCTCCATCCTTTGTAGTCAACAAGGCCATCTGAGTGGCACCATAAGTGTTTGAACTAGGCTTTTAGAAAGAACTGGCATCCTTTTGGTTTGGTTTGGATTGGTTTGGTTTGGCTTGGCTCCGCTTGGCTTCGCTTGGTTTGGTTTGGTCTGGTCTTGTTTTGGAATGCCATAGAGTGGATATCTGAATATTTTCAAGCCAGTGAGTCTGCTCTAGCTACTCTCCTGCATAGAAAGCAGCCATACTGCCCTAACTTCTCTGAATTTGGAAGTTGAGCAGCACTGAACCTGGTTAGTGCTTGGATAGGAGATAAGAACGGACAGACATTGCTGTGCCCTGGAAAAACAAGATTGCTATACTTTGTCTCCATGCTGTGGCTTTCTGGTTCTTAGGATTAGGCTTTTCTGGAAGTAGGGGAAATAGCATTTCTGCGTGAAGCATTAGCGTGGTCTGCAGTACAGAAGAGGCATATGAATGAGCGTGCTGTAGGCATGGTTCTTGCCAAACGGGCCTAACAACAACCTGTGAGAATACAAGTGTAGGAAACACCCAGGCTCCAGGCTCCCTCCAGCAGACCTTCTTCCCGAATTACATCCTGCGGGTCAAATCTTTGCTCAGTGTCAAGCCACCGAAGATGGTCACCGCAGCTGGATATGACAGGGTCAGGGTCATGCCCAACCTCTGAAGCTAATGTTTCCATGACTGAAGAGAAGGACAAGCGACAGTGACTACTGCAGAAAAACCAGGTCTAGCAAGAGTCTGAGGAAGGAGACATGACTGGCAAGCAGAGATACAGATGTATGCATGGGCTCAGTGAGTCCAAGTAATACATTTTCCTTTCAATAAGCAGTTTTTGAGCTTAAAACATCATTGAGTGAATGTAGGTTAGATATCTTACTAAAGAAAGTAGCACAGCCTCACACCAAGTAACTTCTGGGGGGTAGCGGCAGGCTGAGCGGCACTTGTCATCTTGAGAAGGGGCAGAAGGAGCTGGGGCATTTCAGGGGTAGATGCTGCACTAGGAGAGGTCTGATTTATATGTTGGAAAGGCTGGAGCCTTTCCTCGTCTCTGAGGCAGCACAGTAGAGCCTCGCCCCAGTGCTCTTTACTCGGTGGTATGCTCTGGGCTGCCAAAGTTGATGGGCACTGAGACCTTCACCCGGGGAACGGCGGGATCCTAGCAGCAGGCAGCACGGCCCCGCCCCATCCTGTATCCGTGCTTTAGGTTGAATTTCTCTGTTTAACAAGCCTGAAATGAATCATATGTTGGCTGTTTCTAGAACTGCTCCAAGAATTCCAGAGCAATGTTAACTGTGAGGGTACCTTTCTATTAGCAGGATGGAAATTTGGTCAAAAAAAAAAAAAAAAGGAAGCTGATCTAATCAATTGGCTTACATAGGTTCTAGGGATCAGAACCCCAGCCCTCATGTTTGCCAGCAAGCACTCTAACCATCAATCCACCTTCTCAGCCAGTGATGGTGGGTGTCTGTGGGTGTCATGTCAGTCATGTTTGCGTGTGTGCAGGGGCCCAGAGGTCTATAGTAGGTGTTTTCTTTCTGCTCCCGATACTTGGTCAGCTCTGACACAGCATCTCTCATGGAACCTGAAGCGATTTGGTCATCTACACTAACTGGCCATCAGGTCACCATTACAGGCACTCGCGGCTGTGCCGCGTTGTCTTGTGGGTGTTCAGGACTGAACCAGGCCCTCAAGTTTACACAGCAAGCACGTGACTGACTGGGCTGTCTCTTCAGCTCTTCTAGAACATTTTGTTAAGAAATTACTTAAGGACACTGTGTCTGAGGAGCAGGACAGCAGTGTCGGCACAGTGACCAGAAGACTGAACTCTGGGCCCTAAAGCACTGTGATTCCAGGGAATCCCATGGTGTGCAAATCAATTGGGACTGACCTCAGGTCACCCAGTCAGTCCCTGGAAATGGTCCCTGGGACCAGTGGGCGCACAGCTGCCAGCCCAGAGTGGGGCCTCTCAGCTGCCATCCCAGAGCGGAACCCTTAGCCTCCAACCCAGCGTGGAGCCCTCAGCCACCAGCCCAGAGCTGGGTGCACAGCTGCCAGCCCAGAGACCTGCTGCGTGCCCGACTCACTGTCCCAGAGAGCACTGTGGGCCCCAGGGCACCAGAGACCAAGTTCCCATGTAGGGAGAAAACCCCACATCTAGGCAGGTCTGAGCCTAGAGCTTCCAGCCGATTCCCCCCCACCCCCCACACACACACACGGAAAAGGTCTTGGGAAAAGTTCCCAGTTCCTGCAGGCACTCAGTTGTCAGCTTGGAGCCACCACTCATCTGTGTGCTCTCCGCTCTATCGCAGAGAGACCTGTGGACCCCAAACACCACAGACTGGGTCTCCCTGTTGGGAGGAACCCCCGTGGTGCTGGGGGGTAAACATCTGGCTCAACCTCAGGACACCCAACTCCGGAAAAGTCTCTGGGTGTCCACAGGCTGCAGGCTCTAGCCTCCTGCTGCACGCATGAGAGCTGTGCTCACCTGCCACCCATTACCGCTTGGGTACTGGGGCACAGAGCTCCAACCTCAGATCTACAGAAGCCTGGGATCTTTGAGATCAGCCCCCAGATACTGCTCCAAGGGAAAACCAGTTATCCCTAACTAAACTACCAAACCACAGGGCTCCCAGGTTCTTCAAGAGGGCTGTTCCTGGAAAACAGTGTAACAGCAGCAGCAGCTCACTAAATTCAGAGCAAGAAACCCAGCAGCAGGGCAGCTGTCTCCAGGACTTCTACAGGTGAGAGGAGAGCCCCCCTGACTAACAAAGACCACAGTTACCACTCAGGTCTATATGCCTGAGGTGAGCTGTGGCAATTCCTGAGAAACACTAGCCATACAGTGACCATAACCAAAAAGCAGAGGAGGCCTCCTTCAGGAAAAATCATCTTTCTGCCAAAGGGATTCTCCCCACCCCAGGATTTCAGGAAGCACCAGAAACTAACAGCCAACACCAAAAATAACCCAATGGGTAGAGGCCAGCGTAAAAGCTCAACCAACAAAAAGCAGATCAATATGGCATCTCCAGAACCCAGCCATCCAGGGGCGAGCAGCCCAGGATACTCCAGCATAACTGAAATTCAAGAAGATGACCTTACAGCTATGCTTATGAAGAGGATAATAGAGGAAACAAATAAAATGTGTAAAGAATTAGAGGAAGATAAAGTCAGATTATGGCCATCCATAAAGAAATGGAGGTAGATAAAGACAAATTACAGATTATGGCCATCTGTAAAGAAATATAGGAAGATAAAGACAAACAGATTATGGCCATCTGCAAAGAAATACAGGAAGATGCAGCTAAACAGTTTGTGGCCTTTAAAGAGGAAATAGTTAAATCATTGAAATAAATAAGAGAAACAGAGGAATATTCAAACAAACAGCTGACAGAATTGAAGGAAAAACAGAAAAATACAGTCATACAGGTAAAGGAAATCAACAAAACGGCTCAAGATCTGAAGATAGAATTGGAAAAATTAAAGAAAACACAAGAAGAGAAAATCATGGAGAGGAAGAATTTTGGGAAGAAAACAGGAACTACAGAGGTAAGCAAAAACCAATAGACTACAAGAGATGGAAGAATATCAGGTATGGAAGATATAATGGAAAAAATCAATGTATCATCAAAAAAAATGTTAAATCCAAAAAATTCCTGACACAGACCGTCCACGAAATCCAAGACAATATCAAAAGACAAAACCTAAGAATAATAGGAATAGAGGAAAAAGAAGATTCCCGTCTTCAAGGCCCAGAAAATATATATTCAACAAAATCATAGAAGAAAATGTCCCCAACTTAAAGAAGAGGCCTATAAGCATACAAGAAGCCTACAGAACACCTAATAAATTAGACCAGAAAAGAAAATCCCCCCACCACATAATAATTAGACCAGAAAAGAAAATCCCCACCACCACATAATAATCAAAACCGTAAGTATACAGAACAAAGAAAAAATACTAAAAGCTGCAAGGGAAAAAGGCCATGTAACATATAATGGCAAACCCATCAGAATCACACCTGACTTCTCAACAGAGACTATGAAAGCCAGAAGGGCCTGAACGGATATCATGCGTTACTAAGAGAACACAGATGTCAACCCAGGTTGCTATATCCAGCAAAACTCTCAGTCATCATAGACAGAGAAAGCAATATATTCAATGACAAAAACAAGGTTAAACAATACCTACACACAAATCCAGCATTACAGAAGACACTAGAAAGAAAATGACAACCCAGGAAAACTAACTACATTCAGGAAAACAGAAAACAAATAACCTTACCACAGCAAAACTAAAAATAGCCAAGCACACAAACACATTACCACAACCAACAGCAAAATCAAAGCACCTAACAGCCATTGGTCATTACTCTTCCTCAACATCAACAGTCTCAACTCTCCAATAAAAAGACACAGACTAATAGAATGGATGCGTAAACAAGACCCAACAATTTGTTGCATACAAGAAACACACCTAAGTCACAGATAGACATTACCTGACACTAAAGGGCTAGAAGATGGTTTTCCCAGCAAATGGAACCAAGAACAAGCACGAGTAGCCATTCTAATATCTCAAAAAATAGATTTTCTTTTTTTTTTCCAGACTATAAAAGGCTAGAGCTGTTTAATGGAATAACCTGGGACAAGCAGAAAGAGCTTTGATGGGCAGGATTAGGCAGCCCAGGACTAAGAACCCAGAGTCTAGGCACCCACACCTCTCCACAGCCCAGCCCTGACCCCTTTCCACGGCACACCACAGATTTGCAGCCCCCATTAGCTAAGCCACTATTCCTCTAAACGTATAGGTTTTCCTCCTCTCTGTACTGGAGTCTCCAGTCATGGTGGCCCACGTCTAGCACAGGTGCAGAACTGCTTTGTGGATCTCAGGGTTTGTCCAGTCATTCCGAATGTCATCCAGGTGATTATCAAAATCCACGGGTGTTTCATAGGAGCTGCTGTCCAGGAGTGAAGCCGGGATCCTCTGGGCCTCTGGCCACCTGTTCTCATGGTGCTCATACACGTGGATTGTAGGGGCTGCGCAGTCCATCGCGAACTTGGTGTTGCCCACCGTGATGAGGCCCTCAGCGCTCCAGGAGGCCACCTTCTCTGCCACCTGGTTTGGGCTTGCATCCTTCACACGCTCATTAGCTTGACAATAGCCGGCAATCACACAGCTGTTCTCTTTGCACCATGAGTCACTCAGGGTGAGTGCCCCCTCCAGCATGGGTGCAAGGACCAGCGTGCCCTGGAAGAGAGGAATGCAGTCCAGGAAGAGTGTGGCTGCCTGCGCCCTGCGGATGCTCCTTGCGCGGCCTCTGCCTCTCGGCCACCAGAAGCCCATTGACAGCGCAGTGTGGGTACTTGGCGCCGTGCAGCACCATCTTACAGTAGGCCTGGGTGGTCAGCTTCACACCCGGCATGCTGAGCCTAGCTGGCCGCGTCGCGACGGACGCCCCACCACACAAAACACAATCCCGAAGCTCTCTGAGGTGCGAGCCCACCTCGGCCTGCCCACCAGAAAGCCGTAAAGTAGATTTTCAACCAAAATTAATCAATAGAGATGGGGAAATTCATTTTATACTCATCAAAGGAAAACTCCACCAAGAAGACATCACAATCCTGAACATCTATGCCCCAAATACAAGGGCACCCACATTTGTAAAAGAAACATTAATAAAACTGAAACCACACATAGATCCCCAGACATTAATAGTGGGAGTCTTCAACAACCCTACTTTCAACAAAGGACAGGTCAACAAAAAGGAAATTAAACAAAGAAACAATGACTCTGCCAGAGGTCATGAATCAAATTGACCTAACAGACATCTATAGCATCTTTCACCCAAATACAAAAGAATTTACCTTCTTCTTAGCACCTCATGGAAGCACCTCCAAAATAGACCATATAGTTGGTCAAAAAGCAAGCCTCAACAGATACCAGAAGATTGAAATAATCCCTTGTATCCTGTCTGACTATCATGGACTAAAGATGGACCTCCACAACAACAGAAATAACAAAAAGCCTACACATACATGGAAACTGAACAACTTGCTACTCAGTGACAGCTGGGTAGGGGAGAAATAAAGGAAGAAATCAAAGACTTCTTAGAATTTAATGAAAATTAAGGCACAACATACCCAAATCAGTGCTAAGAGAAAAATTCATAGCACTTAGTGCTTTAAAGAAGAATTTTGAAACATCTCATAAAAGCAACTTAAAGGCTCACGTGAAATCCTTAGGGGAAAAAAAAAGAGGCAGACACACCCAAGAGGAGTAGATGGCTGGAAATAATCAAACTCAGGGCTGAAATTAATAAATTAGAAACAAATAAAACAATTTAGAGAATCAGTGAAACCAAGAGCTGGTTCTTTGAGAAAGTCAACAAGATAGACAAACCCTTAGTTAAGCTAACTAAAAGGCAGAGAGAAACTATCCAAATCAGCAAAATCAGAAATGAAAAGTGGGACATAACTACAGACACTGAGGATATCCAAACAATCATTAGGTCTTACTTCAAAATTGAAAATCTAAATTAAATGCACAATTTTCTGGATCGATTCCACTTTCCAAAGCTGAATCAAGAACAGGTAAACAATTAAATAGTCCTATATCCTCTAAGGAAATAGAGGCTGTCTCCCATCAAAAAAAAGAAAACCCAGGGCCAGATGGTTTCAGCACAAAATTCTACCAGACTTTCAAAGAAGAGCTAACACCAATACTCTTCAAACTATTCCACAAAATAGAAACACAAGGAACATTACCAAACTCATTCTATGAAGCCACAGTTACCTAGATACCTAAACATCAAAAATACCCAACAAAGAAAGAGAATTTCAGGCCAATCTCTCTTATGAACATTGATGCAAAAATAGTCAATAAAATACTGGAAAATCGAATCCAAGAACACATCTAAGATATCCTCTACTATGACCAAGTTGGCTTCATCGAAGCTATGCAAGCTATATTCGTTCAATATACAGAAATCCATCAATGTAATACACCATATAAACAAACTGAAAGAAAAAGACCATTTGATAATCTCCTTTGATGCTGAAAAGCATTTGATAAAATCCAACAGTCATTTATGTTTAAAGTCCTGGAGAAATCAGGGCTACAAGGCACCTACCTAAACACAGTAAAGGTGATATACAGCAAGCCTATAGCCAACATCAAACTAAATGGAGAGAAACTTAAATCAATCCCACTTAAATCAGGGACAAAACAAGGCTGCCCACTCTCTCCATATCTCTTCAACATAGTTCTTGAAGTCCCTGCTACAGCAATAAGACAACTAAAGGAGATCAAGGGGATTCAGTTCAGCAAAGAAGAAGTCAAAATATCGCTATTTTCAGATGATAGGATAGTATACATGAGTGACCCCAAAAATTCTACCAAGGAACTCCTACAGCTGATAAAAACACCTTCAGCCAAATGGCTAGATACAAGATCAACTCAAAAAAATCAGTAGCCGTCCTGTATACAAAAGACAAATGGTCTGAGATAGAAATTAAGGAAACAACAACCTTCACAATAGCCACAAAGGACATAAAGTCCCTTGTGTAACTCTAACCAAGCAAGTCAAAGACTTGTATGGAAGAAAAAAAAAAGTTCGATCTCTGAAGAAAGAAATAGAAGAAAATATCAGAAGATGGAAAGATCTCCCCTGCTCATGGCTTGGCAGGATTAACATAGTAAAAATGGCCATCTTACCAAAAGCAATCTACAGATTCAATGCAATTCCCATCAAATTACCAACACAATTCTTTACAGACCTGGAAAAAAAATTCTCAACTTCATATGGAATAACAAGGAACCCAGAATTGCTAAAACAATCCTCTACAATAAAAGATCTTCTGGAGGTATCTCCATCCCTGATCTCAAGCTGTACAGTAATAAAAACTACATGGTACTGGCATAGAAACAGAATGGTGGATCAATGGAACTGAATAGAAGACCCAAAAATAAACCCACACACTCATGGACACCTGATTTTTGACAAAGATGCCAAAACCATACCGTAGAAAAAAAGATAGCATCTTCAACAAATGGTGCTGGTTTAACCTGATGTCTACATGTAGAAAAATACAAATAGATCCATACTTATCACCCTGCACAAAACTAAAGTCCAAGTGGATCAAAGACCTCAATATAAAAACAGACACATTAAATCTATTAGAAGAAAAAGTGGGGAAGAGCCTTGAATTCATTGGCACAGGAGACAACTTCCTGAACAGGACACCAATAGCACAGGCTCTAAGATCAACAATCAATAAATGGGACCTCATAAAACTGAAAAGCTTCTGTAAAAAAAAACACTGTCATCAGAATAAAACGACAGCCTACAGATTGGGAAATGATCTTCACTAACCCTCTATCTGACAGAGGGCTATTATCAATTATATGTAAAGAACTAAAGAGGTTGAAAAGCAGCAAACCAAGTAATCTAATTAAAAAATGGAAAACAAAGCTAAACAGAGAATTCTCTGTAGAGGAATATAGAATGGCAGAGAAACACTTAAAGAGATGCTCAACGTCCTTAGCCATCAGAGAGATGCAAATAAAAACGACCCTGAGATTTCACCTTATACCCATCAGAATGGCTCAGATCAAGAACTCAAGTGATCACATGCTGGAGAGGTTGTAGAGAAAGGGGAACCCTCCTCCACTGCTGGTGGGAATGTAAACTTATACAACCACTCTGGAAATCAATCTGGTGCTTTCTCAAACAATTAGGAATAGTGCTCCCTCAAGATCTAGCTATACCACTCCTAGGCATATATCCAAAATATGCTCAAGTACACAAGGACATTTGTTCAGCCATGTTTGTAGCAGCTTTATTTATAATAGACAGAACCTGGAAACAGCCCAGATGTTCCTCAGTTGAGGAATGGATACAGAAATTGTGGTACATCTACACAATGGAATACTACTCAGCAATTAAAAACGAGGAAATCATGAAGTTTGCAGGCAAATGGTGGGACCTAGAAACGATCATCCTGAGTGAGGTATCCCAGGATCAGAAAGATACACATGGAATATACTGATTTACAAGTCGATACTAGACCTATAAGATAGGATAAACATACTAAAATCTGTACACCTAAAGAAGCTAAACAAGAAGGAGGACCCAGGGCAAGACGATCAATCCTCACTTAGAAAGACAAATGGGATGGACATTTGAAGTAGGAGAAAACAAGAAACAGGACAGGAGCCTACAATAGAAGGCCCCTGAAAGACTCTACCTAGCGGTGTTTCAAAGATGCTAAGACTCATAACCAAACCTTGGGCAGAGTGCAGGGAATCATATGAAAGAAGGAGGAGTTAGAAAGACCTGGAGAGGGCAGGAGCTCCACAAGGACCAAATATATCTGGGCACAGGGGTCTTTTCTGAGACTGATTCTCCAACTAAGGACTATGCATGGGTATAACCTAGAGCCCCTGTTTGGATGTAGCCCATGGCAGCTCAGAACCCAATTGGGTTTCCCTAGTAAGGGGAGCAGGGACTGTTTCTGACATGAACTCATTGGCTGGCTCTTTGACCCTCCCCCCAACCCCTGAGGGAGGAACAGCCTTTCCAGACCATAGAGGAGGATATTGCAGCTAGTCCTGATGAGACCTGATAAGTCAGAGTCAGATGGAAGGGGAGGAGGACCTTCCTATCATTGTACTTAGAGAGGGGCAGGGAGGAGTTGAGGGAGAAGCCTCCATCTGGGACACAAAGTAAATAAACTGTAATTAATATTAAAAAATAATTTAATTAAAAAAGAATGACTATAATAACTCATTAGATATTACTTAAGGGTACTGGAGCCGTGGCTCAGCAGTGAAGAGCACTGGCTGCTCTTCCAGAGGACCCAGGTTCAATTCCCAGCACCCACATGGCAGCTCATAACTGTCTGTACCTCCAGTCCAGGGGCTCCGACATCCGTCCTGTCCTCTATGGGCGCTGCACACACGGCACCCCAGATGCACGCAGGCCGCTCTCATACCCATAAGATAAAAATCAACACATTTTACAACGACAGCAAATCACCTGGAGAACTTTAGAATGCCTGTAGCTTTTTAGTGCCTCGTATTTTCTCAGTCATCTCCTATGCATCTTGGAACTTGGATTTTGAGGTGGAATCTTACTGTGTCAGGGGGAGGGAGATGCAGAGCTTCCTAGATGCAAATGAATGATGTCACCAGTCACCTTCTGCCACTGTGCTTCCTCCATGCCATATCTTCTCCGTGACGGACTCCATCCCTGTGGAAATATGGCCAACGTACACCCTTCCGTAAGTTGCTTTGGACGTGACATTTCATCCCAGCAACAGAAATATAGCCAGCACATACATCCTACACCCCACACGATCCATACATGCCATACACATGACATTCATGTACATCACACACCACACACTTCCCACACATCATGTGCATTATATACACACATGCATCACACACACATCTCACAAACATCACACACAGCGCATGCATGTACACATGCACCAGCACGCTTCTGGCGATCAGGTCCCGGGTATTGCTGTGTGCTGTTCTCCTTAGGTTTTCGTCTTGGCTGCATACACTCTCACCTCCTTGTAACCCTCACTCTATGTGCCTGAGAGAACAAGGGACAAAGGGGGAAACAGTACCTCAGCGTTCCACTAACAGGAAGGAGCCCCGGGCCCCTTGAAGAGGCCTCGGCCACCATGCTCTTGGAAGCGCCGTCCCAACCTGGTGGAAATGTATTCAATAAAGAGGCAAAGGGGCTGGAGACCTGGCTCAGCGATTAAGAGAGTTTGTCCCTGCAGGGCCAGAGTTGTGGCTCCCAGCACCCCCACAGGACGGCACAGCCACCCACCACACCATCCGAGGGGTCCGACACCCTGCTCACACTCCATGGCCCCTGTACACACATGGTGCACATGCGCACATTCAGAAAAACACGCTCGGAGACGTCAAGCAGCAGGAGACCATAAGCTAGCTCGGAGACGGCCACGCTCAGGGCCAGGGCACCGGCTTCGCTCCACCAAGCAGGAGGCCCGAGGTACAGCTTCCGGCACCCACGTGGCCACGTTTCAGAAAACATCTGGGGCGTCAAAGAGAGGAGGATCCCAGAGGCTTGCAGGGTAGCAGGCTGCAGGGGCAATGAGAGACCCTGTGTCAAAATAAAGGAAGATGGCAGGCATCAACTCTTGGCCTACACGCACACACACACACGTACTCACATATAAACACACACACACAAGCACATGTATTCGCTCGTACATGCACACACAGTACACACACATGTGCATGCTCATGCACGTGTGCATGCACATATATATATATACACACCACACACATATAGTAAAGAAACAAATAAGAAAAGGGCTGAGCTCAAAGTTAAGCCTAAAAGCCAGCATTTCAGAAACTTAACTGAGCGCCCAAACGTACTTAGCGCAAACGCTGCAGCCCACAAATGAGTGCCCGTGAGTGCTGTACACCTGCCCTCCCACTATGGCTCTCGTCCTTCCATTCAGAGCTCTTTCCAGCTTCACCGAGCCCCACCTGTCTGCTGCCACAGTCACGGCGTCTGCTCTGATTGCAGTTGTTCTGTTCACACATGTTCGCGCAGGTTCTACATTGGAACTGAGTCTCCCTTCCCTTTTAAACAGTCCCTCTGAGCACAAATTTGATTTTACCCCCAGTTCCCAACTGAGTGTTCTGGATACAGCAAAGATTTAGTGCATGATTCTGATTTACTGGCTGGTAGGAGAGCCTTATAATTCAGGCTTCTGTCTGAAACCCCGTCCAGAAGGTCTCCCTACCTCCCTGCGTGTCCTCACAGGCTGCACAAAACTTTTGCCTTTCTGCCTCTAAGAGTGCGTGTAAAATCTGTCACCACAGGGACCCATCCTTACCCTAAGGATGAGTGCATTTGCACACTTAAATGAAGTCATCCTAAAGTAATGTTCTGAGCTGCATCTAATTTTTGAAGAGACCCACATTATATTTGATTCATAAAACTGAAAAGTAAAATGTTAACATGTAAAACTGTCGTTCTGGGCAATAAAACCTTTTCCCCAATCCCTTATAATAAGCCCCGGCCCAGATGACAAGCTTATTAACAGAAATAACGGAGCAGGAAGAAAGGGAAACTAAAACCTTCCTAATTAAAAATAACACTCCTTTGTTAACTTACCTGTTTAATATTTTTTTTTCTTTTTTGTGAGCTGCCTATAATGTTTTTAAAGGCTGCTGTGGAGAATGAAATGTTAACAAGTTAGAATAATTGCCCCAGCCAGTTTCTCTTTGTTCTTCCTATTTTATTTCATGTTGTGTCATTCATGCCGATATTTCATTCCCAGTTTCGACAGTCATGACAGAATTGTGTGCTAGTCTTTCCAGACAGCAAGGGTATCTTCCTGTCCCTCGTCTCTGTCCGTCTTCACCTGGCAGGCAGGCGTCAGGGGCTCCATGCCCCGATACTCTCCCAGAAACGACCCACCAAACTCTTCAGTTTCCTTCCTCCTGAGTGAGTGTAAGGTGGATAAATTTTCTCTATATAAATCTGAGTTAAGCTGGCTTTAGTGGTACATGCCTTTAATCCCAGCTCTCAGGGGGCAGAAGCAGGCAGATGGCTGTGAGTTCCAGGCCAGCCTGGTCTACCAAGCAAGTCCAGGACAGCCAAGGCTACTCAGAGAAACCCTGTCTTGAAAAAAAAAATCTGAATTCACCAGATTTGGGATCTGGTGCCATCGTCCTGGTAGCTCTCTGGTTAAGGTGCTGGGCAGCTCTGAGCTTCCGGAGGCACTGACACTGAAGAGACAGGGATCTCGTGGCAGGGCTTTGAACTCTGTAGCGCCTACTCAGTGTCTGTGGCTTGTAAGCATTGTTCCGAACACTAGGAGCTCCTCCCTTCACTATGCATTGCTGTTCTGGACAGTGTGGGGTCTCGGAGGCAGTGCTGAGCTCCTACGCAGTTGCCTCTCTGCAGTAGCTGCTTTTAGTGATGATGAGGTGAGGCATACCTCTTCTCCCCTCTTAAGGAAGAGCTTGCTGTTAGACAGTGGAAGACTGACAGTCGCTTCCCACCGTAATGCTAGACAGACCCATTCTGAGGATTCCTAGTGATTGCTCGAGGGCTTTGGTGAACCCCGGTGGCTAGCCAGAGTGAACACATGCAGCTCTGGCATACCCTAGCCATGGGGCAGTAAAAATGAAATGCAAGTCAGGATCCCCAGAGGTTAGGCTGTCCACATGAAGCCTCTAACCACAGAACAACGGTGGGGCGGGGCGGGGCCAGGTGGGATGGGGTGGGGTGGGGTGGGGCAAGTTTCCAGGCACATGACTTCTTGACACAAGTGGCCAGAGCCTCCCCTGGACCCTCCCAAATGATTGCTTTAAGAGTAACAAATTACCAGGGCATTAATATATACAAATAAGTGTTCCAAATCCCCAGCATAAACTGATAAGTGAACCACACTGGATGCTCACATAAAAATGATCATGATTCTAATTTCAATGCGCTCATTTTTCTCAGCTGAATTGCTACTGTGCATCTCTAAAATTGCAGAAATGACACATTCCAAGCCATTCTTTAAAATGCTCCATCTCACTAAATTTCTGTTGTTGAACGCCAAGGAGATTTAGCTAGAAAAAGGCTGTATTTTATGGCAGGATAGTTGCATTTTCCGGGAAGCGGCAGGAGTGAGTCAAGAGGCCTGGGTGCCCTGATGCACTGTAGGTGTTTGCTGCTTATTTTCTGTGTTTATTTCTGGCATGAAGAAACCCTGCTCCTTGCCTATTTTTATGTTCCAGTAAAAGCATTTGGATGTGCAACGCCTAAAATTACCTTCTTCACAGTTTTACTGTGTTTATAAGTCACCGTCCTGGTGTTGTTCTTGCGTAAAACTTGTAGTTGTGGAAAGAAAAATCACTTAAGTCATTTCTAAACCAACACTGTGCATGAGGTCATGGTTCCTTCTGAAAAGAGAAGTGAACCTCCCAGATTTCCTGCCGTGGTTCCGCACTGTTTGTGATAAATTTGTTTGGGTAAAGACTGACGCTCACTCACTACTAATTTCAAGATGTGAGGAGGAGAGAAGGACATCGGTTTGGTGTATAAGGGAAGAAAATCAGAAATACCCCCTGCCGGTACCACTGCTCGATGGAGAAAACTGTCTCAGCAGGAAGCACTTCTGGGAGCTGCAGGGAGCTACAGGGAGGGCCACACCCCATAAGCTGTTTCCTCAGGCCCCCAGCGCAAAGACCCAAAGCAGAAAGCTGGAGAGATGGCTCAGTGGCAACCAGTGCGTGGATGCAGTCATGAGGCCTGGAGAGCAGATCCCCGAGCTCACACAAGCCACACGACATCCTCTCAAATGCCCGCACTGCAGTGCTGAGAGGTCAACGCCTTCTTCTGGCCTTCGTGTGTACAGATGCTCACCCCCACGTGCATGAACGCACGCACGCACGCACACGAACTTTCCCAGAAAGCTAAGTCTTTTTTTAATCCCGAGTGGCTGGAGAGGTGGCTCAATGGCCAGGAGGACTCGCTGCTGTATGAAGTAGGAGGTTTGTCCCATGCCTCTTGCAGAGGCTCACAGCCAGTTTTAGCTCCCGCTCACTGAACATATATGGTGGACACACACACATGCTCAGACACGGTAAATTAAAATAAGTTTTAAAGAAACCCTGAACTGGAAGAAGATATAAGGTCTGACGTGTGAGTGTGTAGGTCCCCTTCAGGGGGCCTCAGCCGTGGGGCAAGACCACGTGGCAGGCACTGCCGGTGAGAGCACCCCGGGAAAAGCCACCATCAGCTGAACGCACATCCATGTGATTTTGTCCTTGTGGGTCATGACCAATTCTTCTCGCTCTGGATGTTTAGACTTCTACTCTTTCAGCGTGCCCCTTTGTGATCTGTTTTACCCTAACATGTAGATTGGACCGGTTTAACTTTTCATCAGGTGTCTCCAAGACCTGTAGTCTTTGCCAACTTTTAATAAAGCTCTGGCATGCTTTCCTGATAGTTTTGGATCATGGTGTTTTCTCTTAGAAATGGTTTGTTAAGCTTTCCAAGAATTAAACATTTTGCTTTGATTTATTCATTAGGCTGTCTGGCAAAAAACTTCTTCTCTGTATGGGTTAATTAAAAATTTTATTGAAATAATCATGGCTTCATGTGCAGCTATAAGAAATAATGCTATAAGTAACTATTTCAGTTTCTAGCAGACTGAAAAACATGTATTCCCAAATATACTAAAAAATGGAAAATATCTGGTGATTATCGCATCCCAAGTGAAATTGTCGAGGACACTGTTATAAATGCACATAGCTTTGTCCAGAGCCTGAAACAGTTCTGTGGCAGCCCAAAGCCTCATCATAGCACTGGACACCACTATAGACCTCACAGGTCCTGGGCAAAGAATGTGACCTATTTCACAACACCTGTGTGCCAGACAGAAGCCACTTTCTTACATTTGTTTATAACTTGTTTACCCTTACAGTTTATCCCTACCCCTCTGTAATTAGGTCTTTTAAACTTCTCCCAACCTGTAGGTTTTTGTAACATCATCTTTGTTTCTATGTAACACTTATTTTGGAGAACTTGGACCTTTGATGGCAGGGTGTGTAGACCATCTTGCTGGCTTTGTGGTGCTCTCTGTGATCTCCGAAACCTGTTCTCTATGAATGGCAATGAGATCGCAGTATCTTTCCGTTCAGGCTTGGTCATGTGGGTGAGACACAGCTCCTGAAGTTAGCCAAGCTCGGTCAAGGTCCTGGCAAACTGCAGCTCCTCCTTACTCAAGCTCAGAGTCCACCCTCAATTCCAAGAGAGAGGCCTGCCTGACCACAAGATGCCCCTTGTCCCAAAGAAGACAAACAGACACAGTGTGAGGACCAGACATCCTTGCCCTGACCCCCGCACAGTGGAAAGGAAGGCTCTAGACTGGCCCAGCTGCAGCCATGTTTTCCGCTGCCCTGCGCGCTAGGTGAAGGGAAAACTGGTAGAGACAGCTGAGTCAGCTAAGTGCCTTGTCTACCCCCATCCTCAGTACCACCAGCTCCTGCGTCCGTCCAGGCAGATGTAACTTTCCTCTGCTCGCACAAGGGACCACCGTGTGGAGCCAGAGTCAAGCTGTATGATCTTAGCGGAGTTGCTTCACCTCTTTGAACCCTTCCTCGTCTGTACCGTGCAGTGAATGATGCTGGCCCAGAGACTTTGGGAAAAGTGCATGTGATAATGTGACATGCTGGGAAAACTGCTTCCCTGTAAGAGGTGACTGGCAGAGGCATCTTCCTGATCAAATAGCCGTGATCGTCTACTGAGAAAATCCAGGTGCAGCGTGTAGGCATGCTCATCCCACTGTGAGGGGACAAAAGACGACAAAGGAGTGGATGTTCTTAGTGACTGTCAGCTGGTTTTCTTAGTGTCATGTCACATTCTCAGTATATCTCAAAGTTCTGTTTATGGCAATTACTTTCATCTAAAAGAAAATGAAGGATTTCCAAGGAGCTGAAAGTAAGGATGGCAACTGGGTACCCATTTCCCAATGTCCCTGCACATTCATTGCAGAACATCAAGAAAAGGATTGAGCACAGGGCTGGAAAGGTGTCTCCGCAGTGAAATGCCTGCTGTGTAAGCATGAGGACCCTGACTTCGCATCCCAGCCTTCACCTAAAGCCTGGGGCTGAGGGCTCCTCTGTAATCGGTGCCAGGTGCGCCTCTGTAGCCCCTGGAAGTGCCCCTCTGTAACCCACCCCCAGGCAGTGCTCCTCAGTGACCCATCCCCAGTCAGGGCTCCTCTGTATCCCAACCTGGACAGTGCTCCTCAGTGACCCATCCCCAGTCAGGGCTCCTCTGTAACCTACCCCTGGGCAATTCGCCTCAGTGACCCATCCCCAGTCAGTCAGTGCTCCTCTGCCCCCCTGGCAGTGCTCCTGTCCCCTGGCTGAGGGGAGACAGGGTGTCGTGTCAGTCTAACTGAGTTGATGAAATCCTGCATCTAAAAAGCCAGCGGCAAGCGATCATGGCAGGGAGCACACGCTGCCCTCTGCGCCTCATGCCCACACACTCACCTCACAAACACACACACACACACACACACACACACACACACACCGGACACATCCAAGGAAATGAGGTCACACTGACATCATAACATGACTTGAGGCAGAAAGTGTCACTCAGTGTGGGGAACAGCCAGGCCTGGCAGATGAGAACCGCCGCTCTGGAGAAGGTGGTTCGCTGGAGGCAGGCCTGGGAAGCAGGTCCATCCCTGGCTGCTGCTTCTGCCTCCTGCCTGGGCCATGTGAACAGGGACCACCACAAGCTCCACGGCCTGAGCCTCCCCCACCATGATGGGCTGAGATTTTTCTGAAACCATGAGCCAAAACTCAACCTTTCTTCCCTTGAGTTGTCTCTGCCAGCTGTGGGCACAGCTGCAGGAGTGACTGAACCACAAAGCGTGTCTTGGCCAGCCTTCAGGGAGTCAAGGTACACTTGGAACTATAAACTCTCGTGAAGTTTACTGAAGCCCAGTGTTAGGAAATGTTTTCTCTGGGAGCAGGAAAGGTAACTATTTAGAAATGTTTCATAGCTAAGAATGGGATTATCTGATGTTCTGTCCTCTGATAGGTTCTCTGCAGATCTGCACGGAGAGCTCAGAGGACAGCCTTTGGAAATCAGTTTTCTTCCTACCACGTGGTTTCTGAGGCTTGGTGTAAAGCACGTCCACCTTCACAGCCCCAACTTTAAAATTAAGTCAGATTTATAAATTTTAAAATGTCCATAGACCCTGAAACAATTTAGAGTCTTGCTAAACTTCCTCTTATCAAGTGACTTGAAAGTTATTTCCTTGAGTGTTTTTATAGAATGTACTTATCTCTATTTTCTTGAGATATGTTTATAGTTTCACCTTGGACTATGTTGTGAATGACGTCTACACGCATGCTGAAGCACATACATGTGTACAAGGAAATGTAGTAAAGTAGCTTTAGGCTCATTTATCTTATGGATATAAGTGCTTCCTGCATGCATATGCGTGTGCCACATGTATGCCTGGTGCCCAAGACGATCAGAAGAAGGCAACAGACCTTCCGGAACTGCAGTCCACGATGGTTGTGAGCCAGCATGTGGGTGCTGAGAACGGCATTTGGGTTCTCTGAAAGAGCAGCCAATGCTCTTAACTATGGAACCATCTCTCCAGCCCCAATAAAAGCATTTTTTAATTAGAGCCTTCTCTATGTCCAAACACTGTTAAAGAGAAATAGCAGACTGGGAACTACTTAAGAACACAGAGAAAACCAAACGCTAACTAATGGTTACTATTTCTAATATTTAAAACTAACTCTTGCAATATCCCAAAGGAAAAAAAGAAAAGGACTCAATGTAGATGAGGAAAATGATAGAAACAACTCATTCCGTTGGGAAATGCCAATCATGTAATTCATGAAAATAGTGACCAGGACAGTACAGATTGTTCGAGCTCACCACAGATTTTGCCTAGCACATTGCAAACATTTGAAATGTTGTGAAATAGGAAAGTAAAGTTGATGATGTCCATGAAGCGTGTCATAGTCTACTCCACCTGAGCATGCAGCCTCCGGCTAGAAAAGGAGCCAGTTGAGGGCTGCCAAGAAAACTCAGTCAGTAAAGCTCTTGCTTCAAAGCCTGAGGACCCGAGGTTGACCCTCAGCACGCACACAGAAGGCAGGTGTGGGGTGACCTGTGATCTCAGCACTGAGATCACAAAAATGTTCGTTACAACCAGTGTTATAAAGTGGGAAAAACGGAATTCAGTCTATGGAAAGAGTGAGAAAATGCCAACTGTGCAATCGTGGCATGTTCCTCAGCCCTCAGAACAGTGGCATTGCTCTGCATCTAATGAAGGACTTTAAAGTGATCTTGGGATAAAGGAAATTGTGGAGTCCCATCCATGTATTTTTAAGACGAACTATTTAGGGGCTGGAGGACGGCTCAGAGGTTAAGAGCACTGGCTGATCTTTCAGAGGACCCGGGGTTCAGTTCCCAGCACCCACATGGCAGCTCACAGCCAGCTGTGACTCCAACTCTAGGGGCCCAAGTGCCCCTTACCTAGGTAGGTGCATGTGGTTTGCAGGCATACATACAGGCAAATACCCATGCACATAAGACAGAAGTAAGCAATTTTAAATGTATTTATATGCATAGCAAAGTCTGGGAGGGTCTTGACTGGCTGGAGGTGATTGTTAGTGACATGGGTGGCTGAGGAAACAGAAAATGAAAAATGCCGTCTATCTTAGGACACTTAATTTTTTTAAAACGATCCTGATTTATTCCTGTTATTTTAAAAAATTGAAATTGTTCTGATGAAAAACATATGGAGCATGAACGTGCCAGGGGTGAGACGGTTATATGGTCTATAAATCAAATCTGGAAGGCGTCTTAGACAGACATGCTCTGCCAGCCTCGTTCCCATCTGAGGACACTGAAGAAGGCTCGTGATGCTCCTGCAGATGTCGGGTACCATTGCTGTCCTATCTGCGTGCAGCAGACCCTCAGCCATCGCCTTCCTAACAGCACTGCCCTCAGGCTGACACCCAGATCATCCCCCAGGAGAGAGGGGAGGAAGCTGGCACTGAGTCCTTAGAGCTTGCTGTCTTACTGAAACTCCTAATTGATTTCATCATTTTCAGTTTATTGTTTTAATTAAATTGGATCTTTGTATAAAGACTGTTTCACTTTAAGGGGACCTTGGAGATTTTTCTTAGTTCAGTCCTAGCATGTGAGGAATGAGAGGTCCCAGGAAGGTTAATAAAGAGTTTTCAATGTAAGGCCATGAACAGGGCTCAGACTCGTTAAGTTTCAGAGTTTATCAGAGCCGACTCCTGTTCCTGCTAAGCAGGTTATTGCCAGGGCTCTGCGTGCCTGGCTCCAGAGGTGAATGCAGCCGTGTGTATTCATGAGAACTAAAGTCACCAGCCAGATCTTCAGTTACTCTTTAAAATCAAGTTCTTCTGACTGTAGGGCTTCCGCAGAGAAAGTTCCCTCGTTCTCCTGCGGACTTCCCTGCGATTATGAGGACAGCTCTTTCGCCACACTCAGGCAAAGACCAAAGCCCTTGTGTAAATTAGATGCCTTCCCCATCATTCTTCCTTTCGGTGTCCTGTTTCCAAAAAGCGAGAACCACCGCTGGCCTGGGAGGATGTCGTTTGTCTTGAGACAGGGTTTTACTGTGTGACCCTGGCTGCCCTCAGCTGGCATGTAGTCCAGCTGGTATGTGGTGTAGCCTCCTGAGTACTGGTACTAAGGGTGTGGGGGGGATGAAGAACTGGCTGAGAGAAGGTCGGAGGTGGGAGAGGAAGGGGTGTGTGACTGAAGGGAACCCTGAAGGAGGCAGGAGGGGTCAAAGTTGAGGTCATGACCTGTTGACAGTTGAAATTGAAGTCCTGACCTAGGTGGGAAGACCAGCTGTAGGAAATCCCACAGGGAGATTCACCCCGAAGCCCCATGAATCAGGTTATGCAGCAGGAAAAAGAATAAAGGGAGGGGGAGGCAAAACCCAGAGTTCAAGGTCACGCCAACCAGCCGAAAGGTAGGGACTGACAAACGCAGCGCTGACGGGGGAGCCCGAACAAGCCAGTGAGCCCAGAAGCTGAAGCTGAAGGAAGGTGGACTACAGGCTTGTTCTTAGGGACAGATTTGAGGATCAAGCCACACAGCAGATGCACGATCTCTCCGCTGATGAAGAACTTCAGCCTCCAAATATTTTAATTAAACCAACATGTAAACGTTGTTGCAGATATCAAAAGAGCAAGAGTGTTATTAATTGAGTCAAGACAAGTGGTCTCTTTATCCTTCCAGGCCATTCCCTCCTTAGTTCCAGACTCGGTGGCAGAGGCATTCCTCATCGCTGCGTGATAAGGGCCACAGTGTTGTTTTTGTATCCTGTCACAAGCGTCTTCCTTATCTTTTGGGCCCTTTTGAAACAAGCAGTTATCAGATCAACATTTAGCTTACTGGCCTTGGGTTGAATAATTTCCTCCCTGACTCAATGGCTTCTAAGAATCCAAGCCAAAATTCCAGGCTGCCTTCTATAAATACTGTGGTTAGCGTCTTACCAAGCGAGCTAGCATTTTGCTTGGAGACAGCATCATTTCCCCCAAACAAATGACTTTCAAATAAGAACAATTTCATGGTGTCCTTTCGCACCATGATTCTTTCCAGTGCTTAGAAATAGCCAATATGTTGTATGAGAAACTTTCTTGGTGCCTTTAAAATCCAATTTTCTCTGGGGTTTTATTTCTGCTGGAGTCCTCCTGAGCCTCCTTCCAGTCACTATTTATAAATGTATTTATTGATGTGTGTGTCTGTGTGTATATTCTTGTGTGTACATTCTCTGTGTGTCTGTTTGTGCCTGTGTGTGTGTGTGTATCTGTGTGTCAGGGGAGGCTGGGGAAGGTGTCTCTCTGAACCTGGAGCTACACAGGTGAGCAGCAAGCCTCCGCTGCCCTCCTGCCTCTGCCTCTGCACAGTGCTGAGGTTGCAGGCATGCCCAGCTATGCCCAGTTTGTCACATCAGTGCTGTGACCCAGACTCAGGTCTTCACACTGGCACAGCAAGTGCTCTTACCCACTGAGCTACCTCCCCATATTCCGTTATGTCATCTTTGTCCGGCCCAACACATTGGACAGAAATGGATCCCAAGGCTGTAGCGGCTAAGGTGGCAGTCTATGAGAGAATGCCAACAGCGATGTGCCTAGACAGTTGAGACCCAATGGGGGTGAAGGTTATAACAGTGATAATAGAGAACTCCACTTTTAGATTACTGGTTGTTGCTTTCTATCTCCTCTACTGTGGGTTTTGCTTTTGGTGTTGCCATTGTTCTTAGGTTTTTGCTTTTTTGCTGATTTTAAGTCTGAGGCAGAGCTGAGTATGATGGTACCCAAGAGGTTTTAATCCCAGGAAGATTTCTCTGAGTCCAGGCCAGCCTGATCTATGTAGCAGGTTCCAGGGTAGCCAGGGCTACATCATGAGATCCTTCTGAAAGAGAAGGAGAGGGGTTCGGGAGGAGAGAGAGAGAGAGAGAGAACAAAGAACCTACAAATAGCACACCCTCATATTGGCTGCACCCAGGATGTGCCACGCCCAGTGTCTTTCCAATGAGTGTCTCACCTTCAGTTTATGTCAAATAAGAGAAGTTAAGGAGTTTGGAAAGAGGGAGCCCCAGAGACTTTCCTGATGTGCAGCAAGAAACCGATGTCCACATCAGAGCAGAGCTGGAAATGGAAAGCTTTTGTGGAGAGCAGTTGCTAAAGATCTTTCAAGTCTGAGAAAAAAAAAAAAAGTGATTTCAGGAACTAAGAGGAGAAGGCTCATGCAGGAAGGCGTCCAGCATGAGGTGGATTTGAATTTTTGCCAAGCAGGTTGCTATAAATTATGTGTGCACTTGCTTGTGTGTGTTTGTGTGTGTGTGTGTGTTTTATGCGCTCTTGTGTGGGCGTGTTTATAACCAAGCACATGGCAGCCTTTCTCCATGGAGGTTTTTATCTAGCCACATAATTCTGCCAGGATCTGGAGCGAGGAGCCTTCGGCGCTGCCCTGAACCCTGGCCTGCTTCCTCAGCGCTGTGCTAGCGCCTCCTGCCCCGTGGCTGACGGCTACACACAGTGCTTGGGTGGCCCTGGAGTGCTGCCACAGCAAACACCGGCCCTAACCAGAGGCTGGTGCTCTGTGAGATCCCGTCACCAGCCTGCTGTGGACAGCGCAGTTCATGGGTGGCTCTGAGGCCTGAAGGAAGGACCACTAAAGGGGGCTTTGGGTCGCACCCCACCGTCCGTGGCTTGGGTCACACACAGTTTCTTCACCTAAAATAAGAATTGGAAAAAGGGGGTCTGAGGGGAGGTGCCTGTGGGAAGAACCCACAGGCTCTGCTAATTTGATTTTCCGGTTACTGTGAGGCCTCAGTCAGAAAACTATCCCGATCCCTCACTGGGGGGCAGAGACTAGCCTCCAGTGTGAGAAAGAAGCTTATCTTACGGGGGCCTAGCAAGCTGCGGCCGTGGGAGCAGTGCAGAGAAGGGCAGGTTCTGTCTGGGTGCGTCGCCCGGCGGGGAACACGCCAGGCTCCAGAAACAGACCAGCCAGGTGCCGGGGAGCAGGGGACCCTTCAAGTCCACCCGGCCTATTTGCTGAGTAAGTGCCAAGGTCGGACTAAGGTTGCATAGTGAGTTCCAAACTGGGGCTAAGGGTGTTCAGACACTGTCTTGAGGGGTAGGGGGAAAAACAGTGTACTGAACACAGACCCAGAACTGGCCGCAGTGTGCTTAAAGACGTTGGCATCCCCTCGAGGTGGCTGAGAAAATAACTGGCTACGCTGCCCTGTCCCAGCCCCTCCCCGGTGGCGGGGCACACATGTTCTTTTCGAGGGCCCATGAAGCAGCCACCGCGACAAACCGTGTCCTGGGCTATGTAGCCAACCATATAAGCAGGGTTTCCAAACAACAGACACTAAAAGAAAGTCAGTAACCAGAGACTGGAAGCTTCCAAGTGTGTGGAGTTGAACAATACTCGGAAATGAAGCAACAAGCTACTAAATAACCAGCCCCTGCAAACTGAAGTCACAGGAGAAGTGAGGTCACTCAGCCGCTAAGGTGATGCCTTCAGACCTGACACTTCCTTCACCCCGGGGCCCAACATGGTGGAAGCAAACAACGGATTCCCACAAACTGTTCTCTCTCTCTTCCTCCCTCTCTCTCTCTCTCCCTCCCTCTCTCTCTCACACACACACAAACGTAAGTAATGAAGGACTGGTGCACAATACAGCGTAGAAAACATGGAAGAGGCCAGTGACCAACAGCCACACACTTGTTTACAAGAAAGCCTGCGCAGTAAGTTAGTCACCAAGGGGTGGAGAGGATTATTGATGACTGTGAGATTTCTTTGGAAAATGAGGCTGTCATAAAATTATGCACTAATGTTTAACGTGCAGCTCTGTGAATAAAGACCAGTTAAATGCACACTTTATTTATTTATTTGTGTGTGTGTGTTGCCTGCTTGTACAGCTGTTAAAAGTACGCTTTAAAGCAAGGGAGAGCATTATAGTGTGTGAATTTTGTCTCAGTAAAGCACCGTGGTGTTGGAGAGATGTCTGATGCTCTCCCACAGGACCTGAGTTTGCTTCCCAGCACTCATAGGCCTGCAGCCACCTGTGCCCCCGGGGGCTCTGACACCCTCTTCTGGCCTCTGACAAGCCAAAGATGAGAAGAGCCATGCATACATGGCGTATTTTCATACAAACACATACATACTCAGCTTGTGTTTGTTTCTTTCCTGTTGCTGTGGTCAAACCCTGTGGCCAGATGCAGCTTATGGAAGAGATGGTTTATTTTGGTTCCAGCTGCTGCTGGTTTTGGAGGTGCAGTCGATGCAGCCTTGTTGGAAGCGAGACCTCACTGGCGGTGGACTTTTTTCAAGCCACCACTCACATAAACAAAAACACAATAGATGTGTTTAAAATAAAGCAAAACAAAATTGATAAATCACAGAATACTGAGATCCGGGACTGAAAAGAGAAATCTGGGAGAAAGCTGGGATGGTGTGAATTGCTGTATGTCCACCAAGTCAAACCTTCAGAGAAGTGACTTCTAGAGTGAGACAGACCATCGAGACTCCGACAAAGAGATAGATAATGTAGTAGTCAGCATAGACACAGGCCATGGGCTTGTATTAGCTAGCCCTACCATGTATCTATAGCAATAATATCTATAGCAATGAGGCCAAGTCTCAGCCATCTCGCCCAGAAAACCAAAGACAAATATTTCCCAATTCATTTTACAGTTCTCATTACCCTGACCCTAAGTCCAGATACAACACGATAAGAAAAAGGAAAGACAGAACTAATCCTTGCCAACACAGGTGTAAAATTTAGAAAGAAAGATATTAGAGAATGGACTATATCAAATATAAAAAGCCAATACATCACAATCAAACAAGATATATTCTGGGAACGCAAGGCTAGTTCAACACTGAAATCTATCCCCTGGCTGATAAAATATTGGTCTTTGGGTACCAAGCCACAGTTAGTTATGTGGAAGAAAGGGCTTCTGCGTATTAGCTGCTGACTGTGCATAGTATAGTATGTCCTAGCACAAAGAAATGAGAAGTGTTTAAATGGATACCTTAGCCTGCCCTGATTATTATACAGTGTATATGCGTATTGAAACATTACGTAGTATCCCATAAATATGTACAATATTTATGTATCAGCTTCAAAACTCAGTTACTTGGAGTCAAGAAGGTGCCTCAGAGGGGACTTGGTAACAAGCGTGAATGTCCGAGTTCAGATTCCCGGAACCCACACGCAGGAAGGAGCTAACTTTCATAAGTTGTCCTCCAACCTCCACACATGCACATGTAAACCTGTTCATGCCTACACGTGCGCTCACACCATTCCTTCCTGGTCAAAAGAGCAAGAGCAAACTCTAAAAGGAAAGGAGTTCCTACAGCTCGTTTTAAAAAGATCTGCCAGGCGAGCATGGGAAGGCCAGCCAGTGCTGAGACATCGCCGGTGCGTGAGGAGCATCGCTCCAGTTCACTCTGTCCTGGAAATCCTAGCCGGAAGAAGAAGTCAGCCGTAAATGGGCTGTAAAGGAGAGCCTAAAGCGTGATTGTCGGCAAGCCGAGCATGTATAGAGAGCAGATGAGCAGTGGCCCCTGAGGACTAGGAAGGATTTTACTACTTAATGGTTACGAAAGGGAACTGAGACTATACAAGATAGGATCCAGGTCTGTGAAGGTCGAGGTGACTTAATGCCCTCCTCATCCTTACTGCTCAGGCAGGAAGGTTAGGCTGTAGCCCAGGCAACTGGCAGGCTGGTTTACTGAGATTAGGCAATGGGAGTGAACAATAGCTGGAGGAGCCCTAATCCAAGAAGCTGACAGAGTACTCTCTAGAGACGTCTACTCCGCCTCCCGTGCTGGGGAGCACAGCGCTCTCCTGTTCGCTTCTTCCTGTTCCGGGCTGTGTGTGTGCTGCGTGCTGACCCTTGGGCTCCACCCTTCCGGCTTTCTCGGTTCTTCTTGTTGCTCTTCACTTGTGTTCTTCATGTCTCCCATAGTCCCCCATGGGTGGTTGCCGGATTAAATGCACGTGGTTCTCTCTCCCCTATGCTACCATCATTCCTTTCAGCATCTATCACCTCTTCGGGTTCTGTAAAAAGAAGTTGGGCTTACAGACCCTCCAAGAATCTTCCATCAAACAATATTGTGCTCAAATTGAAAGGAGGAGGAAATTACCAACTATACTGTGCAATTATAAACTAGTAGCTAAAACAGTAGGATGCTATAATAACATAGGCAGTTTTTGCTTTGTGTTCTTTTTGTTGTTGTTTGGTTTTCTTTGGAGGGACACAGTGGGAACAACAGTCACTGGTAAAAGGAGTCCAGATCCCTGGGCCTTATCTCCCACGGCAGCTGCCATGGCTCCCTCCTGTGGTGTCTTGGTTGCTTCATTAGTGGACTCCTGGGATTCCGGAGAGCCACCTCGTCCTCCACACCGCCATTCTCAGCCATAAAACCAGAGCCAGAAGTGGCCCCAACTCCGAGTTTTTGATGCTATAAATGAATTTTTAGGGAGAAGCTGATGGGGGGGGGGGGTAACTGAGAACTTCAGGAGTGTTTCTGCTCTCCTGTGTCCCATGTATTTAATTTTTAAATATGCACACTTTAGTGAATACACATGTACGTGCAAGATGAGTTTTAAGTGATGATGAAAGGTTTGCATGAAGCACTGGGCGTGGCGACACGTGCCTTGAGTCTCACCACTTGGCCTGGAGAGGCAGGAGGATCTCTGTGAGTTCAAGGCAAGTCTAGTCTACATAGCAAGTGGCCGGCCAGCTAGGGCTAGAGAGACAAACCCTGTCTCAAAAAGGGAGTGGGCAAAATGAGAACCAAATGCCTTCATTTGCCCACATTAACCCATGTCCAGTTGTTCCAAGTGCTGACAGGCGTGTGTTCTAAATAGTTTTGTGTGCATTTATGTACATACCCATGTATATACGCATAAACTCTCCACAGCTTCACTGAAAAGCATGCTCAGTCAAAGAGCTTTGCACAGGTCTTCCTTCTTTTTTGATTATTTTGTGAATACTATTTTAAACATCATTGGACTGGAGCGTGGCTCAGCGAGTAGGGTGCTGGCCCCACACGCATGATCCCTGGAACTGACACCCAAGCCAGACGTGGCAGCACACACCGGTATCCCAGTGTCCCTGCAGCAGCGTGGGGAGTGGAGACATGAAGATCCCTAGAAGCCCGTGGGCCAGATCGCCTGCCGTGTAGAGTAGTGACGATCCTATCTGCAACCAGGCAGAAGGTGAGGCCTGAGCCTCCCGGGCGTTCTCCGACCTCTGCAAGTGCACGATGGCATGCACAGGTGCGTGCACACATTTTAAAAGCATGTCCTGGGTCCGTTCCTGCATGCAGACCCCCTCATCCGTGTGGGGCTGGCGCTTCCATTGTGTGGGTATCAGTGTCATGATTTACCTACGCAGCCTCTCGCTGGTGGGCACTGGGGCTGTTTGTGTACCTAGAGGACATCACCATTATAAACAGGCTTGTAGGCTTGCAGAAATATATTGCTCAAGCTCTTTTCCAGAAGTGGAACTCTTGGGCCAAAGCACACATGGAGTTTTAACAGCGAGATCAAATTGCCCTCCAGTGAGGCAGAGCCAAGTTCTCATCGGCTGTGTCAGGGTTCTTGCTTACTTTGTACCTGGCTATATTGGTAATGTTGAATTTTTTTTAGTTCTAGCCCAATACAATACTTCATTTGCTTTTGGAATACTTGAACTTGGCTCTCTATGAACCGCCTGTTTCTTACTCTTTCCCTAACTGTATTTTCCTTCTTTTTCCTCTCAAGTATTTTTCTTTAATTTCAGTTTATTTACTTTGCATCCCAAGGGTGCCCCCTTGCTCCTCTCCTCCCAGCCCCTCCTTCCCATCCTTTGCCTCTCACCCCCAAAAAAGGGGGGACTCCCTCATCCCCACCAACCCTCCCCAGCACATCAAGTCACATCAGGACTGAGCATGTCCTCATCCTCTGAGGCCAGGCAAGGCAGCACTGCCAGGGGGAAGCTATCCAAAAGAAGGCAATAGAGTCCATGTTAGAAACAGCCCCCACCTCACCAGGCTCCCATATGAAGCCTCCCATCGGCCACATATGTGCAGGGAGCCTCTCAAGTATTCCTATGCTCAGCAAATATCTCTGTAGTGAGCAATGTGTTGTGCCCTCAAGCTGTACTGTGGATAATCATTAGTCTCTTGGCCTTTTGAGAGCTTCGTGGGAGACAAAGGGATGGTGGCCTTGAAGGAAGGCTCTGCATCTCTTAGAACAGATCAGGAAAGAAACAGGCTACACTGGACAGAAGATTCTCCAGAGGAAATTAGCATCTAAGGCATGAGTAAGATTTAGAGGTGGCTGGGCAGTGGGGGCGCACGCCTTTGATCCCAGCACTCTGGGGGCAGAGGCAGGCAGGTCTCTGAGTTCAAGGTTAGCCTAGTCTACAGATCAAGTTCCAGGACAGCCAGGACTACACAGAGAAAACACACACACACACACACACACACGAGAGAGAGAGAGAGAGAGAGAGAGAGAGAGAGAGAGAGAGATTTAGAGTAGAGGGACATTTTTAATGAGAGCCTAGCATCATGAAGGAAATGTCAGTTAGAGGCACAGGAGCAGACTTAGCAACATGGAAGTATTAGAAACCTTCACTTTAATTTCTTTCAATGGACTGTTGAGGTCAGAAGCCAAAGGAAACCTTGTCTGGGCATTGAGAGAAATGAGCTGTGTTGGTTCGTTTGTTTGTTTAAGAATATTCTTTTTATTGTGTTTTCACACAAGCTTCATGTGGAAGTTGCCATTGAAAACAGAAGAGGGAGCTAGAGTTACAAGGGGTTCTGAGCCACCCAGTGTGGGTTCTGGGAACAAACCCCAGGAGGAGGAGCAGCAAGCACGCTCTGGTAACTGCGGAGCGGTCTCTCCAGCCCCAAGGGTGCCTCTTTCCCATTCCTCTTTCGTGTGTGTATGTGTGTCTGGCCTCCGTGTATGTCTGTGCACCACGTGTGACACGGATACCATCAGAGGCTGGAAGAGGGCGTCGCACCTGCCGCAGCTGGAGGCACCGCCCCGGTGCTGGGATTGAGCCCCGTCCTCTGCCTGAACAGCAAGCGTTCTTCCCTGCTGAGCCAGGACCTCAGGCAGTCCATACTGGCCTCCACTTCACCAGGCGACCAGGCGTGACTTTGAAATTCTGATCCTCTCGCCTCTGCTTCCAAGTGCTGGGATCCCAGGGGTGAGCTACCCACACTAGGCTCTTTGCAGTGTGGGGGGCAGAACTTAGGGTGTCCGTGTACCATGCAGGCACTCCCCCAACTAGCTGTCTGTGTCCTCAGCCTCTGAGGATACATTTTTCAGTGGCTGAATCTCCTCTTCCTGAGTTTCTGCCCTGGGTTTTTGCTATTCCAGTCAGGCTCCAGTGTGCAGGGGAAAATTCGGAGGCTTTCTGTCCCTTCACGAAGCTTCTGGCTCTAAAGGCCTGGTCTCTAAGAAAACCCGCTATAGACACGCTGCTGAAATGGGCCTCAGAACAGAAGAACCCTTATACTTAGGTATAAATGAAATCGTGGCTTTGCAGAGTGCAGTAAGACAGGCTGTGAGTGTGACCTGGAACTGGGTGATGTGTTACACTGCCCTGTCTAATTCTGTTTATAGCTAAATTTTCGTGATGGAGTTTTAAAAGGTTGACTTGATTCATTCTGTACAGCGAAGGCACAAAGAGATGGAGGCCCGCTGTGTTTAGAATGGGAACTTGGGGGGGTCAACATCTGTATTAATTGTTTTAGACCCTTTTACTTATCCTTTGCCAGTTCCATACATGCCTCCTGAGTCTTGATGACACCCACCCCGCACTCCGCTGCCACTGTTTCCAGACAGTCCCCTCCTGTTGCTGCCAGCCTGCTGAGTCCAGTCAGCACTGGCCGCTGGAGTGTTAGCTGTGCTCGTCAGGTCTTGCCCAGGCAACCAAGGCTGCAGTGAGCACACGGATGCAGTGGCCAAGTGACGTCCAGAAGACAGCGCGTCCCAGCACGGCTCCGTCCGCTGGCCCTGCAGCCTGTCCTCCTGTTCTCCCAGGACGCGGCCTGAGCCGGGGGGTTTGCTTCAGACATCTCACTTAGGGCTGAGCACCTTGCTCGCTCTCGCACCTTGACCAGCTGTGAGTCTCTGCAGGGCTGGCCGAGGCTGACTGCAAACATAAATAACAGAAGATGACTTGGCAACATATGTAACAATGGGGACATCTTTCAACCAAGTCCACCATTGTCATGTGGGTTTCAAGGTGCCAGCTGTTCCTAAAAGACTCCCATAAGTAATGCCATCCTTTACCAACACCTCCTCACCCTTCTTCTTCTCCCGCTCCTCCTCTTTCTCCTCTTCCTTCTCCTCTTCCCTTTACTGGGATCCCAAGTCCTCATGAACTTAAGTCACGTCCTGTCCCTGAAGCAATGTACTGTACTCAAGGCAGAAAGGATTTCTTCTGTCTAGAGGTGTCAGGGAAGGCAGGGCTAGCATGAGGCAGCAGCTGGATACATTGTAGCTGAAATCAGGAACCAAAGAAGGGTGAACAGGAAGTGGGGCTCCAGGGCCACCCCCCAGTGACTACTTCCTCCAGGAAGGCTCCGCCTCCTAAAGGTTCCACAACCTTCCTGAACAGTCCCACCATCTGGAGACCAAGTGTTTAGTATGTGAGTCTGAGGTCGACCTTTCACATTCAAATCACAACCAGTGTCTGGAAAATGAAGCTCACAACGCTGCTGGCAACCCGGTGAGGGCTACCTCTGACAGCGGCACAGAAGTCTCCAGCGCAGCCCGCGGCTCCATAGCCTACAGGGGCTGGGGGGTGGCTCAGCAGTCAAGGCACTCTGCGTACAGCCATGAGGACCAGAGTTTACATCAACAGAACTCAGATATGTTCTGGATGGGAAGGGACGCCTTCTCCCGTTCAGAAAGCGCTCTGCGGAGATGGGAGCCCCAGAATGAGCCAGCCACACTAGCCGTATTCAAGGTCTGGGCTCAGCTGAGAGACCCCGCCTCCATGAATAAGATTGAGAATAACGAGAGGGACTCCCGACATCAACCTCCAAGCTTACACACACAGAAGTCAGGAAGGGAATGAAAAAGAAAGCAAATGCCAGAAACAACAGAAGACTGTGTGGTCCTTGTTGACTCCGCCAGGCACACAGTCCAAACTGAAAGGAAGCCTTTGCCACTGTTGGTAAGTGTGCAGCCAGAATCAGTGCTGTCCTGCAGGGAGAAGAGCGAACATTGGAACTGTCGTAAAAGATCTGTATTCATCAGTGCGGCTTGCTCACTGTCGAGGGATGACAGACAATGGGCTGGGACAGGAAGTGGTCAGGGCCGGCAGGGCCCCTAGGAAAGAGGCATCCCTCTGAGCACCTGTGTCCCTGAGAGAATGTTGAGCCAAGGTTAACATGCCTTCCTGTTTTACATAAAAATCCAGGACTCTCAAATTTTTATGTGAAATTTCCTAATTCTTAAATTTATGCTTCCTTTTATTAAAAACAAAAAAGCGAACAAACAAACAAAAAACAGTACAAAACTCAAACCGGGCCAAAATCAGCACGCAGGCTGGCCCTCCCCTCAGTAGTGACACACAGCATAAAGGTCCCCCCCACCTCATTCTCCTCTTGCTGCCTTTCCCCTCTGCTTCTCATCCTTTTCTCCCGGACCTGGCTCCCTCCTGCTCTTTCAAGTTCACGTGGAAGGGACTGGTTGAGGTGAGGGGGTGTGCTCTCAAGCTCTGCACGCCGCAGGGCCACTGGGTGGTGACCTGGGTGCTCAGGTTTCCGTCTCGTGCATGCTCGAGCTTAGCGACCCTGCCGCGTTTGTGTCCACAGCCTTGCGAAGTCGCTCGGGCCGCTCCATCATCAACGGGAACTGGGCCATCGACCGCCCGGGGAAGTACGAGGGCGGAGGGACCATGTTCACCTACAAGCGGCCCAACGAGATCTCCAGCACGGCCGGGGAGTCCTTTCTGGCTGAAGGCCCCACCAACGAGATCCTGGATGTCTATGTGAGTTTGGGTGTTGGGGTGCCCTTTGGGTTAGGGCTCCTGCAGCTCCCGGGGAGCACTCTGAGCAAATAGGCAGCGTGTCTGTGCCCAGGCTCCGCAAGTTGGTTTGAGTGGAGCCTGTTTGAGGGACTCTCCGGTGCTTGGCACTGGTCTTTGACATGTACCCCTGAGTGGAGGAGCCCCACAGAAACCATAAACTCTGCCAGGTGCCTTATTACCCTCGGAGTTTATGGACCCAGTAAAACCAACCTTCCTTGTTGAACCGAATCAGAGGCAAACAAATCCCGTTTCACGAGCCCTGGAGCCCCTCCAGGGTCCTTCCTCCCGATGCTAATTTGGCATGTTTTCTTTTACGGCAAAAGAAAGAAAATGCCAAGTGCAGAGCAGCCCACCGGTCCAACCTTCTCAGTTCTGCCGAGGAGGATGGAGAAGCAGCACTCCAGATGACCAGGATGAAATGCGCTCCACGGGCCCTGCTTCTCACACCCGGGGCTGCCGTTTCTTTACCTGACGCCAGAATATTCAGCTGGCCAACAGTTGTTCTTAATGGTCTTTTTTTAAGACACTACGAGAGGGGGCCTGAGGCACACAGTCTATAAGCCCTCCAGGTGGGAGAACCTGGGCGCCAGCCTCAACACCCATGAAAAAGATGGGTGGCACATGTCTGTAGTCCCAGAACTGTGGAGTGAGAGACAGAGGATCCCTGGGACTCGCTGGCTGGCCCGATAGGTGAGGCCCAGGTTTCAGTGAGAGAGCCTGTCTCAAGCAGCATGGCGGTCGGCTCCTGAGAATAACAGCCGAGGCTGACCTCTGACTCCACATGCACACAGACACATATGTGTGTATACACAGGGAGCCACTAGAACCTGAAAAGATGGAGAAGTAAAGGGCGACAGGAAACAAACGCTTAAAATAACCACACAGATACCTACTGTCCCAGAGCCATGCTGGTCCCTCTAATATTTGCTGAGTCAGGGCTTTAGCCTCCCCAAACCTACAGGCCTGGTCTGTTCCTCCTGAGGGACGGAAGGCTGGGAGTTACAGAAGAAGCCTTGTTTTAGTAAACGTGTTGTTTTGTGAGCCGCGTGCTTGGTTGGTTGACTCTGGGTAGATCTGAATGGTACGGTGGGAACGGCCTCCTGTGGGTGGTCTAGGCAAGGTGGCCAACAATAACCCATAAACAGCACGAGGCTTTCAGTGGCAGAAGCCAGTGTGTTTCCTCACAGAGAAGGGGTACGGGAGAGGGCAGAAGGAGAAACGGACTATGTGCAAAGGGAACTGAGAGGGCCAGGTGGACAGTGAGGACCTGCACTCACACAGCTGAGTCCCTCAGGGGTCCCATACTCAGCACCATCTTTCCACAGTGCCAATGAGTTGGTCTTGGCTCCTGCTATGAGGAGCTGAGTGCCTCTCACATCTGGGTGAGGGCTGGGGAGGGGGAACACATTTCATGAGTGGGGAGAAGGCAAGAGAGAGTGTCGTGAGTGGGAAAGAGACACACAGGGCTCCAGTGCAGACGCGGCTTGGCATACATGCGAGGCAACGAGACCTCAAAAGCCAGTCATCCCTCTCCTCCCCCTCCTGATGGAGAAGGTAAAACATGGATCTGGAGACTGCCTCTGGGTTGCACAACTGCTCAGCGAGAGCCACTTAGGGAGCAGAGATGCCAACAGGACAGTGTTTCCTTGTTGGCCCCCCGCCGTGCTGCTGCTCCCGTCCGCCCATCCATCTCCTGCCCCCTACCATAACAGCCGTGAGCACAGGGCGGAGAGGGGTTACCTCTGTTGTCCTTGCTCACCTGTCTCGGGCCTCTGTCCCAGACTTTTGCAGCCCGCGTGGCTTCCTGCTTGCAGTCCTGCTTAAATTTATTTTGTTTGTTTGTTTGTTTTTATCACTGTTTCCTCAAAGAATATGACCCAGGCAGACTTATTTTTTTTACTGTGTTTTTGGCCTGGGTTTTGGTTTTCTACTCCATTTCATTACAGTCCTGGGGCTTTCTGTGGGTGAGAGTGAGTGGGACCCAGGCAAACTACAAGGGACTAAGGACTGGAGCAGGCCTTGTGCCTAGTGATGGATATTAAAGGGCCCTTGCTGGTCTAGGCTAGCCCTGCTCAAGAGAGCTGGTCCTTGTTTGCCTGGCTCTGTGTCACCACCTAGTGTTCAAACAGGTTCCTCTGCAGTGTAACGATCCGGGGACACTTAAGAGGCCACAGATCCGAGCCCCGGCCTGAGGATGGCTGCCAGCACAGGTTCTCCTACAGAAGCTCCTGTCCAGTTTGGACTTTATAAAACCTTAACTCTTATCTTCATAAAATCTTGACCGCTCATCCACTCTCCTTCTGATTCATACTCACGTGAGGTCTTTAACTCCTCAAGAGCAGCTCACAAGAAGCCACTGGAAGTAACCTCACCTGATGTGCTACAGACTGTTTGCTGTGTAACGAGACGAAACCATGCACATTTAACCACACACAGTGTTGAGCTCCAAGCCAGGGGGGGGGGGGGAGGCAGTGTTCAGGCTGTGCTGACCCTGACTCTGTGTCCCCAGATGATACACCAGCAGCCCAACCCAGGAGTCCACTACGAGTACGTGATCATGGGCCACAACGCCATCAGCCCACAGGTGCCACCCCACAGGAGACCAGGTAAAGCCGCTCCTTTTGCCAGCAGGCGTTCTGAGTCACTTTGTCTTAAAGCCCCCTCTCTCCTTGTGCCCCTACCTTCTGTGTCCTGAACAATGCAGAGAAAGCTGTGGGCACATTTTCTTGTTAGTGCACTTGGTCTCAGAGCATGCTTTGCCGTTTGGGTCCCGCTGATGGGTTGTCCACTCACTCGATGCTAAGCCACAGCCCTGCCCCCGCTCTGAGAGGATTGTGGTGGCTTCCTATTGCTGCTGTAGCAAATGGCCTTCCGGCCGGTAGCCTCAAAGAACATCCAGGCAGTGGTCTTACAGGTCTGAGGTCAGAGGTCTAAAAAGCGTTTCATGAGGCAAGACCAGTGTGTCCCAGGCAGTGTCCATTCCTCTCCTGCTTCACCTTCTCGGAACCTCAGCTCCATGGCTGCTGACCCTCTCCCCTACCTCCACAGCTACCACAATACACACTTGAAGACTCACTCTCACTAGGCTCCCTTCACGGCTTCACCCCCTCCGGCTCGCAGTTAACCATCTCTTTCCTTTCTGAGGATACTGGTGAACACCTGGGCCCTGGTAACTCCTTCCTGTCCACCTAAAACTGCTCTACAGATAGCACCAAGGCTTGTGTACCCAGCAAGGGAAGAGCAGGGCTCAGGGCTCCAGAACCAGCCTAACTGCCAGGCGGGCATGGCAGCCCACCTGCAGCTCCAGCACTCAGAAGGCGGAGACAGAGGATCACAGAGCAGGCGGCCTGGCTAGAGGGGCTGCAGCAATGTGCTTTGGTTCAGCTGAGAGACCCTGTCTGGAATACGGTAGAGAGCAACCAGGAAGACTCTTGCTATCAACCTCAGGCCTGCATATGCAATCTAACACACGTGCATTCACATTATGTAAACACATGTATACATACACACACAAGGAGAAAAAAGTAATAATAACATAAGTTAAAATGAAACAACAACAGAAGCGTCAACCTTCAGTTCCCTTTCTCCCACAGAGGGAATCACTCTCAACAGTGCGGTGGCTCTGCCTCGCCCCTTTCCATTCAAATCAGTCCTGGCTGTGGATAATGTGAGCATTTGTCTACATACCAGAGGTCACTGTTTGCAGTTAGTCAACTTAAAACCAACCTGATCGTTACATTCTTCTGCAGTATGCCGAACAACATTCCCTCTCAAGTCAACCCGAGGCTGTACACACATGATGGGTGTTCCTTGGGCACACATACATGCAGCAAGCAGAAGGAAAGGGGCCTGGGATCTGGTGGACTGAAGCAATGTCTGGAGCCCTGAGATGCTCACAGGAGCTTCAGGGAACCTTTCAGCTCGTGCTGGGGGCAAAGACTGGAGGGTGGGATTGCAAGCTGAGGCCCCATCTCAGCCCAGATGTGGTCTGCTCTAAGGACATTGTGGGGTGCATGATGGGGTCCTTGATGCTCAGGAAATATGCAAAGTCTCAGGCCACATTGGCTATGTCTCTGTCTGAAAAGTCCTTCTCCATGGCACCCTCCACCTGTCCACCCCGATGCTTGTGGGAACTCGGCTTTCTCCGTCCTGAGATCCCAGGCTTGCACTGTGATAACCACACAGCTTTCATCTTATCTGTCAGAATGAAAATAAGCAAGAAAAGCTAAGAGCACAGCTACCTCTCAGAGCTGACAAGGAAGGTGAACAATGAGGTCTCAGTGCCTCTGAAGTGGCCTGCCACTCGCAGCTGCACGTGTGTGTGTGTGTGTGTGTGTGTGTGTGTGTGTGCACAAACCCAAGTCTGTGCAGTTTTGTTCACCAAGCGTCAGCCGTGCCGCTGTTAGAACATACCCACGCTGCGTTCTTTTTCCATTTCATAGTTGTGCTGTGATGTTGTTTAAATGTTACTGTCACTTCACATTGAAGTCTGTTGTCTTGCTGTGTCATAGAATATTTTAGTGACCGTATTTCTATGCACAGCTTTAAGCGGAAGAGTGAGAATGTGTGTGTGCTTAGCGGTCTGGAAATGACATAAGTAGGCCAAAGGGTATGTGCAGTTACCATTTGGAGCACTGATGGCAAACTGCTCTCCAAAAGCTGGCTGTTTACACGCTCATGCAGAGCGGGAGAAGTGGAGATCCCCTTCCAGCAGAGGGTTTGGGGACTTGAGCTTCCAAACTTCCTAACTCTTATTAAGGTTTAAAAAAGAGAGTCAAGGGTCTCCTGGTCCATGTTTTCATAGGCGATTCCTTCACTATGAGGGAAATTGAGAGGCGTTAATGCTTTTGGCTGTTTGTATGTTTCTTTGTATGTTTGTGGGAAGGGATTGTCTTCTCATGGCCTTTGACAGCTCCTTACAGATTTTTTACAGATTTTTAAAACTATTATGAGTTTTTTGTTGTGTGCTGCATGTATGCCTGTGTTCTAGGGGGCCAGAAGTGGGTGTTAGAGTTCCTGGGACTGGTGGGAGTGACCACATGGGTGCTGGGAATTGAACTTGGGTCCTCTACAAAAGCAGGGAGTACTCTTAGCTCCTGAGCCATCTCTCCAGCTACCCACTTCTTACTGATTTTTAGTAATAAATGCTTTAAGTATGAGAGAAATGAGTATTTCCTTTTTAAAAAATATCGCTATGATTTCAAGTGGACCCCTGTTTTCACTCTGTCCGGTGGCAAAGCTGTCTCCCTTTTCATCCTTTCTCAACAAAATGTCCAAAGGGATCTCACTTCTGTGTGTGTGCTGCCTCTCCTAGGAGAACCTTTCAATGGGCAGTTGGAAGCGGAAGGTAGAGGCCAGGAGGACAGAGAAGACAGGGAGAAGAGCCAGGAGAAGGAAGACCCACATGGCGAGGCCCCTGAGGTGTTCACATCAGAATCCACACAGACCTTCCCAGTGAGGCATCCCGACAGATTCCCCTCCCACCGACCAGACAACCTGGTACCCCCAGCTCCGCAGCCCCCCAGGCGAAGCCGGGACCACAACTGGAAGCAGCTGGGGACAACAGAATGCTCCACCACCTGTGGGAAAGGTAAGCCTGTGGGGAAAGCCCCAGTGAGGAACATAAGGGAGAGCCCAGCAGGTGAGACAGCCCTCGCCAACGTGAAGCAGTCGAGACGGCCTGCTCCTGTGACATATTCTGTTAGAGTTCCAAGATAACCCACAGCCTCGCCCAGTACTGGGACTCAGGGATTCGAAAAATTTCCTCACACCCCTGTTTATCACAGTGAAAGAATACAGATTCATGTGAGCACATGTCCGCATGAGCCAAGTTCAGGAAACCAGCCTCCAGGTGCCCCTCCCAGCCACCAGACTCTTCCAGCAATGATGTGTGACAAGTCACGATGAATACTGCCAACCAGAGAGGCTCACCGTGCTTTGGTACACAGGTGCTCGCATAAGCATCCCACACGCTTCACCGGCACCGCAGAGGTCATGCTGACACAGTAAGCCAGGGCATCCACACACACAAACAGACATGTGCTGTCACGCCAGGCCTTCATGGCTCAAGAGCTCAAGCATAGGAGACACTCAGGCTGAGCGTTCCCATGTCCCAACAAATAAAAGCAATTAAAAAGAAAAAAGAAAGAGAAGAAAGCCAGGCAGTGATGGTGGATATCTTTAATTCCAGTACTCAGGGGGTCAAGGCAGGTAAACCTCTGAGTTCAAGTTCAGATTGGTCTACAGAGTGGGTTCCAGGACAGCCAGGTCTGTTACACAGAGAAACTATGTCTTGAAAAACAAAACAAAACAAACAGACAAAAGCAGCTGGCATTTGGGCAACACAGATCTGCTGAGTGTGCTTTCCCTGCACCTACATTGTCATCAGTAATCAAAGAGCATCCACACACTTCAGAGTCTAAACGTCGATAAATCAAGTTTACAGATGGATGATTGGATGCCATTCTCAAAACTAAAGATTTCAGATAGTTGTAACAACTCTCTGGGTCTTGGGGTTTCACTCATTAGCTTTCATCCTCATCTACTCCTTTCCTACTCTCCTGATAAAGATTCTAATCCCGGGTTCACCCAGTGTAACCATTCGGCTAGACACAGGAGAAAATCCCATAGCCTAACAATGTCATATTTATTAACTGTTGCAAGAAGAGAGCCCACTTGCCAGAGGCAGCATGAAGCTTCTCTCCAAGGAAAAGGCAGATAGGAGTTGAGGAGAAAGGTGGAGTTTCAGTGAAACTTAGATAGACTCAAACCAAACATGGCTGTGGTTTTGAATCAAGGTGACATGCGTGCAGGGGACTAAACTGTATCATATGATGGTTACCTCAGGTCTAGACTGTAACACAGATCCAGGGACCTTCCCTTGGAAACTCCAAAGTCAGGAGAGACGGGGAAAGTGGCATCTGGAACCCTTGTGTGATGGTTAGTTTTGGGGGGCCCTTGGTCTGGAAGTTGACTCTGCCTCTGTTTCAAGGTGACTCGAGGTCCTCCCTGCAAGGAAAACCCATGACCCACACAGTTTTACTCTTCTTCCTATACAGGGTATCTTACTCTGTTTTTGGCCTGAAATAGTCCATTCTCTGAGGAGAGGTTACTATAGAAACAAAGGCTGTAACCCGTCCTAAGCTTTCCAAAGCCTGGAAGGCTGTGTGATCCACCTGGACATTGATTTGATGATTAGTTTTTTTTTTTTTTTCTTTTTTCAAGAGACTTGAATCTGGGCTGGGGAGATGGTTCAGTATGTGAGAACACTTGCTCTGCGAGCATGAGGACCTGAGTTCAAATCCCAAAACCCGAATAAGAGTTAGCCATGTAGCCTAAGCGCCCTATGAAGAGATGGGAGATAGGAACAGGAGAGTTCCCAGGCACCTCCAAGCTACCTGTCCTGGCCTGCCCAGCAGAAACAACAAAGTAAATCTGCCTTAAACCAGGTAGAAAATGAGGACCAACACCCCAGGTTATCCTCCGACGTTTATACATGTGGACACACGCACAAAGAGAATCTTGAGTCTGAGGGTATCTTTTTCAGAAGAGCACTGGCCTAATGGCTTTTGGGACTAGAATTGAAGGCTTTGATTCTTTCCATATTCAGGGGGTAGGAGAGTGGGGGTGAGTGCTGGAGTTCTCTGTGCCCAAGGCCTTGGCGATTCCACCATGACTCTACCTGGTAATTGGAGAATTACCTGATGAGCTCTTATTGCACCGGCTTTGTTGTGCTCAGACTACATGAACATGGAGAATGAGGCCTGAAGAGTGACTGAATTGGCTTCTATTATAAGTTTATACGGGAAAATGAGATGCCTGTAGACCTGTCTTGACAGAGTCAGACAGCTAGACATAATTCTTCCAAAAGGCCAAAGTCATTCAATAAGATTTTATCCAAGGTATTATTAGAGATAAGTAGGCATTTCAGCATTGACAAAGGAACCTGGATCCAAATGGACTTTCTTCCAATTCTTCTGCCACTTACAAATTGGTGTGGTGCCCAGATATCTCAAATGAAAACTGTCACTGTGTGATTTGCAATCCAGGATTATGTGTATAGAAGATTCTTCCCTCTCTGTCCAGGGACCACACGGTAATGTTCTGTGGGTCTAGTGAGGCAAGGGCCCACGCGTGTAACCCTGCTGCCTGCCCATAGCAGACATGATGGAGGAGCACTGTAGAATCAAAGATTCTGGCCATTTGTGCCCCCAGCTCTCTCCCTCTCCCTCCTTTACTGTCCTCTTCATACTCCATGTTAGTCTCATTGTTGTGACAAAAGACCGGAAGGAAGGGTTTGCTGGGGCTCACAGTTTGTGGGTGCCACCCGTCAGGTAGGAAGTTGCAGCAGCAGAATCGTGGAGAAGCTGGTCACGTGGCATCCACAGTCAGGCAGCAGAGGCCATCAACGCCTGCGCTCGGCCCCATTTCTCCTTTTCATTCAGTCTAGGGCACAAGCCTAGGGAATGGTGTCACCCACGGGTACGGTGGGTCTTCCCGAGTGAGTTAACTGGATACTCCCAGACATGCTTAGAGACTTGTCTCATGGGCGATTTTCAAGGTTATAATGTTAACCATCACATATTCCAAGCCCCAGGTCAGGTGACCCTGCCTGCCTGACCCTGCATGGTTCCGGTGAGCACTCTTTCCGAGGACTCACAGCTCATCAGGACACATTCCTCCCCTTGGCTGCAGGCTCGCTCTGGGTGTCTGCTTTCCCAGCCTGTGTGCTCAGCATAATGGCGAGCCCAGGATGTTTCTCTTTGTGAGTTCCTCGGCTGTTTCCTGAATAAACTGATGTTTAAAATTGTTGCCACCTTTCAAACGTACACAGTGCGAACTATCAGAAAAGGCACAAGAGTAGTGTTTATGCCTTTGTTATTTTTGCCCTGTGAAGAACATAAAGAATGTGGATTTAGTTTTCTAAATGCCTACATAGTTGACGTGCACCACATGAAGGAAGGTCCCAAAGAGGCCAGAAGAGGGCGTCAGATCCTCCGGGACTGGCATTATGGGTGACTGGGAGCTGAACCTTCCTGTGGAAGAGCACCACGCACTCTTACCTGCTAAGCCATCTGTCTAGTCCCGAGAAGGTAAATTTCGGTGTCCAAGTTAAACCATGTGTACTCTTTACCTTGGACAGGCAGACACACACACGCGCGTGCACACGCCCAGAATGTAAAGTGTGAAAAGCAGCACTCACGCCCCATTGTAAGTGTGTGGTCCATATGTACCCACGTGCGCATGTGCATGCCACACTTGGCATTTGCTGCTTGAGTGTCTGGGGTGACTGTCGCCTTCACGTCTTTAGCCCTGCAAACAGCACTGCTTATGAAGTTTCTGTGTTTCTGAAGAGGTGCCTTGGAAATAAAACGTGAGTGGAGACTCGTTTTCCCCTCCTTTCTCATGTGACAAACAGCGGGAGCTGACAAATGCCTTCTTCGCTTCCCCAGGACGCCTTTCCGTCCTTTTGATGCTGTGCCGTAATATTTCCATCCACAGAGTTCCTGCCCACGAGCCTCACAGTCACGTTCAGTGCTGCTGCTGCTGTTTTAAGCTTACAGCGTTCCTCTTGAGCCACATTCATAGCTACGTTTGGCCACACACACAGCCCTTGGGCAATGATGGACACAGCCGGAACCTGTGCTCCACTGGAGAGATGGCAACAGACGTTCAGGGCACGAGCCGTGCAGATGTGTAAAGCATGTGGCTCAACTGAGTCCTCAGAACCAATGGCAAGTGCGCTGGCTCAGTGTGGTCTTCTGCCCTGGAGCGGCCACCAGCTGAGCCTCACAGACCCCTCTCGGATGGCTCCCATGACCCCTGGTGGAGCTCACCAGGCCTGCTCTTCTCCCCTGCATGTCTAAGCATTAAGAAATTGCTTTAGGCAGCACCCTACCAACCAAGACTGCATTTTCTCAGGAAGGCACCCAGGAGTGGCTCTTGATCACTGTGGCCATCAACCATGATGCTCAGACTCTGCCAATTTCCTGGGTTGGCTTTTTGGTTCCTGTGCTTCCAAGTCTGGGGTTAGTCAGTTTTTTCCTGATCCTTCTTTTGTCCGACTCTTTATAGTGTCTTACAGACCTCAGTCTCTGCTTCCATTCCCAGGGTGGCATGTATCTGTGTAGATCACTGTGGCTGCATATGAGCCAGGTTGCCTGAAGCCAGCCAGTGCCTCCCCCCACCCTCTCCTTGCTTGTTGGCAACCAGAGGAACCATTGCTTCGCAGTCTTAAACAATGGAAGAACTGCAGGTGACGAGCCAAGTCCTGCTCCACAGATACAGAAACCAGAGGCAAAAGTTAAAAAGCCGATATTTTTTCAGCATCAGAGAGACAAAGAGCCTCTGGTTTCATTTCTTTGGTACTTTTCCATGGAGCTGGACCATGGACAATGGGCAATGCATGTAAAAACAGCCAAATGGGAGGGGAGGCAAGCAGTGGCCATCCGCCAGACAACCCCACGCAAGGCCCATCTTCCAGCACAGAGTGTTCCTACGGTATCCGATATCATTGTGCTAAATGTATTAGGTTCCTCCTTCTGTGAGTGCCAAGCAGCTGGGGTACCTTACTCTTGCTTTTCACCCCACAAAGCTGTAAGTGAAAAAAAAAATAACCTGCATGGTCTAGGAGGAAAGGAGCGGGCTACCTAAGATCTGTACTTAATCCCCTAATAGCTCCGTTTCAAGTGCACACTGCAGGCTGTGGGCTGAGTCTTATTCATCTTTGTAACTAGGCACAATGTGCTCAATGTTGGTCGAATTTAATTTAAAAATGTCTCCTGGGGCTGGAGAGATGGCTCGGCAGTTAAGAACACTGCCTGCTCTTCCTGAGGATCCAGGTTTGATTTCCAGCACCCGCATGGTAGCTGACAGCTGAAACTCCAGAGCTCTGACGCTGTCCTCTGGCCTCTGCGGCCGCTGTGCAGATGTGGTGCACAGACATACCTGCAGCCAAAATACCCCTACAATAAGGAGAAATTGATCTTTAAATGTGGAATAAACTATGCCCTATGAAAGGGGCGCAGGCACGTTGCTGAACAAAGCTTAATACCAAAGAGGAAGTTGCTATTAATTCCGTAGTCATGACTGCTTTTAAGTCAGCTGGTAGTTGAACTTAATTGCAAGATTGTAAATAACGGTCTTGCGTTGTAGCTACGTGTACATCTTCACTGCAGTAATCTCAACACAGGATATCTCAGACACAAGGCTCTCTTACAAACTGTTATATTTCTTATATAAACCTCACTAGGGGCTCAGGGTGTCAGGCGAGGCCAGCGTGAAGGGTCCCTGTGTCACACCCGTGATGGATGACCTTGAGGCACTTGTGCTAAAAGCTGTGGCTGAGCTCTCAGTCTCTTGAACGGCGTGTGGCTGTGCAGCCATCTGCCGAGGAGGGACACTTCTCTAAGACAGAGAAACAGGTACGAACATAAGCGCTTAGAAGGCAGCTTGATGCTCTGTCACGGTAGCAAGGTGACCCGGAGAGCAGCTAGCAGGGTCCCCAGAGCCCAGCACCTCCTCGGCTCGGGTTTTTAACTGGCTTTACATCAGCAGGTATGGACTCCCTGAAGGGAGCAGGCGACGACAGGTGGGAGGGCGAGAGTGTGGGGAATCAGAATGCGCTGCCTCCGTGGAGAGAACTGTCAAAGAGCAAACCTAATAAAAGGTTTCTAAAGGAACTTTAAAAGTTAGTCTCTGTGGTACAGCTCAAATTGTAGTGAGTTACCGTTCTTTAAAAAGAATTCTGACCTGTTAGAAGTACAGATAAAGTGGCTTTAAATGATTGACAGCGCTCCGCCTAGGAAGAGCGTCGGCCTAGTCTGGGGCCACAGTTAACACTCCGCTTAAGGACCTCCAGGAACACTCAAGTTCGGCCAGGAGGTGGCAGCAGAGAGAAAGGCAAAATTGAAGCTAGGCCTAGAAACCACCCTTAACTGGCTTTTTATAGAAAATGTTTGTCTTTTTTAAGGCAGTGAAACTCTTCTGTGCATTCAAAACAAAAACAGGAAGCAGTTGCTAGCGTTCTAGAAAAGTACTACGAGCTGAGAGACCTCTGTTAGGTGCCGGGGTCCGAGGGGTGAGCCGGGATTGCCCTGCCCATGGGCAGCGGCTGTGCTGAGAAGCCGGAGCCTGAAGCAGGACAGTTAGGGCGCGGGAAATGTGTTCCAAGGCTCTTCTGGAAGTCTTGACTCTCCTCTGCCTCGGCCTCAGGTACACTCACCTGGCTAGCAGGCCAGTTCGCTCCATATCGGTCCCGAGGACAGCCACCTTCCCTGCCACGCGTGCGCAGACACCTGGGCCCGGCCAGGTCTCCATTCACAGCTACGCCCTCCAGGGCATTTTCTCGCTGACACCTCTACACAGTACTGGAAAAGCCTCTGCTGGGCCCATCCACACTCACTCCATCCACTAGTGAGCTCTTCCACCGTCCCTGTGTGTGCATTTGTGTGAGTGCATACATGAATGTACACGTGTGTATAATGTATATGGGTTCATGGCTGAATGGGGACACGCGAGTGTGTGTGTGTGTGTGTGTGTCCCCACTTCACAGCCACAGCCCCCGCTAGAGATGTGTGGCTGTGTCTATATCAGCAAACAAACTGAAGCGCTATGGGACCTGGTGCCTCTGGTCCTGCATCTGCTTCCGTTGACACCCAGGTGCCTGCATCCCAGGGTGTGGACCAGACTTCAGGCGCCTTCCCTGTCGTTGCAGGATCGCAGTACCCTGTCTTCCGCTGTGTGCACAGAAACACCCACGAGGAGGTTCCCGACAGCTACTGCGACCCCAGCATGAAGCCGACCCCGGAGGAGGAGCCCTGCAGCCTGTTCCCCTGCCCAGCCTTGTAAGAAGCCTCCTGGATAGGCAGCCTGGCATCAGGCCACGTCTGCTTGACGACCATAACCTCTTAGTTGAGGTTTTAGCCCCAGATAAATTTGATGTGCAAACGCTGGCTGGAACTGCGTGCGGGATAGACTGCTGAGCAAGCCGGCCTGTCCTTCTGGGAGAGCTGGGTTGCTGATGGTCTGTCACAAGCGATTGGGCTTAGCTAGGAAGCCCATCCGGGAAAACAGGGGAGGCCACAGGAGTGAGAACCCAGGGAGGCAGTTTATAGGTGAGCTGAGCACACAGACAGGTGAGGCCAAGTTGGCCTGGAGGAGTCAGGGGCATGCCCAAGAGAGGTTGGCAGCGAGTTATTGAGTGATAACTGAGACGGTCTCAGGTAGGTTGGGGTGGGTCCTAAAAGGTCAAAGCTTGATCCTTAGAGTAAAGGAAAAAAATTTTATCCAAATACATACTGAATTCACGATCATGTCTCATCCAGTAACTGTCAAGATTGGGGCTCGGAAATGGTGGACAGTAGAGGATGCCTGGAGTAAGATCTCTTGGGTCCCAAGTGGGTTAGTGTTATAGGGAAAGTAAGCTAATCTGAGGGATCCTTGAGGGGTTCTGCCTTGATCACCAGATAGAAGTCATCTGGACTTCCTCTCTCTGTAACTGTACAGAAAGCCTGGGCAGTCTCGTCAGGTAAACAGCATACCCAGCAGGCTCTGTCACAGCCCCCAGCCTGTGGGCTCTGCTCTGGGAAAAGGGGACCCCGGGGATTTTGCCGTTAACTAGTCTTCTCTCCACCTCTGCCCACCCCGAACCCATTCCACGGACCAGCTGGGACATCGGGGAGTGGTCCGAGTGCAGCAAAACCTGTGGCCTGGGCATGCAGCACCGCCAGGTCCTGTGCCGCCAGGTGTATGCCAACCGCAGCCTGGCCGTGCAGCCCTACCGCTGCCAGCACCTGGAGAAGCCAGAGACCACCAGCACCTGCCAGCTCAAGATCTGCAGCGAGTGGCAGATTCGGACCGACTGGACTTCGGTAGGGGCCTCCGCCTCTCTCTCCATAGCTCCTACTAGGATGCATAACGCTTGGGAAGGGGGGAATGTTTGCCGGGTTAGCCTGTTTGCAAACACAGCTCACAGCAATAGCTCAGTGTGCATGCCTGCATCTAGTCTCGCGGGTGAGCCTGTGTGGGTCTTGTGCCTGCAGACTTCACCTGCCCTAAGCTGCCCATGTGTCAAAAGAAAGTTAGCAACTCCTAGCAGAGCCAGCACCTTCCAGTGCTGTGCACCCCTCCCGCAGATGGAAGGCTGAGGCCCAGAGCAGGCCGGGAAGCAGGATGCCATCCAAGAAGGTTCTTAGAGGAACAGGTCGTGGAGTTTTCCTATGATCGCCCCTTCCCCATCCCACTCCCCTGGGGGTTCCCGACAAAGCGGGGGCCTCCTCACATCAGCTGTTGAGGAGCAGGTGACAAAGAACGAGGACACAACAGCCAAGCCCGCTGTGTTTCAGTGCTCAGTGCCCTGCGGGGTGGGGCAGCGGAAGCGAGATGTCAAGTGTGTGAGCAACATCGGGGACGTGGTGGACGACGAGGAGTGCAACATGAAGCTCCGGCCGAACGACATCGAGAACTGCGACATGGGGCCCTGTGCCAAGAGCTGGTTCCTCACAGAATGGAGCGAGAGGGTGAGTGTGCCGAGGGCACAGATCAGGAGGGGATCCCTCGTGGCTCGGGATTTCACCGAGGCTCAGAGACACGCTGGTAGCTCAGAATCCCAGGTTGATTCCTTCCCCAGAGAGACGCCGGGGACATCCCCCTCCTCCTCCTAGATTCCAGTGGCAAACTGGGAGACCAGAGTTTGCAGGCTTGCCTGCAGAGCGTGGGCGAGGGGTTGGCACGGGAGTGAAGGTGAGCCCAGCACACAGGAGACGCAGGGCGGCTTCTCCATGGCTGCAGAGCTGGGTCCCCTCTCTGGTTACTGTCTCAGTCAGTTTTGCTGTGAAGAGACGCCATGACCATGGCAACGTCTGCAAAAAGACAGCATTTAGTTGGGCTTGCTTCCAGTTGCAGAGGTTTAGTCTGTTATTGTCAGGGTGTGGGCAGGGGGAGGGATTAACAAGGCTCCACCAGGCACACACGTTGCTGGAGAAGTTGAGAGTTCTACATCCAGATCCAGATCCGAAGGCAACAGGGAGAAGAGATACTGGGCCTGACTGGAGCGTTTGAAACCCCAAATCCCACCCCCAGTGATACACTTCCTCCAAGAAGGCCACACCTCCTAATCCCTCTCAACTAGTGATACTCCCGGTGAACAAGCCTTCAAATATATGAGCCTGTGTGTGGGGACAATTCCTACTCCAACACCACAGTCCTCACCGCCCCCACTCTATATTCTCAGATGCTCCTAGGCCATGTGCAGTCGGAGAACTGCATGCCAGTGGCTGGAGCCTGAAGCGAAGTCCAGGAACCCCCCACCATGTCCTCCCTCCCTGAGGAATGTCAACACTCCCCAGGCCCAGTTGACTGACTCTTACAAGCAGGCTCAGCTGATCTGTTAAAGATGGCAGCTGTTTTGCTCAGAGGAACACCAGCTGCAATACAAGCTTTGGCAAAAAGGCCAGAGATGACTCGGGTTTATAGACTCCTATGAGGACCAAGGGTCTCTGCAGTTGGTGGGGGGACTGCTTGCTTCTCCTTAGCATTCTATAGATTAGGGATGACTTCATAGATTTGGTATCTGGGGTACAGTAGACATGCAGTGATTGTAGGCACCTTCCCTGATCTTCAGAGGCTAAAAAGCATGTTGTTCCACACCGTCCCCAACCCCAGAAGTCTGGTCTTTCTCAGGGCCGAGCTGTTAAAGAAAACTCGAGGGCAAATGAGCTGCTCTGAGTCACCCCCTTAGGCAAGAGGAGCCCGAAGTCAGTTGAGTTCATCTGTAAGAGACAAAAATGGAATTTCTCTGAAAGAGGGATTCTGGGGACGAATGGAAAGAAGGTAACGGCATGAGAGTGGTGAAGACAAAGCTTGTGGTGGCTGAAATGGTGGACCTTTTGAAGAAGAAGAAGGTAGGGGCTAAGGAGATGGCTCGGTGGGTACAGTGACTGCTGCTCAAGCCTGAGGGCCTGAGTTCAGATCCCAGCACCCACATGAAAGCCAGGCATGATGGTGGCATCTGTAATTCTAGTCCAGGGGAGGTAGAGTTCCCCAGTCAGCCTGTCTCAGTGAGCTCCAGGTTCAGCGAGTGGCCTTGACTCGAAAGATAAGGTGAAAATCCAGACATTGTGGTTCGAGCCTTTAATCCCAGCGCTCAGGAGGGAGAGGCAGGTCGATCTCTGTGAGTTCAAGGATACACTGGTCTATACCACAAGTTTCAGGACAGCCAGGGTTATATAATAATTCCTGTCTCACAAAATAAAAATAAATCAATCATAAAAATAAGATGGAGAGCAACCGAGAAACAGTTATGACAGCCTTATAGTGAGCTGCTGCTGGCATCAGGGCGTGACTGCGGTGCTATCTCTTTTCTGCCTACCGCAGCAGGCCCGGCCCAGCTTTCAGGAGCATGTCTAAGGGTGAAGAGCCAATGTGCGCTGCCCAGTCCCTGCTGCGTGAGGGGTTCCCCGTCTTCCCCCGCTCTTGCCGGCAGGCTTCCAAGGCCTGAGATGCTCCTTTCAAATCCAAATCCGGCCAGCTTTTCCCCAGCCACTGTGAAATAGAGAAGCTCTTTCAGGTCCCACCATCCGGTCCCCTCCCCGGGCTCTGACTCCGTCTTTGACTAATTGAGAACATGGGTGATCTAGAGACCCCGCCTGGCCCGGCACATGTACAGCCTAAGTGTGGAAAGCAGAAGACTAAGTTCATTGTCAGGTGGGAGCCATGCAGGGAGAAGTGTCTGTAGACATCACAGTCAACAGCACTTAGTTCACTCTGCTGATTTGTTTATTATCTGCTTGTGTGTATGTGTGTCTGTACCATGCTCATGTGGTGGCCACAGACGACAGCAAGGGCATCAGATCCTGAGACTCGTAGTTACACACAGCTGAGATCAGTTCTGGGTGGGTGCTGGAACCAGACTCAGGCCCTCCGCCAAGGCAGCAAGCACACCTTTTTTCTCTTCTTTTCTCTTCTTTCTTTTTTAAAAATTTTGATACAAGGTCTTTCTGTGTAGCTCCAGCTGCCCTAGAGCTCACTGTGTAGACCAGGCTGGCCTCAAATTCACAGAGATCTGCCTCCCAAGTTCTAGGATTAAAGGCTTTTGCCACCATGCCCAGCTAGCGAGCACTAGTACCTGCTGAGCCATCTCTCCAGCCCCCTTGACTTACTTTTCTGTACAAAAGATTTTAAATACCTTAAATCTCACAGTTGTGAACTTTAGACCACATAAAGTAGAACAAAAAATGTTTCCAGCCTTCGTTATCCCTTTACCACAACAAATAGCTTTATTAATCCAAAGAGTTGATTCATTGTCTCAGAATCTTCATAATGATACAAACGGTTAAAGTAGTAAAGACAGCTGTGACCCCAGCTGGGTCAGAACTCCCTACACCCTTAGGTTCTCTCTGGCTTCAGCCTGCAAGTGCCCTAACAAAAGCTCAACTAGAGAGCCATATTATTTTGTCATCAAATTTCTCATATATATATATATATATATATATATATATATATATATATACACATATATGAAATATACAATAACATCACATTCATGTATATGGCAAATGTATATGGTATATATGAAATGCGATGTTAATATATATTTCACATATATATATATGAAATTTGATGTTAATGTTTTATGTTACAAAGAAAACTTCATGGGAAAGAAGTGAAGACCACAAAAAGCTAGCATGTTTAGAGGGCTTGTGCTCTGCTCCAACAAGGAGGAAAATACATAGTGACATGGCATGAGAAAAGGGCTTTGGCCATCACAAGATGGCAAATGTGGCAGGGACAAAGCCATGAGTTGAAGTGGCAGGAGAGAAAGGTTGTTTAATTAACCAGCTCTGGTCTATGAGAATTTTCTCTTCTCTCTAGCAAGCCTGGCGCTGGAGGGGTGGGTCCCTGGGCTCCCTGGTCAGGCGGTGTAGATAAGCTGGTGAGCTTCAGGCTCAGTGAGAACCCCGACTCAAAACATAAGGTAGAAATCGAATGAGGAAGACACCCAACATGAACTCCAGCACCCCTCACAGGTGTGCACACACCTACACATACTCACACATACACAGAACATATTTACATACTTACACATTGTATATACACACAAAACTCTTAAACAATTTGAGAGACGAAGGAAGGGGATGGGAGCAGCGTGTGACGTAAAGGCTGCAGGGTATGTGAAAGGGCAGCAAGGACGTTCTTAAGGAAGGGCATTGGAGACCGTCCCTCAGGTTCTGGTGTTTCCTGGTGAGGGGAAGGGCCTCCGGGAAGAGGGAACCGTGTGCCCTCAGAGCCTCTCACGTCTCGGACTGCAGCCATGCCGCAGCGTGGGGTGAGGGGAGAATGCTGGGATGCAAGTCTAGAAGAATGACCGCTTACAACTGACAAGTTGTCTGTCTCTAGAGTCTCCCATATAAAGGGTGCAAACATTGTCCATGAGCAACTAAAACCACTGAAGTGAAAGTAACCGATGAGGAGGAGACTCCTGCGGTGAAGCACACCGTGTGGTGTGCGGGAGAGGTTGTCAGCCACTTACAGAGGAAAGAGCTTGAGGGACGGTGAGGCCAAGGCATCATTCGGAAGTATCGCCCTGCTAACACGGCTTCCTTCTGTCCTGCAGTGCTCGGCGGAGTGTGGGGCCGGAGTGAGGACTCGTTCTGTGGTGTGCATGACCAACCTTGTCAGCAGCCTGCCTCTGGAAGGCTGCGGCAACAACCGGCCAGCAGAGACTACGCCGTGTGACAACGGGCCCTGCACAGGCAGGGTGGAGTGGTTCACTGGCGGCTGGAGTCAGGTGAGTGCCAGAGCCGGGCATACCGCTCTGTCCCCGGGGTCAGGAGAGTGCCAGAGCCGGGCACACCGCTCTGTCCTTAAAGGATGCAATGCTGCTACTTGTGACCTGCAAACGCCGCTGTGTTCCTGGTGCCTCATCCAGCCTACAAGTGCCCCCTTCTGCTGTGTTCACTTACGCTACTTCAGTAAACAGAACAAATACCTGTGCCTCAGGGAGTAACCGTGAGTAGCCTAGTGCCTGACACACAGGAAATGCAGCAGGTGGCTCCTGCTGCTGTGTCTGCTGCTGTGTCGCTGCCACTGGTTAAGCTGGTTTGTCAGTACTTGATGAGGTCGGAAGGTTCCATTTAAAAATCTGGAGGTGGGGCTGGGTGTGGACGCACACACCCTTAACCCCATCACTGGAGGCAGAGGGAGGAGGCTCTACCCAAGCTCCAGGCCGGCCTGGAATACCCAGCTCGAGCATCGAGAGACCCTGCCTCAAAGCAGACTGTGAGGGCCAACAAGACAAGCTTGTGGGACGTCCACAATACGCCACGGTGCATGTTTGTCTGCCCTCACACATGCATGCACACATACACACACATGCATCATACACACAGATTTTTTTTTAAGCTGGAAGTATATGTTATAAAGAACAGATAATAAAAAATCTAAAGTAACTTGAAAATTAATGGCTACTTTTTTCCGTCCTGTTCCAGCATTGAACATGAACCCCCAGGGAAAATAGAGAGAGCCATCCTAGTGACTGCCCCTCCCCCCCCCCCCCAAGCCACTTTGGATCTGAGCTGTTGGCCCTCTTAGCACTGGCTCCCAGGCCTGGCTGATTCTCCACGGCCTTTTGGCTGAAGGTCATGATTTGTACATTATCCAGACTCTGCTCCATAGAGAATTTTTTTGAAGTGGCTTTAAAAACAGACCTGATAGAGCTGGCCAGCTTTCCCCCTGTAACTGATACAGGCCCTTTGGAAAGCAAGCTGACAGCGAAGGGCAGGAAGAAGAAAGATCCATTTGTCTTTCCCCGGTCACCCTGTCCCACGGGTCCATTTTAAGGAAAAACTCTTCAGCCAGGCATGGTAGCACATGCCTTTAGTCCCAGCAGAGGTGGTAGAACTCTGTGAGTTCAAGGACAGCCTAGTCCACATAGTGAGTTCCAGGAGAGCAGCACTCACAGTGAGACCTTGTCTCCAAGCGCAGTTTTAAAGAAGCAGTTATTCAAAGACAAAAGCAAACTTCAATGGGAATGTGCGTGACCTCAGGGTGTTTTCATTTGTCATTACCCATTAAAATAACACACAGCCATAACAACCGTCAAGCCAGGGGTGGTGAGACACACCTGTAATCCCAACAGGATGGTGGAAAATCCAAGGCCAGCCTCATCTACCTCAGCAATGGTCGTTAGGGTGCCTGCGGTGTGCAGAGTACAACAGCCGGTCAGAATACGAGGATGTGAAACTGGGGGCTGGAGGCAGCTGCCAGCGCTGCCGCTCCTGCTGAAGAGCTGACCTCAGTTCCCGGCACACGCGTGGGGTCACAACCGTCCTTAGCTCCAGGTCGGGGGATCGGTACCCTCTTCTGGTTCCGTGGGTACCAGGCACTTATGTGGCACACACATACATGCAAGCCCACACGCATAAAATTAGACATCTATAGATTCATATTAGTTCTGGAGCGCCCCAGTGGCTGAATATTTGCCTAACAGGCGTGAGGCCCAGAACGTGGAAGGTAAAGGCAGAAGATCAGAAGTTCAAGATCATCCTCTCCTACATGGTTGAGGCCAGCCTGGGCTACAGGACACCCTGTCTTGGGGGGGGGAAAATATATATATATACACACACATACACATATACATATACATATATACACATACATATATACATATGTATTACACACACACATATGCAGATATTTTCTAATCTCAACCATGTCAATGACTTGTTTTTGTAGACAGCATGGGAACATGTTCTCTTCTTGGACTTTTAATGTTTTGACTGATAAAATCTGTAAGATTTGAAAGATTCAGAGAGAAGGGTTTGGAGTGTTTCCAGTGCTGCTCTGGTGAGCGTCCCTGTGGGACACCGGTGTGACTAAACCCAGCTCCGATCTCATGGGATTCCTGATGCGGGGTGATCTCTCCTCAGTCACAGAAGACAATGCCCGCCTCCCCGGGCTGTTAAGAAGAGCCTCCTGCTTTGCCTTCCTGTTGCTCTGATAAAACACTTTGGCGGAAACCAAACTGGGAGGGAGGGGTCCATTCCATCCAGTGCTGTTCTAGGGCATGGTCCGTCATTACCGGAAGTCAGGGCAGCAGCTCAGGCAGGAGACCTAAGGGCGCTCCTGAGGGAGTGTGACATCCATCTGTCTCTGCTTCTTCTCCTCCAGTGCTCTGTTGAGTGTGGCAGTGGGACACAGCAGAGGGAGGTGATCTGTGTTAGGAAGAATGCAGACACCTTTGAAGTGCTAGACCCTTCTGAGTGTTCCTTCCTGGAGAAGCCCCCAAGCCAGCAAGCCTGCCACCTCCAGCCCTGCGGAGCTAAATGGTTCAGCACAGAGTGGAGCATGGTGAGTTGCGGTGGCCTGCAGATGACCCAGGTGGGGTCCTCGGCCCAACCAGGAAGAGATGCTGGGTTGCCTGTGGTCACAAGGAGGGGGGACCCTGAAGCTCGCAGATGTGGGCTTCCACGCGGAAATGTTCATAATGCAATGATTCTCAAGCTTCAGGGTGTATCTGGAGGATCTCACTTGAAAAGACGAATTCCCGGCCCCTCCGAGCTGTGAAACTTGTGTTTAACAGGCAGGTTCCAGGTGTCCTTGCTGAATTCTGACAGAATTGCTGCGGGGAGTGTCTGATGGCTGAAGGACTCAGACAATGTTAAAGCACTGCACTGTAAGCTGGGTTCCGCAGCGCCTGCCGCCCAGCCCTGGGGGAGGGACAGGGTATCTCAGGTAGAGACCTGGAGCTCACTGGTCAGCCAGGCTGGCTGAAATGGTGAGTTCAGGTTCCGTGAGAGATGCTAACTCAAAAAATAAAACGGAGAGCTACACACGGTGGACATGCCTTTAGTCCCAGCTCAGGAGGCAGAGGCTGGCAATCTCTGAGTTCAAGGCCAGCTGCTCTACATAACCGGTGCCAGGACCGCCACCGTGCATAGAAAGACTACCTCCCTCCAGAGTAACCAAGTCAACACAGTGGAGAGAAAACTGGAAAGGGCCTCTGTCATCAACCTCTGGCCTGCACCTGAATACCCACACGTGTGCACATGTACCCCACACATACACAGGGACATACACACACACAAGTGTTCCATCATCTGTGAACTTATAAGTTGTCTTTAGGTAGCTGGCTGTGGTGGCGCACACCTTTAATCCCAGCACTCAGGAGGCAGAGGCAGAGGCAGGTGAATCTCTGAGTTCAAAGCCAACCTGGTCTACAACACAAGTCCCAGGACAGCCAAGGCTATTACACAGAGAAACTTTGTCTCAAAACACCAATAATAATAATAATAATAATAATAATAATAAATTGTCTTTTAGAAATTCTTTCCCAGTTCCACCCACTGAAAGAGCCTAGAAATCTAGTGGCAAAGGGACTTTCTGCCCTCCAGAGTACAGCCTTGATTGACACTAGCAGGAAGCACAGAGGCTTTGAGAGAGCATGGCAGCTCCATAAGCTACCCTGCCCAACCTGCCACATCAGCTGCGAGGAAGTCCCCCAAGACATGTTCACGTCCAGAAGACTCTGGAGGCAGCGTTAGGAGGTTCCTGCTGGCCACGGATGGGGGCAGCTTGCACACCAGTAAAAGTGGCCGCGGTGGGTGGGATGAAACATGCTCTATGTTTAAATCCATGTCTGCATAAGTCAGAGATGACTTCAGAATCCCTAACGGGTGGAAGTGGTAGAGCTGCTTCATTCTGAGAGGGATGGATTCTGACCCTGTCTTCAGAGCTGGTGACTGTGGAGGCAGGAGTCTTAAATACTGAGCCCTATTGGGGATTCGAATGTCCCCATTTTGCTACACCAGGTGAGCTAAGTAGATGGAGACACTGCATGTCTCTGGCTGCTGACATCCCTAAAAGAGAGATGACCGCAGGACCCTGGGGCTCAGGCTGTGCTTCGGCCTCCTGTGGATCCAGCTAACAGTTCCCAGGAAATAGGAAAACAGGAATGTGTTAAAAATCTGCCATTGGGGATACAGCCAGCAATCAAGACTAGGAAAGTTCCACAGGCAAACGGCTCTCGGTTCCTTCCACAATAGAAAGTTAAGTGCTGAGGACGTGGCGCAGCTGTCAGGGCCCTTGCCTTGCACGCACAAAGCCCCGAATCCATGTCAGCACCAAAGAACCTGGGCATGACCACAGAGCCTGGAGGGGAGGCGGGAGAATCCGAGGCTACCCACCGAAACCTCTGCCAGAGGGCCCCAGCAGCTGTCCCTCCTAGGCAGGGAAGGGAGTCATGGGGTCCCGCCCAACTCCAAGGGGCTGTCCACAGTGAAGGCTGCTGGGAAAGGGGCAGTTACTTTCTTCAGCAGCGTAACCACTGATAAATTGTCCACCCCATGCCCATGCAAGCAATCCTTCCCAAACTCGATGAGTCACACAAGCAGACATGAAAGCAGGAGGCAGACTTGGTGAGAGTAAGAGCGTAGGTAAGGGTGGGAAAGGATGGATAGAAATCGTACAGGAGGAGAATAACTGGAATACAAATCCGTTCATCTGAAAACGACACTGTCAAAGAATGATAAATTTTAAAGACAATAGGTGGAGAGAAGTTCAAGATCATTCTCAGCTACACGGGAAGCTTGGGGCCAGCCTGAGCTACATGAGGCCCTGTCTCAAAACAAAACAAAACAAAACAGAGAAACAGTGAGATGGCTCAGCTGGAAAAGGCGCTTACCGCCATACCCGAAGACCTGCGTTCATCTCTGGGTTGTCCTCTGACCTCCACACACACACACCATGGCACTCGCAAACACACACACTAAATGTAACTAGAAAGAAATAAGCACTGTCAGAGGTGGTGGCGCACACCTCCCGTCCCTGCTCTCAGGACAGGCTGAGCTCTGTGAGTTCGAGGCCAGCCTGGGCTACACAGTGAGTTCCAGGACAGCCAGGGTTACATGGTAAGACCTTGTCTCAAAGAAAATTTATTCTAGTTTTTAAACAAGCACGAAACAATGGAAGGGAGACCTCCAGGTGTAGATTAAGAAGTATGGAAGTGGGTTGGAGAGATGGCTCAGTGGCTAAGAGCACTGGCTGCTCTTCCAGAGGTCCTGAGTTCAATTCCCAGCAAGCACATGGTGGCTTGTGACCATCTGTAATGGGATCTGGTGCCTCTTCTGATGGGCATGAAGACAAAGTGCTCATACACATAAAAGAATAAATATATTAAAAAAAAATTATGAAAGTGCCCGTCAGCTACAACAGGCAACTGAGACACGGCCCTGGGTTTTCTGTTGTCTAACTTCTTATTTCTTTTTATCGCATGTGTGGGCGTGCTGCCTGCCCGCAGTGCCCTTGGAGGCCGTCAGATCTGGGGCTGGAGTTACACACAGTCGGGGACCACCACGTGGTGCTGGGAACTGAACCCAGGTCCTCTGAAAGAGCAGCCGGTGCCCTCGGCCTCTGAGTCCTAGCTCCGGCTCCTTGTTTTGTTTAGTTTCTTTCTTTTTTTTTTAATACTTTTCATTTATCATTTGAAAATGTCCTGCACTTACACAGCACACTTCATGTCTACCCGCCTCTACTTCCTCCAACTTGACTTTGATTTTTAAAGGAAAAAAAAAAAAACAAAACACTTATTTTTTTAAATATGTAAGAGTCACCAAATTAAAAAAAAAAAAATGGGACTAGAAACCCTAATATATGGCTTTGGGAATGATAAAGAACGGCAGCGGCTGCCGGGCGTGGGCGGGGCAGACGGGGCGCGGGGGGGGGGGGGGGGGGGCAGCCTGCTGGTCCCGGGACGTCTGGACGGCCCCCTAACCCCTCCGTCCTCCCCACAGTGCTCCAAGAGCTGCCAAGGCGGGTTCCGCGTGCGGGAAGCGCGGTGCCTGTCGGACGACGCCACCCCGGGGAGCCTGTGCGACCCCCGCTTGAAGCCAGAGGAGAGAGAATCCTGTAATCCGCAGGACTGCATCCCTGAAGTTGGTGAGTTCGGGATCCCCCGGAGAGAAAAGGAAGGGCCCTCCAGCTCTGTCCTCTCCAGGGCGAAAGGGCTCCGCCAGGTCCCCGTGACCTGTGCAAAGCATGGAGTGCGTGTGTGCGTGCGTGTGCGCGTGTGTGCGTGTGCGTGTGTGCGTGCGCACACGCTCTCTCTCTCTCTCTCTCTCTCTCTCTCTCTCTCTCTCTCTCTCTCGTGCTGGGGGTGCTGGTCAGGGTACTTCGAATGTTATTTCATTTTATAGTTTAAGACAACAACCCTCCGGATGTCCTCTGAGTTTCATAATGAGGGCTCATGGTTTGGACTTTCTAAATTTTTCTTTATTTTATTATTATTATTTTACAATCTCTTCACTCTGTATCCTGATTATAGCGCCCTCATCTCCTCCCAGCACCACCCTCCCTCCCTCTACGCCCCTCCCCCATCTCCCTGGTTTGGGCCTTTTTAGCAGCTTTGCTTTGACAGAGTCATTTTGAGACACATCAAAGGTTATCAGCTTTTGTTTGTATATTCTATTTTGTTAACTTTGTAATTTCTTTTTCTTCCCCTTTATTGGATTTTGTGTTGGAAGTGAAATAGTTTTTCCTCCTTTGAAAAGACAGCATGGCTAAGTGTAGCAGACCAACCAGAGCGGTTTTTAAGAATCCTCGTGGCCTGGAGTGGTCAGAAAGCTTGTGTATGGAGCCCTGGGCCTCAACCCCAGCACCACATAAACCTGTCTCGGTGGCTAGCGCCTGCAATCCCAACAGCCCAGGGCTGAGGCTGGAGAATCAGATCAAGATGACCTTCTCCTGTATCAAATTCAAGGCCAGCCAGGGACACATAAAACCCTGTTTCAAAAACCAAGCCCCTCTCACATCTTACTAGTGAGAAACCTTCCAAGGGCACATGCTGGGCTTCAGGACACACGAACTGCTTACGGCAGCTCCTTGCTTCCGAGGATCTGGCAGTTTTTAATTACCCTCATCTGTGTGCCTGAGACAACTTTCTTTTTGTACTTTAATGCAGCCCTTTAAAAAGCAACTCGAGGAATCACTGCCGATCCAAATTTAAATCACTTCAACTCTGTGGAATTGCCAAGGCAGATAGCTATAAACAGCTTGTGCACATGAGCCAGACGTGGGAATTCTACCGATATTTCTTTTGAAGCCTCCTGCCCGCAGAGACTTTAGAGTGATTATAGTGATTATTTTCCTAAGATGCGTCTAAAGTGTTTTCTCACATCTCCTCGTTCACAACCTTCTTCTCCTCCTCCTCCTTTCCTTATTTTGCATTGGTGTCTATCACTGGCCTGTGCCTGACTGTGTAGGCGTGGCCAGCCAGCAAACTTCAGAGAGCCACCTGCCCCGTCCTGGCACGCTGGGGTTACAGGCGACATTGCAGTTCCTTCCAGTGGGCCCCGAGGCTCAAACCCACGTCCTCACACTTGCGTAGTAACGGCCTGAGCCATCTTCCCAGCCCTCCAGCGATGTCAGTCAAAATCCATACAGGATTTTTTTATTGGATGTATCAAATATGAATTGGATATACCACCAGGGCAATTTTGAGGATTAAACAGTGTTGGGGAACTTTCCCTGCCCCCAAATCAAGGGACAGGGAGAGGTAAAATCATACAAGAGGAAGTCCCAGGTAAGCCAAAGATGCTTGATGGAGTAGCATAAGAGTCTGGGGAAAGGATGAGGCGGTGAATGATGATGAGACAGTTCATATACACTTATGTATATAGGGAAACAGTAAAATTGAATTCCTGCTTTTATACACACACCACCACCAACACCACAGTCACCAGCTCTTGGTGAATTAGGGAAATATAAATGTAATCAGAAAATTTGAACTTTAAGAGAAGACTTTGAGGGAAAATTTTTTTTTATCTTAGAGTGGGGAAGAATTTCTTAAATGAAAACCTCAGAGTGGTTACCAGGGAGAATACTATAATACCAATAGCCAAGTGCGACACACGCCTTTAATCCCTGCACTTGGGAGGCAGAGACAGTGGGACTCTTTGAGTTCGAGGCTAACCTTGACTACAAAGCGAGTCCCAGACAGCTGGGGCTCTGTTACACGGAGAAGCCCTGTCTCTGAAAACAAAATGAAACAGTCCCCTTATCTTGTGACATCCTTTAAAACAAGAAGATCTACGAGCCCAAAGGAGATATTGCAACACAGAGAGCAGCACCAATTCAGATCTAGTGCGCAGGGAGAACTGGCGAGGCCACAGGAGAAGAGCTGCTCCCAGCGAGAGACCCTGCTCAGAAAGACGGACACGTGTGTCTAACCTCACACCGCAATGGCTTAGCATTCCCTAGACAGACACAAACAGGCCAGGGTGGGGGCAGTTCTGCTGGGGTACGCCTCAGCTAGCTGAGTGGCTGCCAGCATGACAGCTGAGACCAGGTGTGGTGGCGCCCACCGAAATCATCCCAGGGCACCGGAGATGGGGGATCAGGACGCCAGGGTCATCCTCCAGCATCAAGGCCAACGGAGGCTACATGAGACCCTTGCTTCCTCCCAGCCCCCACCAAAAAAAGGAAAAAAAGAGAAATTCTGCTGTTCTGCCAAGAGAAATACAAAGAGCTTCCCATAGTTTGGAGGGCAGCCATCACACCTCGCAAGGCTGTCTGTGTCTTCAAACCCAGAAAGAAGACACACACACACACACACACACACACACACACACACACACAAAATGCTTAAGAGTTCATTATAGCAGAAAAAAATCAAAACAAATGTCTACCAATGGAAATGCATACAGTATATATTTACATGGATTTCTCCCCAATAATAAAAGTGAAGGAATAAATTCAATATCAGACAAGTGGCCAAGAACTATGGTATGTGTAATAGCTAAGTTAAGTGCCACATAGTGGTTCAGGACGATCACAATACGATTCAAGTGTGAGGAAATGTTCAGGGGCCAGGGGCGTGGGCTCGGTGGGTGAGGAGCATGAGTCTCTGAGTTTGGATGTGCAGCACCCACATTAAAGCTGGTCCTGGAGAAGAGGACACAGGAAGCTCCCTGGGCTTGCTGGCTAGCCTGGCTAGCCAAACACTGGGGTCCTGGTCCAGTGGAGAGTAGGAAGTGAGTGGAGCCCACACATAGCCAAGGAGCTACACGTTGGCATTGATGGTGGCTGGGGAGGACTCACC
>NW_026596039.1:21132600-21280426 GCF_907164565.1 Psammomys obesus | reverse complement strand
TTGATGGTGGCTGGGGAGGACTCACCTTCGTCAGTAGCCACTATCAGGTACCCTACACCCTTGTCCATGCCTGCAGAGCATAGAAACATGTGAATTCCAGCTCCCCTCTATGATCCTTTTCTCCTTTCTTCTTAATTCTTTATGGGAAGAAACTCTCAAATTTGGTATTCACCGTTGTGGTCAGATCTCTTCATAATGATCATTATTTTGTTTGTTTGTTTGTTTGTTTGAGGCAGAGTCTCACTATGCTGCCCTCGCTGACCTTGAGTTGGAGTATTACAGGCATCCCTGGATGTTCCTGAACACATATTCTCTCTCCCTGTGGTGTGTGTGTGTGTGTGTGTGTGTGTGTACATATGAATGCAAACATGTGGAGGACAAACGTCATCAGGTGGCTTCCTCAGCTTCTCTTCAACTTATTTCTCAAATGTTTTTTCTTTATTATTCTTTGACAAGCTCATATGCATATACAATATTTGAGGGTCTTTTAACACCCTTCATTACCTTCTCTCAACCCCTTCATGCTTCTTTTGAGCCCTAACTAGGCCCCTCCCCGACATCTCTGACATCCTGCTCTGCATGTGCTGCGCATGCTCACTCAGGCTCCTACAGACACGCAGAGACCCCCACATACATGCATGCACACACCCACACACCCACACAAATAGGCAGGGCCCAGGAACCGTGCTGTGTCCGCCCAGCTTTCTCTCCCTGCTGGTCCTGGCCGTCTTGGGCTCACTGCTCGGCTTTCTCTCCCTGCTGGTCCTGGTTGTCTTGGGCTTAGGAGTCTCCTCCGTTCCTCTCCGCTGCAGATGAGAACTGCAAGGACAAGTACTACAACTGCAACGTGGTGGTCCAGGCGCGCCTCTGCGTCTACAGCTACTACAAGACGGCCTGCTGCGCCTCCTGCGCCCGAGTGGCCGGCAGACACTCGGGCTTCCTGGGGAGCCGGTAACACCGCCCTCCACACGGTGCCCCGGGGCTTAGAAAGCCACAGCAGCCCTTTGAGCATAGCTCCATCCTCCCTTCCTCAAGACCTGGTGCCTGCTCTCGGCGCCTCCGGAAAACCAAGCGTGCAGCTCTCAGCCCAGCCTCAGGCTTGCTGGGCCCAGGTCAGCAGCTGGGCCACTGACCACGCACAGCCTCCTTCCAGGTGCTGCCGGCCTGCCCTTTGGAAAGTGGAGAAAGGACAGAACTCAATCCTACCACACCAACAAGCCTCGCTGAGACCTGTGTGCCCCTGTTACCCCAGCCCCGCTGTGCCATCGCCATTCTTAAAGACAACAGACTGTTTCCTGCCTCAGGACAGAGGCAGCGCACAGGAGGGCTTTCATCTTTAGCAGGTACACACACTCTCAGACAGTAGCGTGCTGGAAGCTGCAGCACCCCAGAATGGGCTCAGGGGTCATTACGTGTCCCCACTTTACCAGCAAGGAAACTGAGGCTCAGCTCGGGTACCTGACCTGCCATTTTGTGGCAGGGCTAAGTGCCTACCCCAGATGGCTGAGCACAGCCCTCATCCCACAACACCACCAGTGGCCAGCCCGGCGTCTGTCCAGGGCCTGGGGCTTCCTGTCCAACCAGGAGGCTGAGAAGTTGTGCGTTCTATGAACACTTCCTCTGTCCCTAAGTGCTGCCTCAACTGAGATTTTAGTTCTTTCTGGATGCCTGCACCCCTGTCCCATTTCCCTCAGACACAGCCCTGATGATAGCACCCTGTGATGTTTGCTAAGGTCCAACTCAACAGAACTGTCCCACAAGACAAGAAAGCCACTAGGAGAGCTGGGCCGTTGCCAGGGATTCCCTGGGGCGGAGCCAACTCCCAAATCCCACAGGCTCTTGTTTCACTGTCTTCTGGGTTCTTCACGATGCGCCCCTAGTGGAAAGGCAAGCCGGTCTTACCAGCAAGTCTCCATGTTGCAGTAGGAAGGGGCTTACTGGGGCCTTGTGGGTTGACTAACGAGGTTCTGGTCTCCCAGCCCTCTCTTCCACTGTGACTCATGACTCTTCCCACAAGACTTTGCCATCAGGATAAACTTAAGTGCTGGGAGAAGGGGCTAGGAAGCCCTCCCTCCCCGTCTTTGCTGACCCACGTCGTTGCCCTGGCCTGAAGGGACGCGGTATATGGAAAGGCAAGCCGTCTCGAGGTGCGTGGGGAGACGATGAGGGAGAATATCCTTTCTTTAAAATTGTAAATGTATAGGAAGTCTCTTCTTTCGGGCCCTGGGCACGTTGCTCTTAAAGCAAGCACATATTCCCTGCACAAGCTGCCTCCCGTTGCCTGCACCAGCCTGCAGAGTGATGATGCGCAGCTGTGGGGATAGGGTCTCCTGTCTGACCCGATGAACTCCGCCAGGATCCCGCTGGCTGTGGTCTTCCGTGAGTACACTCCCTCCCGGCACCCATCTCTGTCTGCCTGGGAAGCCAGGCACCACTTCATCAGCAGTGGCGTCTGTAGGTGCAGACACAGCCCAGCAGAGGCCGCTCTTGCACTGGCAAGCCACCCTTTGGGCAGTTCTGTCCAGTTCCCGCTCTGTCCCTCTTACTGCAGGCCTTGGCTTGTCCCAGCCACTTTTTCTCTTTTTCTTTTTTCCCTTCATGCAGCGAGTCTCAGACCTTGCTGGACAAACCAGTCATTTGAAGCATCGCTTGCGAGGTGTTCGTGTACATGCCAGAGAGTAAGGCATGAGCGATCTGTGGGTTAAGTGAAGGCCGGCGTTAGCTCCAGGGAAGGAAAATGTTCCAACGACAAAAGCCACCCGGCAGTGGGCTGTCATGGGGCCCAGAGGACTTCCCTGCACAGAGGGAGCACTCTGCTCCCTCCAGTTCACAAAATCTCAGGGCTGGGGTGTTGCTGGCTTTGTCCGTCCTGTGTCTCAGATGTCACCACGCCGTTCTTAGGAACAATGATCTTCCTGTAGCAGGTGTAGGTCAGAGCAGACGGGCTAGGTCCGGGTCTTCAGGAAAATAAATAAATAGCAATAACCAAAAAAAGAAAGAAAAGAAAACACTCCTCTGAGCTCAATGGATTTTTTTTTTTTTTTCCGAGGAAAAAGGGCTGTTTCCAGGAGGTCAGTCCCCTTCAGAAGGTGAGAGGCTTCTAGAATGGGCTCAGCTAGCCTCCTTGTTTCAAAGGCCAGTCTGCAGATGTCCTGGTTTCTTTCCATCACTGCATCCCTAGCACAGTGTATGCAGGGGGGCCTTGGGCTCCCAGTGACCACCGGGGATGGCTGCCTGTCCCGCACATGGTTCCTTATCCGCCATCTCCTTCTCAACCCTCTCCACATTCCCTTCGGCGGTGATGTGGAATTGAAATTTCTGTTTCAATATTGATCCCCCCCCCCCCCCCCCCAGTGTGCCGGATGGCCACATCCCCAGCCCTGAATGAAAAATTAGATAAATTAAAGCTACTGTGTAGCCTTTCTCAAAAAATCAACAGAGCCCCAAATGAGGAGCATGCGCTGTTTCTCACTCATTGGAAAACAAAACAAAACTTTCTTTCCGCTGCGCAGTCTATTGCCGGTGACCGCTCAGGCCAGCTGGGAATATGGTGTCCGGCCGCTAGAGGGAGCAGCTCCCCTCATAACCATGCTCAGACTAGCGAGAAGTCGGGGAGCTTTGCTCTTCCATCTCAGAGGCTCAGGGACTGAGTTCTCCCAACTGCCGCAGCTGCTCCTTTTAGTACCGTCAGCCCAGGATTTCTGTGTTCTGCCTTCCCTCCTTGATTTTTGCCTGCATCATCTATTTGTTCTCTGAGCGTTTACACTCAGCCTTCGCTTCTTTAAAGGCGGCTTTCTAGAGGGCTGGATGAAAGGAGACGCTAGGTTAATTTGTTGTGTGGTATGGAGAAATCTAGATATTGCTAACACTTGCCAAGACAGTCTGCTCACTCTGTTAATAGCTGTCTTAGCGTTTTACACAGGAGACAGAGAGTTTTCCTATATAAACATAAGGAGCAAAACAAGGCAAGACTACATCGCAACAGGGTGAGGGAGCCCTGAGCCCTGCAGGCAGAGACCAACAGCTGGTGCTTGCCAGATAAAACATTTTGCTGGTAGCCTAGATGTCTTAGAAGAAATAGCCAATGCCTTGAGCCTGGAGAGCCAACAGTGAGGGCAAGAGGGGCCTGAAAAGATTTAAAACAAAAACCAAAAAACTGAAGAGAAAAACCTAAGATTTCAACAGTTCACCGGGAAGTGGCCAGAGTCCTCCCTTTGGATTAAAATAATAACTACGCAACTGAAAGGTGATAGAAAGGGAAGAATTTCAGCTAAGTTCAAGGTGAGTCAAGAGAGTGGGAGGAAGTGTCAAAATACCAGCGAACCCTGGACCAGTGAGTTAGCTCAGGCAGCCAAGTGCTGAGGAACTGAGTTTGAGTCTCAGAACCCACATGCCAAAAGCCACATGTGGTGGTGCTCAGTGTAATCACGGCAGAGGCAGAGACAGGCCATCCCTGGGCTCACTAGCTGGCCTCCTTGGCAAGTGCCAGGCCAGGGCACAAAACACACTGGATCACACCTGAAGAACAGTCCCCTGATGTCCATACACACGCCCATATGTGTGTGTGTGGATAAGCCGTTCCGCATCCCCCACGGCCACAGAGAAAACACGGGTGAGGGTCAGGCCGCATGTGTATGTAGGAAGACTGTTGCTCGTCTGCAGTGGTCAGATGGGGTTTCCCGGTCCTGATAAAGAGGACAGCGGGACTTCTGAGGTGTGATATCAGCAGGAGTGACACCAATAGAGTGCTCTTAGGAGACAGACGGAGAGACCTCAGCAAACCGCTTGCTCTTACAGAAGAGCAACTTTCTGCAGCTAGAACCTTCCATGGGTGCAGGGAAGCTGGAATAGTGACCTTCCAGAGAGGTGTCAGCTGAGACGCTACGCTGGTGTGTCGGAGTGTGGGAAGGAACCCGGATCCCTTTCCCGGATCCCTTTCCTGGTAACGTGCTGTTCAAGGCCACCTCCGAGTCAGGATTCTCCAAGTGGAAAAGCTCTGAACGACTCGTTCATCTCATTCCTAACTGCTACCACCTTGAAACCATCTGAAATCCGTTAGTCCTCTCCTGTGGCCTCACACGGCAGCTGCTGTCAACCTGGTAGAGCCATTTCCATGTGCTTCCCAGAGGGGCACACAGACACAGGGCCACTAACCGCCTGCCTGAGGTCACACACCTCCGAGGGGGCAGCCTTGACCAGCGTGGGCCGCTCCCTCTGGTCCCTTTTGTAAGAACACCTTGCCTTCCTGAGGGAGCCCTTGCTGACAGAGTCACTGGTTGCCCCAAACCACCCTTTGTGCCTGAATCCTCCTTCTGTTGGGATGCCCATCATGCTGTGGAAAGCGCCCCAAGAACTCCCAGTCTCTGCCAATGATGAGCCCCTGGCCCCATTCTGTTACACTACTAACTCCCACCTTCCTGGGCCCCCCAGACCCCACCAACCACCTAACAGAAGGATATACTTTGCTATAACTTATTATTCTCTGTAAATACAAGATGTTTATAGGAAATGTATTCTGAACTATATCTGCAGAATGGATTGTGACACCAAAATAGTTCTGTTATTTAGAATATATTCATTTTAAAGGGACCTAACTGGTATTTATTTACATATGCCATCCATATTTGCATAAAATTGTTTGATCGTACTAACCCAGCTTTCTGGCATGTTTCTGCACCACAGTGTCTTAATCTGCATCAGTCCTTACAGTTATTTAGTACAGTGATTGAGCAAACTTTTGAGGGTTTAAGATCAAGTATAACTTACTCTGATTTTGACGTATTCAGGGGCTTTCCCCCCTGGTATTGTGCCTGACGAAGACTGTCACCTTTCTGTCTTAAATATTATATTTTCTCCTATAACCCACCGTCTCCTCCCACCCAAGCACTTGGAGGGGAAGGGGAGTTGTCTTTCTGGTCCCTCCTCAGTGTGTGATCTGCTGTTAGCTTCACCAGCCTCCCAGCTCAGGAGCTCAGAGCTCTGGGCAGCTTGGCTTGAGGGCGCTGGGAAACATGGGGAGACAGAGCACTCTCAGCTCTGATAATCCCAGGTCCCTGTTGGGGGTTGCTAGGGCAGCGCCTCAGGAATGACCTGCGAGTGAACCGCAGAGCCGGGAGTGAGAAGCCCACTGAGGACATCTTTTACAGTGTTAAATTACTGTGGAAGGAGATGAGTAGACGGTGAATTATATGAGCAAATGTGGGCTGTTTTCAGCACTCTTTTGTGTACAACTAATTTATTTTTATTGTAAAAATACAATAAACTGGTTAAAATATCTGCTTAGTTAGCATGTTTGTGTTCTTGTGTGTCTTAGTCACTGTTCTATTACTGTGAAGAAACAAGATGACCAAGAGAACTCTTATATAAGGAAGTATCTCATTGGGGCTGGCTTACAGTTTCAGAGGCTTAGTCCATTATCACCATGGTAGAAAGCATGGCACCAGAGCAGTCCATGAGAGCCACATCCTGATCTGCAGGCAGAGAGAGAAAGGGAGAGAGGCTGAGACTAAGAGACTGGACTTGCCACAGGCTTTTTAAACCTCAAAGCCACCCCCAGTGACACACTTCTTCAACAAGGCAAACCTACTTTATTCGGCCACATCTCCTCATCCTTCTCAAAAGAATAGTGCCACTCCCCAGTGACTAAGTGATCAGATGTCTGAGGGGGCCATTGTTATTCAAACTGCCACACTGCTCTGGTCACAGCGCTGTGAAAATTTCCCGGAGAGGTGAGCAGGTGGCTGCTGACCTCAGCTAGAGCACTAAGAAACCAGAACATTCCACTCAAGTCTAACTTGGTGAGCTGACAAAGTTGATACAGAACAGGGGCAACCAAGAGTGACTCTGGCCCCCGGCAATGGCTGTGTGTGCACACAGGGAAGGAGTACTCCCTCTCTGTGACAGATGTTAGTGGCCCCAATCTTATGCGTGTCTCTTGGGGATAATCAAAGCTACTGAGTTCACAAGGCAGCATTCATGTGCCTGAAGGACAGGCATTCCACAAGGATGGTTTTTCTAAAACAACTCGGGGACAGTATTTGGCTTACACTACCAGGTCACAGTTCATCACGGAGAGGAAGTCATGGCAGGAACTAAAGTAGAGAACATGGATCAATGCTGCTAGCCGGCTGGCTCACTGTCCTGCGCTCAGCTGGTTTTCTCACCCAGCTCAGGTGCACCTGTAGGGATGGGGCCGCCCACAGTGGGCTTACTCTCCCACATCAACCATCAATCTAGGACTCGCACAGACACCACAAGCCAGTCTGATCTGGACACCTTCTAAACAGCAGCCACTGGGAAGCAATGTTTAAATGCCTGAGGCTGTGGGGGACATTCCCATTCCAACTACCACAACTGTTGCCTCAGACCTCGGACTTGGATACCATTTGAGTGAAAGAGCCAGTCTGAGGACACAATACCCAAGCCTCTAACAGGCGCCCTCATCTCCTGGTTCTGCAGGACATTGCCTTGGCCGTTACAATCGGAGGAGAGCATAGAGATAGCAGGTGGGCCACCTCCCAGGACTGCTTTACACATTTTTGTGACATCTTTAACACTAGAGAAAAGGCCACAGAGAAATCCCAAGTCCTCAGGAGCCGGCTTCATCTTGGTCTCTGTCTTAACAAGATGTTTGGCAAAATCATTTGGCTCATCTTGATTCCTGATAAAGCAAATCGAGGCGGGCACCACTGCCACGCTCCTTGGCTACAGTCGTTGGCAGTGCCTCCGGCTCCATTCTGGCTCCGCCCTGCCTAGCGCTTCATCAGTACCCTTAGAAACAGAGTTTCGTCTAAGTGGCTACCTCCTTCCGCTTATGTTCATCTTTCTACCTGGAAAACGTCCCTTTGCTCTCTTATAAAAGTCACTCAGCATAAAGTTCATCATGGTAATCATGCCAAGTACACAATGAAGCGGTATCCTCAGCATTCCTTGGGCTGTACAGCCATTCCCCACAAAGTTCATTATTCTTCACTGTCCAGTCAGGAGGCCATGCCACATTTTGAAAAGTGAGGCACTGACCACTTCAGGAGTACGGCTGCTCTTCTGGAAAGCCATGCAAATGGCATCTGCCACCTTACAGAGAATTTTGTTTTATAAATAGACTAAAGTGCTCATGTTTTTGCAATGATTGGGGATCAAACCCAGACCCTTGTCGAAGCTAGGCAAAGGCTCTGCATTACACTAAAGGCCCAGCCCTAAAAGTTCAGAGACTCAACCTCTCAGCTCCCCTGTCAGTCAACAAAAGCTTTTGTGCCAGGTGTCCTGGGCTTAGCTTCGTTGTAGAGATCATCTCATTTGTGGTCATCTGAGCCGATATGAGGAGACCCTGCCTCTACCGGCTTAGGTTCAGGAGCTCGGCATTTGCCACCGGCATTTGTTTGGGTCAGCTTCGCCGAGGTTCTCTGGGCCTCTGCCTCCTGATTGCATGACAGCTGTCACAACACCTTCAGGGAAAAATGTTCGTGGTAGGTGCTACATTCAAAGAAGTCCATCTGTGTCAGCAGGCGTCCGCTTGGGTTTTGTAGGCCAGTGAGCTCTGTGGCCACTCCTACTTGCAGAGGAAGCTGAGAAGACATGATTAGCCTGAGCCACTCAGGAGCCATCACTGAGTGCACTTAGACTTACTGGGCATAGTGGGGGCTCTGTGCACGGTCCTTGTGCCCTCAAATAGCACAAGCCTCAGAACAGGAACAGCAGAGCCTCCTTCCCTCCCTGGGGGACCGACTAGTTCCACTGGCCCTGGCCTCTAACCTTCCCTCCCTGGGGGACCGACTAGTTCCACTGGCCCTGGCCCCTAACCCCTCCTTCACTGAGCACAAACTGTGTAGCCAGCACTGTGCGGGGCATTGGAAACATAGGCCCCGAGCTCCTTCAAGAAGGCTGTGTGCCAAGAAGTACCCCAAAGAAGTCAGCATGCCCGCCTTCCAGCGAGAACAGCCTTGCCTTTCCACAGACATCGTGGCTCTCCATTTTCTCACAGCTGGGTCAGGTGAGACCACACAGGTGGCCTTCAGTTCGGCTTTGTTTGTGGCACTGGGGTGCCCACACCTGTGAAAACTCTATGCCGAGCCGCACCCCGGCCCAGCAGGCCTCCTCCCTCCGGCTCCAGGCAACGGGAAGCTGCTGCCTCAGCACATCTTCTGCCTGTTATCTGCCTCCCTGTAACGCCCAGGACACTCCTCGCTCTCTGAGTGCTCCCACTCCATTTTGCAGCTGGAGAGCCAGGCTTCCTCCAGATGAGAGACTGGTTCATGATCACACAGGGCACACCTGCCCAAAACATAGAGTCCAAGTCCATCTGGCCTCAACGTGTACATGATCCCTTGACCCCCTGACTACCTTTTCCAAAAGAAACACACAAATCTCCTGTGCATCGCCTGCTCCCTGAAGATGTGCCTTGATGGTGGCAAATGCTGCTGGCAGTCATAGCCTGCTCACTCCGGGATGGACAAGGGACAGTGGGTGACACCCTCCTGGGGTATCCGCTATCCTCTCTGTCTCTGTCTGTCTCTCTCTCACTGCTAACAGGGAAGATGCTTCCCTGAGCCACCTCTACTTCTATGTCCCTTGGCATACTTAGAGCCCAAAGTTGGTTTTCTACACCTGACATGGTGATATAGGTTTCAAGTCTCAGCAGTTAACAAACAGCCCGACCTTGGGTCCTCCATTTGGGAAGGGCTTGGCTGCAGCAAGAGCCCAGGGCACAAGCCAACCAGTCACCCCCTGCCCAGACCTCTCCAGGCCACACCAGGCTCTCCGGGCCACGCCAGGCTCTCCGGGTCACGCCAGGCTCTCCGGGCCACGCCAGGCTCTGCGGGCCACGCCAGGCTCTCCAGGCTCCGGGCCACGCCAGGCTCCTTGACGAGTTCCCTAACAGGATGCCAGCCTGGACATGGAACCTGTGAGACCTCTCCACTTTTTATTTTTGATGTGGCAATTAGTGACAAGAACTTGCCTCTTAAACTGCTTCCCTTGTGTCCCACAAATTTGGTATGTTGTATTTTCAGTTCCATCCAGTTCTAAAGTTTTTCATGTCAGGACACTTATTCTGGCTGTGGCAGCGTTCTGGGAAAGCCACGGGCAGTTCTGTGTCCAGAATGTTTGCTGGCCCTCAGGCCCAGCCGCTCCCCCTTGCAGGCCACAGGGTGCTTGCTCCCAGGTGCTCTGAATCTGCAGCCTCCGCTCTGTCCCAGGGCCTCCTCCGCCATCACCAGAAGTCAGCCCGTCAGCCTTCGCCCTCCCTCCTGTGCTGTCCCAGACTCCAGCCAGCCAAGTCAGAGGGCACGTCAGGCCAGGCTGCCGTTCCCTGTCCTGCTGCGTTTGTCCTCTTGCTAACAGAGTGCCCCTCCCCTCACTGCAGACATCTGTGTGCCTTCAGACCCTCCGGCTCGCTGCGAATACGTGTGCCAGGAAGACCCTGCGTGGTGAATTGTCCAGGTTTACTCCAGCAGTTTCCCAGTCTGGATTCAGTACCTGTCCTTTCTGCTCATTGCCTCCCAAATTCTAGTAAGCAATCCTTCAGATAGTGATATCTGAAATGTAGAAAAACTAAGATTTAGCCAAAAATCTACCTATGGCCTTTTGACAGGCCAATGTGCCAATCATTGATTTGATTCAACAAACCCAAATCCCTTCCATTCAGCACCCATCTTCTGGCTGCGAATGACACCGGTGAGCAAGTATGTCAGACAAAGCTCAGCTGGCCGTCACCTCGGTGCTAATGTTTCTGCTATAGGGGGGAAAGCCAAACTGGAGACACTGAAAGTTTTGCCATGATCCATCACTAAGGGTTTAAACCTTTGCCTGAAGTTTCCACTTAGGTATTGATGAAGTTTCTATACTTTCAAGTTTCAGTAAATAGGCTACATTTCAGGAAGTCTGTGGCCTGTGGCGACAAAGCTACCGTCATGGGATACGGCTGCCATCTTGTGGTACTTCTGGGTATTGCCAGTGGGTCAAATTAAGCGTCCTGTGATGCGGTCAGCCTTTAGACACGTGATCACTGCTCGGCGTGAGCGTCCACCGTAGACAAGGGGCTGCCACCTCAGCCCGGGCTCCCCAGCGGCACTGTCTCCTCATTCGAGGAGGGGTGCGAGTGCGAAGACTCGCCAGGTCCCCCTGAAGTGATGCTAACTTCTTCCTGTGAGCCAAAACCTGCAGAAGGACCGGTCGGTGGGGACACAGTTAAGGCAGGAGTTAAGGAGAAGAGGGGGGAAGCATCGAGTGTGCGTGCTGAAAATAAATCATCGCCCACACTACCCACGCGGTTCTCCTACTTGTAGACACATTTTACAGGAACTTTTTATGATACAACATTTCAGTCACAAGCAAAATTGTAGCTAATGGACGATGAGACCCATCGCACCCATCCAGCTCAAATGTGGCCGTCTCAGCCTCACTTTCCTTTTACTCCGTTTGGATATGCTCAGGATCTGTGCATACTGTGCAAGGACCCCTACCGCGGAGGAACACCCTGGTCCTCAGTAATTTAGTTATTTTTAAAAACTCTCCTGGCTGGCGAGGTGCTGGCGAGGTGGCTCAGCGGGTGAGGGTGCTTGCCGGCCCTCCAGCCACGGAAACACACACACAGTAATAACAACAGTTAAGAGTTTTATGCTGCTTTGCTGAAAGTTTCAGAAGCAAATGTAAGAACTGCAGGACGGGTTTCTAACAGACTCGGCCGTTTTGCTGGACAGAGCCTCGAGGCCACTGCCACAGCAAACTAGGCCAACAGTTCCTTAGTGTTGTTGTTGTTGTTGTTTTGAGACAGGGTTTCTCTGTGTAGCCCTGGCTGTCTTGGATTCACATTGTAGACCAGGCAGGCCTCAAACTCACAGAGATCCATCTGCTTCTGCCTCCTGAGAGCTGAGCTTAAAGACACGTGCAACCACAACAGCCTTTATTTCTGTCTTAAATGTTTTATTTTCCAAATAATCAGACTTCCAAAAGCATTGTTTGGTTTCAGTGTCTATGCAAGAGTCTCACCTTGGAATAAAATAATCAATCACAGCCTAAATTAGAAGTTCCTTTTAAAAATAGGCGGTCAGAAATTTCATCTACTGAAGAACTAGAAAAGATCGGTAAAATAACAAGACTAATGTTAAATACTCCAGTAAACAGACAATAGGTTTAAATTAAATTTAATACCCACCAGCATTCCTTTGGCTTAGTGCGATCTTTGGGTTTGTGATAATTTGTAACTTGCCTTTTCCTTCCTATGCACAATCCTTTCAGCACCTTAGAAGCTGGTCATGACTGAACTGTGGCTGGGGCTCAGGGCAGAGGGTGCTCCCAGCATGCCCAAGACCCTGGGTTCAATACTTAGCGCCCCAAAAGAAACCAGGGTCAGGGAAGGGAGACAAGGGCCGTAGTATAGCAAGTGGAACAAGCTAGGATTCTTTGTGTGGGCGTTGGTGACAGGAGGCCTCATCTTCTTGGTAGACTCTGTGTCAGAAAGCCTGACAGAAGACGTGAGCGACAGGGCCCCAGAAGGGCTGCGGAGATGGCTGCACAGTCAAAGGGCAGGCTGTGCAGGCACTGGGAGCTGAGCCTGCATCCCTAGAAGCCCATGCGAATGCCCGGGGTGGGGTGGGGGTGTCAGGCGACCTGTGACTCCAGCCGCAGAACGTGGAGATGGGCTCTCCAGAGACAGGCAGACAGTGAGACTAGCCATGCTGATGAGCTCCAGGTTGGGTTAGAGTGAAAAAGCAGTGGAGAGTGATTCTTGCCACCAGTGTCAGGCCTCCCCGTGCACACGCACACACATGCCACGTGCAGGGAGCACATATTCTGTGAGGGGCTGGTGAGTCAGGTCTAGGCAGTGTAGGCTGAAAGGAGAGGGGACAGCCATTCCTACCCGGGACCCTCTGCGCTCTCTTGTGGAGAACCGCTTTAAGCGTGTGTGCTTTCCAAAACGCCTCCCGAGGGAACAGCTCTTTCATCTCGCTGCAGCGTTACCGGATGTGTGGGCCACCGTTTAGCGGTTCTCACAAGTGGGAAAACACAGCTAAGAAAGACAACCAGGGCTCAGCTCATTATCAAAAGTCACAGCGGAAGTGGTGCCGTGTATTGGGTTGGACACTCCCATCTGCTCAGCTCTGTGGGGGATTTCCTGTGATCCTTGCAGCTCTGACGGTCTCCAGCGCCTCAAGGTTCGGGCAGCGGTGTGCCGTGCCACGACAGCACAGGCCGCCCCTCCCAGGTCTGTGGGCCGCCCCTCCCAGGTCTGTGGGCCGTCCTCACCCTGCACGTTCCTGCACGCTCCTGCACACACAGCTTTTGGCATTTCTTCAGCTGCCCTTTGACGCCCCAGAAACTCTACGAAAGCTGGCGTGGAGGGCAAGAGGTTCCCGGGAAGAGACTCCTTCACTCTTCCTGTACGCTACCAGGCCCATGGCTACCTGTGACCGGGCATGGTAGTCCATGGTGCTGAGTCCAGCTCTCGGAGGCTGCAGCTTGGGCTGCACTGACCCTGTCAAGGCCCTGTCTCAAAAAAGCAAATACAGTTTTTAAAGTATTCCCATACTGTACTCTTCCTCACCCCTGTTGAGATACTCCCAGCCCAGGCCTGGCCCAGGGCCCAGCAATGCCCTGGTTTATACCCCGGTTAGAGTCAGCAGGCTACCTGTGCCTCATTTCTTCATAAGTGCTCATGAGTACTTCTCTAGGTAACACGGTCTCCCCCCAACTCACTGTTTCCAGAGACGGAAAGCACTTTCTTCAGTTCTGATTTTAGCTGTAATACACATTCATCAGGAAACATTAAAAAACAGGAGCTTTTTACTTCCACTGAGAACTTCTGCCGTGAGGAGTCTAGAACGTTCTAGGCGAGGCAGCTCAGTGAGCAAGGTGTGGCTGTGCAAGCATGAGGATGTGAGTTCAGATCCGTGGCAATCACGTAAAAGTAGAGCATGGGTGTGCGTGCCTGGACTCCCAGTGTTGGGGGCAGATATCAGGGGGCTCTTCCTGAGCCAGCCTCGCTGCACTGGGGCGCTTCTATGAGAAGTGTCTCAAGGAATCAAGGGGAAGCAAGATACCTCTGTCCTCCAGCATATGCCCATGAACACACACCACACACGTACACACATACATGCATGCAGAGACACACTCATACATAAATATACATACACAGACACATGCTCGTATTCCCACCACACACTCCCACACACGCATACACACTATTCTGCTAGGAAGCAGAGGAGCCTCCCTTCAGAGGGCCTGGCAGGAGGGAGGGGTTGACCCAGGTGTGATCACTTCCGGTCACCTCAGGTGGAAGAAGAACAAGATTCCCTGCAGCTGGAGCCCAGGATAGGGCCTTCTAGGTCTGCTTAGTTCTTTAGAATGCTCAAGGGCAAAGACTCCCCTCTGAAGGCCTGGGTGGTTGAGCAGAGAAATATTGGGTCACTTCTGAATGTTATCTCCAGAGCAGAATAAGGAGCCTTTGTCAGGAAACTGCTGGCACCTGCCTTTCTGAGCTGTGGCCTGACGCTGCCGTGCTTCAGAAAGAAGCCATTGACTCAGCTAGGCCAAGGAGGCCAGCATGCTGTGGCCTTTGCCGTCTGAGGCCTGGGAAGTGGAGCTGGAAACGTTTGGTGTGGCTTTGGAGCTGCGACAGCAGCGGGTGCTCCCGCCTCCGTGAGTGGAGACCCCCCAACTGTAGCTCTTCAAGGAGAGTGAGGCCACCTGGGAGTGTGGCTCAGTGGGCAGAGTGCTCGTGTGGCCAGCACCGTTCCTTTCCCAGAACACACAGACCAGGTGTCGAGGTTCACCCTTGAAGTCCCAGCTCTAAGGAGGCAGAGGCAGGGGGATCACTAGCTCAAGGCTGACCTCAGAGCAGCTGTGGCCACTTACACAAGACAGGCCCTTCTCCTCCCTACGGAATAGTGGCTACCGGCGGATTCTGAGGGGGGCAGCCGCTGCCTACCACTGAGGAGTCCTCCAGACCATAGTTCAAACTGACACAGACATTTCATACACTGCATAGTTAAACTCACTGGGTCTCAAAACAAAACAAAACCCCACAAAGTCAAAATGTGATGTTTGTTGCTGGTTTGTTTGAAGGGAGGTTGTGGGGAGGAAGAGGAGGGATAGTGTGGGTGGGAGGGGCTTCGGAGAGATGCAATGATCAGAGCACACCTTATACAGGTAAGAAATGGAAAAAAAGTGTTTGTTTTATCATTTAAGTTCAAGGTCATTCTCAGCTGTATGGTGACTTTGAGGCTAGCCTGGAGTACATGAGATCCTGCCAAGTAAATGGCCCTGGGAGGAGACCTGTTCCGGGGACCCCGTGCTGGCTAGATCTCGTCCTACACTTGCTGGGGTGACAGCCAGTCACCAACCTCACTGGCAGCAGCCATCATCCCAACCTGGCAGGAGCCGTCCCCTCCGTCGGGCAGAGCCCTGGCAGGTCAGGCCTCAGGCTTGAGCCCTGGAGAGCCGGTTCTGAGGGTTTCCCAGCCCGGGCTGGAGGAGGCCAGCGCTGCAGCTTGCATCATGGGCAGCTTCCACCCGAGGCCTCGGGGAGTCAGAGGAAGTTGCTGACCTGTCCCCTAAGGGAATAATTGCATTAGTAAGGTGGCCTCTGGTGCTTCGTCAGCAGTTTCCAGGCTTTGAGTTGAGTAATCCTTTGGCGTCTGCCCCAGCAGCTGGCGGTCAGAAGCTGGGGGAACACCCCCACCCCCGGCAGGCCTGCCTAACCCCTGCGTGGTCTCTCTCCTGTCATCTAACCATCTTGTGGTTGCTCTCACCAGCGCAGGGCTCAATCCTGGGGAGCCCAACATGCCAAAGGCAAGACTGTCAGGGGAATAGACACTCAGGGACGGACCTGCTGTCTAAAGAATGCTTTCTGATCAGATGCTAAGCTGAACTCTCCCCCATTCCTGGAATCCTCCATCTGGACAGAGAGGGAGCAGACTGGAACAGGCTCCAACGTTAAGGACATGCCTGGCCCTGGACAAGATCTAGCGGGAGAGAATGGGTGGGTTGAGAGGACACTGAGCAGGCCTTGAGGGATAGGCAGGGATGAAGCAGGGGAGCTGGGACACCCCTTTCCCACTTCACCTGTTTGCTCTGCCTTCAGGGTGCCCCTTGGGGCCTGACCAGAGGCCATGCGCCATGGGGAAGACATTGCGTCTGTCCTGTGGCCAGATCCTCCCAGCACCTGCCTAGAACACACACCTGGTAGGTCAGGGTCTCTGGGCTCAGTTGGCCACAAGACCTCCCTGAGGCCACCCAGGACTGTCTCCCTTCCTTGGTCCTTTTTCTATAGTGTCAGCCCCAAATGAGGCCCAAGCCCACCTGGGAAAGAAAAAAACTCCCTTTGGTGCTGGCCTCGCCCTGCCTCTGCCCTCTTCCCTACGAACCCTTACAGCGTGTCTCTCACCCCCAACCCCCGACCCCAGGACACATACTCCTGCTTTATCGATGAGGAAACGGAGTGCCCGGTGCTCAGAAAATAAAATGACAAGACCGGTGCCGGCCAGGAGCTGTCCTTTGGCCCGTTGGTCCTGTCTTCAGCCGGCCCGTCCTCCTGGCGCACACTTACCCAGATGTCTCCCCAGAGACTTCGGGGTGGGTCTGCGCTGACCTACCCCTCCTCTATTCTGACTGCTCTACTGTTCCCTAGCTGTGTAGCTTGAGGCAGATTACCTCCCCCTCTGGGCCTCACTGACTCAAGTCTCCCACCTGTGAGTTGAGCTCATGGTGGGAAGCTTCTCTGTAGGGTCACTGTGAGGTGTGAGTGTGTGCCTGGTGTTTGTGTGAGGGGTCTTGGAACCCTTCTCCAGAGATCTCTGTCTTTGACTCCTCCTCTGTATCTTCCATGCCCATGGGTCCTATGTCTCCCTCTGTGCTGACTCAGCCTGACCCATTCTGCCCCTGTACATGATTGCACCCCAAGCCCCAGGCCCCTCTAAGGTGTCTGTGCAGGTCAGCTGGAGATGAATGGGATGTGGGGTGAGGTATTGGGTGAGGACGGACACTGGGGAGAGCCTGGCATGGGGCTGTCTCGGAAGCCATGAACGTCTTCCAGATTGCCCCCGGGGAGGATGGCAGACTTGCTAGGGTGACTTGAATGTGTGAAGCTGATGACATGTCTAGAGTACAAGCCTGTGTCTGGAATCCTTGGCTTGGATGCTAAGTAGAGCTTCAGGGCCTTGTCCATGAAGGGTCCTGAGGGCCTTCTGGGTAGGAGCGAGGACAGAGAGGACAGGCAAGAGCCTTGCAGCCTTGGCTGATCATCCTGCAAAGCCTCTGAGCTGACTTTCCAAATCCCCAATAGTGCTTCCCTGTCACAGAGAGGGTTAACCCCACTTAAGAGGCCACACCCACACTTCTGTCCCCTCAACTCCTTGATCCTAATAGATGCCCCCAGGCTCTAATGGAGGACAGGCCTGCCCTGCCCCACCCTGGGAGGGAAGGCCAGCTGAGGATGGGAATCCCCTGCCCCCAGACCAACATGCCATCACCTGACCCTCTTGGGCCTGGGGCAAGATCGGCAAGGGGCAGAGTAGCAGGGACAGGAAAGGATGTTTACCTGGTGATGTTCCAATTTTCCTAGTTTGTACCAGGCACCAAAACACGTTCTGGGAATTACCTAACTTCATCTGCCCAACCATACCGGAAGACAAGCATTTGTGTCACCCCAGAGGAGCAAACCGAGGTTCACAGAGGCCGAGCCACCAGCTGGGGGCTGTGTGGCCCACGACAGAGTCGGGACAGACGTGAAGGTGGAGCCATCCTTGCCACTCTTCCTGTGGGGGCCCAGGTACCGGAAGGACCGGACTCCCATTCATGAGTTGTGACCCACCTCGTGGCGCCATGGGAAATGTCTGCCAGCTTCTCCCCTCCCCAGCAGGCCTAACTCCCTCCGCTGGACCTGATCACAGACATCTGCTGATGCAAGTCTTCCGAGGGTCACCAAATCATGCTTTATCAAGAGACTAGAGTGAGAGCCACCAGGAGAGAGGGTGCGTTTCCCAGGATCCAAAGTGGCCAAGCCCCCAGGCAGGAACAGCCGCAGGTTAGTGCTACCTACACAGGCATCGCGCCTCAAATACACGGCAAACAGCAAAGCACTTAAAGTCCTTGGGGCGGTGGGATGAACAGCACCCACCCATAAGATTTGTCACTAGATAGCAGGCATCTGAGACACACAGGATCCGCCAGGCTCCGTGCTCCTGTGCGCTGTGTTTAAGGACAGCAGAGGATGGACAGGCCCCAGGGTGTTAGGCTGCCGGAGGAGTCAGTGTGAAGACAGCAGGACTGAGCTGCTCCCAGGAGGCACCTGGTTAAGGCCGCAGGTGTGGCCAGCTGATCCCCTGCGGAGACAGTAAAGATTAAGAGGATCAGACCCTGCATCCAGAGCGATGCTGGGAGAAGGCTGGACCCAGAGCCCAGGTGCCGAGAACGCTCCAGAGGAGGAAAAGCCAACTCACACGGGAAGGGAAGCAGAGGAGAGACAGGCACAGGCAGACCGACAGACAGAGACAGAGGCATAGGCAACCGGCAGCAGGCTGCCCCGGGGACCAGCCGCAGCCAATGAGCTCCACAGTGGCTGCCTCGGCTGTGCCGGTGGCTGTGACGGCCTCCAAGAAGGAGTCTCCAGGCAGATGGGGCCTGGGAGAGGATCCCACAGGTATGATTTTCCTGGAGGTGAAGTCTGGGCCCTTGGGGACGAGAGTACAAGCAGTGGGTTAAGGGGGGCTGGGAGAGGAGCCTCAGCCACGAAGCCCAAGCCTGCCAATAACCCCAGCATCCTAGAAACTTAAAGGCCAGCAGAGCAGGACCAGCCGGTGGAGCTGCAGAGCGGGGAGATGGGTGCTCCTGAGACACAGAGAGATCCTGTGACTTCTCGGGAAAGCCTGAAGCCACCCACGGGGAAGGAGTGGGGCTGGGAACGCGGGTCTTGCTGGAGACAGACTACGGCCGGAGCAGAAGAGGGGAGGGGCGGGGGCAGGAGCAGGGTGTCAGGGAGGGGAGGGGCGGGGACAGGGTGTCAGAGGAGGGGAGAAGAGGGAGGGGAGGAGGGTGTCAGAGGAGGAGAGGGGAGGGGAGGGGAGGGGCGGGGGCAGGGTGTCAGAGCGAGGAAGCTGCTTTTTCAGGTGGGAACCCATGGACCCGGGAAAGGACGGCTGGGGATGCGCACTGCCTCATTCCTCCTGCCTCCCCCCAGGTGTGGGCCCCTCGCTGCAGTGCCGCGTGTGTGGGGACAGCAGCAGCGGGAAACACTACGGCATCTACGCCTGCAACGGCTGCAGCGGCTTCTTCAAGAGGAGCGTGCGGCGGAGGCTCATCTACAGGTGCCGCCGCTGTTCCAGCCTCTCGCGGGTGGAGGTGGTTCGGGGAAGCGGAAGATGAGAGCGGGGCAGAACTGTCCCCTCGAGGCCTAGGGCCTGGGCACGGCCCTGGCCCTCAGCAGCTCCCTGTCCTCTGCAGATGCCAAGTGGGGGCGGGGATGTGCCCCGTGGATAAGGCCCACCGCAACCAGTGCCAGGCCTGCCGGCTGAAGAAGTGCTTACAAGCAGGCATGAACCAAGATGGTGAGTGGTGGGCACAGTAAGGTGGGAAAGGCTGAGGAGCAGATAGATCACCGCCAAGGGGCGGGGGGATCCTGAATCTGCCCCCTTCCAAGCTGTGCAGAACGAGCGCCAACCCCGAAGCATGGCCCAGGTCCACTTGGATGGGATGGAAGCGGGCAGCGATCCCCAGCCAGAGCCCGTGGTGGCGTCCCCTGCCCTGGCAGGGCCGAGTTCCCGGACCCCCACGTCCGCATCTGCAGCCAGAGCCGTGGGCCACCACTTTATGGCCAGCCTCATCACCGCAGAGACCTGTGCTAAGCTGGAGCCGGAGGATGGTAGGCGGACGGCAGTGGGCGTGGCTCCCCACACCCCGCTTCCACAGAGCAGGCACTGAGTCAAAACCTCCTCCTTCAACAGCTGAAGAGAATATTGACGTCACCAGCAACGACCCCGAGTTCCCCGAATCTCCCTGCAGTCTGGATGGCATCCACGAGACATCAGCTCGCCTACTCTTCATGGCCGTCAAATGGGCCAAAAACTTGCCTGTGTTTTCCAACCTGCCCTTCCGGGACCAGGTACCCGACACAGCCTGCCTGCTGGGGCTGGGCCAGGCACAGTCAGCAGTCACTGGTCCGCCAGCTTGGGGGAACATATTGGTGAGGGATGGAGGCTTACACAGCTCAGATGGTGACCCCGGGCGCTGTGTCTCTGTGCTGGGGCTGGTCAGGACAGTGGCAGGGACACCCGTAAGTCCCTGAGGAAAGATGCTAGCCAGAGATGCATAGAGCCTGGGGTGCAGAGTGGGACCTGTGGCTCTCTGGGTCCATTGTCTTTCATCTTTGCAAACTGGCCTTGTAGCCATGCTGTGAGAGACAGCCATCTGCATGGCCTGAGCCACATGTGGTTGACTGGTTCTTTAGAGCACAGGCTCCCATGACTTCAGACCTGAGGGTCACCCCAGCCTCTCCACATCTGGAAAAGCGCTCTGAGCTTCTGATGGGCAGGCAGAGATCTTACAGTGACCCAGGAGAGAGTGCTTAGCCAGAGGTGCTGAGCCCTCAGCAAGGCTGTGTGCTTGGACGGAAGGGCTTAGAAGCATTAGCCAGTCTCTTGAACTCACTCAACGTGACACTCTCGGGCTCCTCTTGCAGCTGCACAGCGTCTCCAGGCTCTAGGCTTATCCTGAACGACCCAGCCACAGCTCTGGATAGAATCCATGAAGAGGCTGGAAATCTAGGTAGCTGAGCCAGAGCCTGTGCAGATGGAGGTCGGGAGAAGGCTCCAGATGCCTGGAGCAGGGCTTCCGTTCCTGGAGAAGGCGACAGGCTGGGAGCATCGGAGCTCTGCAGCTGGAGTCCTCTCTGCTCACAGGTCATCTTGCTGGAAGAGGCATGGAATGAACTTTTCCTCCTTGGGGCTATCCAGTGGTCCCTGCCTCTGGACAGCTGCCCCCTGCTGGCACCACCAGAGGCCTCTGGTGGCTCTCAGAGCAGGCTGGCCTTGGCCAGTGCAGAGATGCGCTTCCTGCAGGAAACCATATCCAGGTTCCGTGCGCTGGCGGTAGACCCCACAGAGTTTGCCTGCATGAAGGCCCTGGTCCTCTTCAAACCTGGTACTGAGCCTTGGTTCTAGCCTTCCAGAAACACGGTTGAGAATTTAATGGAGGGGGACAGTTTCTGGTGACTTCCCTCAGCTGAGACCCTCAAACCCACCTGGGATAGAGGGATAGTCTTATTTCTGAGGGGCAGAGGAGAGATGTGGTCTGACAAAATACTTTGGGGGTGTGGGGTGAGGCTGACTTCTGGAAGGGAGCTCACTGCACTGTTTCTCCTCAGAGACACGAGGCCTGAAGGATCCTGAGCATGTGGAGGCTTTACAGGACCAGTCCCAGGTGATGCTAAGCCAGCATAGCAAGGCTCGACACCCCAGCCAGCCCGTTAGGTGACAGCGATGGCCCTCCTGCCCCCTACCCTCCCCACTTCCCTCCTTCCTCCTTCCCACCTATCCCACACTATCTCCGGGCTTCCCTACTTAGACAGGATAAAGGGCTCAGTCAGCCACAGCTTGCCAACATCACTTGTGGACCAGGCACAGTGCCAGGTCCCAGGAGGGGACCAAGAGACAAAGCTTTCTGGGACATCCAGCACAGCAGCCACATGAAAGACAAGAGTCACCTTGGCCAGGTTTGGAGAGTGGCTTGCGTCTCAACGGGTAGCAAATGCTAGGCTTTACATTTTTACCTTTTGGACTGGGGTGGTGGCACACACCTCTAATCCCAACACTCAGGAGGCAGAGGCAGATGAATCTCTTTGACTTGGGCCAGCCTGATCACAGAGCAAATTCTAGGACAGCCAGGGCTACACAAAGAAACCCTGACCAAAAAAAAAAAAAGAAAGTAATTAGTCAGGAGTCCAATATGGAAGGTTCAAAAGATTCTTGCTGGTAGGAAGGTGGGAAATGGAGCCGGAGAGTTACCCTGAATCCAGCTCAACTAGAGATCAGAATGCCCACCAAATATACATCTGGTGGGAGAGGTGGAGGGGACCGCTTGAGAGTCTGGGAGCAGAGTGAGCAGAGCAAAGGGCCGGTGCTAAGGCTGGCAGAGCATCCTGGACGCTCAGAACCGGTTCTTCCCAGGGCACGCTCCCTCCAGGGTGGCCCCTGGCCACCCGAGAGGCACCTCGGCCCGTTGATTATGTATCGTGTTTCAAAACTACTGGGGAAGACTCCCTATGTGGGAGCAGGGGAAGCTTACCCAGCCCGAGTCTGCCAAGCTCAAGGACCCGAGTTTGGATCTGCAATGAAAGGTAGGCGTGGTACAGGCGCCTGTCACCCCAGCACTGAGTTAAGGGGAGACAGGTGGATCCCAGAGCTCATCTCCGGCCTTGCTGAACTGATGAGCTTCAGGCTCAGCTGAGAGGCCTTGTTTTCAAAAAATAGGAAGGGCAGGGGGCATGGCTCAGTGGGTGAGAGTGTTTGCCGTGCAAGCGTGAGGACTTGGGTTCAAATCCCCAGCACTCGTGAAAAAGCGGAAACTCCTGGTACGGGCAGCAGAGACAGGGCCATCCTGGCAGCTCTCTGTCTAGCTGAAGTAACAAGGTTCACATTTAGAGAGAAACCTTGTCTTAGGGGAATAAGGCAGGTATGTGCAGGGTGCCCGTGTCTTTTCCTGGCCTGTGTGTGTCTGTACACCGGAACACGTGTGTTCACATATGTGGTGCATGTACACACACACAATTAAAATAAGGTGGGTAGTGATTGAAGAGGACAGCCTCTGGCCTCCACACGCAAACGGCCCTCTTCCCCTCTGCAGTTTGCTACTTCCTCCAGGCAGGAGTGGCACTGCAGCAGGCTTCCGGTCTGGTCGGCGAGTTTTAGCCCAGCCTACACAGAGACACTGAAACAAGGGCCCCCGTAAACACCCCCTTGTATGGTTTGGATGGTTGCTCTGGTACACTGCTCGGAGGCTGTTTCATGTCGTCCATGCTGGGCCTAGACTCGCTGTGCCGCTGGGGGTCCCTTTAAGCTGTGACAGGTCTGTGCAGCCACACGAGGTCTGCATGCTGGGGACAGAGCCCGGGACCCCATGTCTGCCGGGCAAGGACTCTTGCCTGGGACATGCTCAGTCTCTGTTGTGTGTTGTTTTTGTTTTAATTTTATTTTTTAAAGTCTAGCTGTGACTCCAGGTGTGTGTGTGAGTTCTCACGTGCGCTCAGAAGAGAAAGGAAGCTTTATGCGGGAAGCCGCTCGTGGCCAAGTGAAGGGCAGAGCTCCTTCAGGAGCAGCCAGCAGCTGCCTCGGTGGTGGGGGCACTGGCCCAGCCTCGGGCCTTCTGCCCGGGGTCACCGGGTTCTGATTTTTTCCTCTGCTGCACCGGGGACCCCTGCGTTAGCAGATGGCTCCTACTTGAAACTGGGATGGACTTTTGTGGGAGGTCTGTCTCAGCTACCCCACATCTCCCTTGACTTTAGAATGTTTTCAGTCGTAGCTACTGTCCTCTCAGGTGTCTCACAAACAGGAGTCATTCTTCTGTGTAAGGCTGCTGTGACTTAATTCGCATATTCATGTGACCAGTGAACACGACCCACAGGCCGGGAGCCTCCTCACAGTGCGGAGCTGGAGCACAGACTCCTGGACCCCGCAGGAGGTGGCAGCTGCCTGCAGTCTCCGAGGAGACCGACCCAGGGGTCCCTGGGCGAGTTAGCTGGGGGCGGGGAGATTCAGGAAGACACTTGACCTCAGTTTCTACCCAAACACATGAGCATCTGCACACACACAGGCCCTCAGACATGCACTCACACAGAAACACCAACACATGCAAAGAAACTTCTCCCTTTGTAACCTTGACATACAATGAGCAACTATTGACAGTGCCTTCCACCCTCCAGGTTCGGGAAGCTGCTCCTCCTGCTCCCGTCGCTCAGGGGCCTCACGGCCGAGCGCATCGAGCTCCTCTTCTTCCGGAAGACCATAGGGAACACGCCCATGGAGAAGCTCCTGTGTGACATGTTTAAAACCTAGGGGTGGCAAGTGCCCGCAGCCCGGGCAGCCTTCAGCACACACTTCCTGCCTCTCCTTAGCCAGGCCACCTGCAGGCATTTGTACCTGGCACAGGTTTCTCCCGAAGTCCATGATTGGAATATTCGTGCCGTCTTCCTCCTAACATCCCTAACTCTGTTTGGACAGTAGAGCGCACGGGTGTGTTACAGTCATAGGAAAAACAGCTGGGGTGGAGAAAACTAAACAGGGTGCACGGACAACATGGAGCCAGTTCATAAGCTGAACAAGAGTCAGCCATGGCTGACATTTACAACGTCGTCAAGACCAGGGCCAGGGTGGGGAAGGACGGAAGGTGGGAATGAGAAGAGAAAAGAAAATGAGAAAAACCAATCCAGATGAGGCTGGTAGCGGTAAAGCCAGGAGTCACCCTGGGGTGGGAGAGGGAGAAGGCCCTCGCTAGAAAAGCCCTTTATTGTGATCTGGAGGAGACACTGATAGTCATTAAACAATGGGCACTTAAAAGCCATGTGCTTTGCTGTACTTTCTTTGACCTTAGTTAAAATAAAACCAGAAAACTGACTGCATCAGGGCTCTCTATTTGAGGACGTGGAGACGTGAGTACAAGCTGCTGCCAGTCAGAGTCCAGGCACCACGAATTCAGGCCCTGGGCAGTTTCCCACAGGATCCAACCAATGCCCCCCCTTCTTCCCTTCACATCTGGAAAGCACCTGCAGCTCAGAGGAGGCAGTTGCAGGCCCCTCGTGCGTGCGTGCGTGCGTGCGTGCGTGCGTGTGTGTGTGTGTGCGTGCGCGAGAGTGTAAGAGCACACGCACTCGAGCATGCGTGAGCACATGCTCAGATGAAGACATTGGAAGGTGCTGAGTGTGGGTGTGTGTGAACTCTTCACCATCATTCCTTATGGAAAGAACTGGCTCAGACAAGCACTCTTTCACAAAGACCCAAGCAAGTTCGTGAGACGTGGGAAATAATTACACACTTTAACACATCGACTGGCCGTGGTCCAGCGGAGAGCACTTGCATAGTGTGTGAAGCCCTGGGTCAGGGGCCCGGCACCACCCGGACACAGGTCTACATGTGTCAGGCAATGTGTACGACAGGCAGTGAGCCGGGGACCCCAGGCTGTGCTGTCTGGTTCTCACACAGCTCCGAGGAGGCTCAGTTGTCACAGTTTCTGAATCAGCAAAGGTCTTGTGGACGCCCACACTGTAGTGCTGTCAGTCACCGGCTGCTCTGTTCTGCCTCCTCTCCCCTCTGCTAGAGCATCCCGTTGCATTTCCCATCTTTAGAGAAGTAAAACGATGTGTGAGGAAGTGACAGAGTCTAGGGGTGGCCTGGCCTTTGGCCTTCCTTTGAGTACAGCCGCAGAGGCTCAGCTTCTGTGCAGGAAATGGCCGAAGCGGGCAGGGCTGAGAGAGGACCGAGTCAGAGGACGCCAACTAAGGGAGACGGTAGGATGGCTCAGTGAAGAAACAACAGTGGTCATCCGCTGGCCTCAGTTTGAGCTTAGAGACCATGTGCTGGGAGGGAAAAACCAGTTCCTGACCTCCACTTGCACCCACACTGAGAAACAAACAGACAACAAATAGACAAACAAAACCAAATAACTAAATAAGTGAAGCATCGGCTTGGCCATTGTTGGGTTCTCTGGTGTCTGCCCTGCTATCGCTCTAATTTCCCGTCAGCACTTGTCTGTCCTCTTAAGGCCTGAACAAAGATGCCGATGAGAACACATGGTTGAAATGGGCCACATCTGCCCAGCCGATTCGTTCACAGTCTGGCTTTTGACATCACTAGAGTGCAAAGGTGGTCTGCTGAAGCTCTGGCAAAGAACTCTGGGCTTTCCCAGGAGGAAGTCTGGAGAACTCAAGGAGACGTTCAAGCCGAGCCGTCTGCCCTCTGCCTGGTTTCAAAGCCAGCTGCTCCTCCAGGGCTTTCCACTGTTGCAGGAACACCAGAAAATAAGTGTTTTGGTTTGGATGGTAAATGTCCCAGGGAGGAGTGAGAAGCGTGGCACCAGCCCAGGGCACTGGTGAGAGCTGCTGTAACCTTTAAGAGGTGGGTCCCGTTGGGAAGGAAGGTGGGCGGCCTGGACGCTGGCTCCTCCTCTAGCCTTTGTCCTGTGAACACCTGAGTAGCTGCTTGTTCCTCTACCAAGTGAAAGCAACAACGGAGATCATCAGCGGTGAACGAAACCGTGAGCCAAAATCTCTCCTTTTTTAAAGAGTTACTTTGAAGTGTGTGTGTGTGTGTGTGTGTGTGTGTTTACGCCCGCGCACGTGCGTTGGTCGCTCATTGGTGCTGGTTCCTGTAGAGCCCACAGGTTTTAGAACCCCTGGATCTGGTTTACAGGCAGTTTGAGCTGCCCTAAATGGGTGCTAGGGACTGAACTTGGTATTTTGTCGCATCAAGACCGGCTGATGAGCACACGCAGATGGTGACGGCTTTCTTTTGTGTCCTTTTGAGACTTGCTTGGCTTGGTTTGCTTGGTTTGGTTTTTGCCCTCAGTGCCAGAAGCGTGCTCAGCTGTGAAGTTCCATGGACGTCCCTTTGGCTTACCCTGGCCTTTCTTGGGAAACTGCTTCTCCTCTATGGCCTAGCCAGGTAGTTCAAGAAGACTTCAAGATAACCAGAAAGACCAAAATTAGTAAGCACAGCTAGAAGGAAGCCAGGCTGCTTCCTTGGCTTAGACTACGAGCCCAGTGTGGGCCAGGGACCTTTGCTGTAGTCACCGTTCTGACCCAAGAGTAAGCACGAGGAGGCTGGGGGCCGGTGGCCAAGTTCGCTCAAGACTTGGAGCCCGAAGCCACCTGCTCTCTGAGTCCCAGATACCCATGGGATTTGACAAACAAACTCTCCTGGTTCTCCCTGGCTCAAAGACGCTTACTGCAGACCAACCAGGGAAAGAGTAATTCCAAGGAACATAACCCACCTGTGATCTGCCCGTGACCTCATCTCCTCACACCTTTCTGCATTTGGGGCTTCGGGATCAGAAAGGGTGTGTATGGACTCAGTCATCTCAGGGGCAAGTCCCAAAATATCATTTGTCGGTTTTATTTGGCCAGTTACAGGCATTTAAGAAACAGCACTCACTCTTCTTATTCTGGTGTGGAAACAGGAAAAGGCCATCTAGGAATTTTAGAGATTAAAGGTAAATTCACTGTTTTTTTTTTTTTTTTTTTCTGTTTCATCTTGGACCTGGCTTGATCCCAGGCAGACTGCTTCTCACTCAGGATCTAAGCCCCCCAAGGGACCCAAGCCAGGAAGTTCTTCTCCGTGAAGCTGACACCCATTGAGTGATGATCTTATTCCTGGTAGCTAGTGAGAACTGGAGACAGCAAACCCAGCTGAAGTGGGCAGAGGACAAGTCTTAGAGCCACTGTCCTTAACACAAGAATAGAGTTATTATCAGTTAGCAGAGGACACCTGGGGAAGATAATAAATGCCCGGATACAAAAACTGACACTCAGAGAGGGCAAGTGACTTTCCTGGTGTGACACAATAGGGCAGCAGAAACGACATTGCAATGGGGAAAATAAAATGATAATGAAACATCTGTTAAGTCCATTGCCTGCATGGGCATTTAATGGGGAAATGCTGACTTTGCCTTAAATTATGCACTGCCTGTTGGCTTAGCATTGGTGTCTGTCAGTTTGACACACACTTGGGAAGAAGGAACCTCTGCTGAGGAATTGCTCCATTTGATTCAGCTGTGGGCAGGTCTTGATTGCTAACTGCTGTAGGAGGGCCGGCCCGTGGTGCACGGTATGACCCCTGGGCGGGTGGCTCTGCACTGAAAAATAAACTGAGCAAGCTGGTAAGCACTGTCGCCCACGCTTCCCGTTCCTGCCTCAGCTTTCCTTCGTGGTAGTCCGCAAACTGTAAGCTGCAGCAAACCCTCTCCTTTCTGGTGTTGTTTTGGTTACGGCAACAGAAACCAAACCAGAAGAGCTGTCTTCTCAGAACCACCCTCATCATCTTCCTGCCTTTCTGTGGTCCCCAGTCATTGTCCATGTACTTCCAGGACAACCTTTTTAGTTGCAACTTATGAAAGATAACATTTAATGCTTATCTTGATGCGTCTGGTTTATCATGTTTTACCTCCCACATGGGCCATCTATTTAGCTGCAAATGACAGAGTTTCAGCTTTCTTTACTGACAAAGAAAACCCCATTGTGTAGGTGTGCCATGTTTAAAAAATTCATTCGACTGTTGGTTAATGTATAGCTTGGATATTGTGAATAGTGCTGCAGTAAACATGAGCATGAAGGTACCTCTCTGGAAATTGAGAAATCATTGCATACATATGTCTGGATAATACAGTCATTGTGGTTTTTACACACACACACACACACCCCACAGGATCTTATGAACTCCAAGCTTTGAACTCCTGATCTGTCTGCCTCAGCCTCCCAAGTGCTGGGATGACCGGCATGCATCACCACTGTGCCTACCTCTGCAATTAACTCCCTGGGAATCTCTGTGCTGCTCTCCAGAGTGGCGATAATAACTCATATCCCCACCAAGAGTGTACAGGAATGGTTAAGCGCTCTTCCTGCTCTTCCAGAGGCCCTGAGTTCAGTTCCCACACTCCACACCCTGGCTAACTTCAGTTCCAGGGACTCTGACACCCTCTTGCCCTCTTCTGACTTCCAAAGGCACTCACACATAGCTCTCTCTCTCCCCCTTTTCCCCCTCATCCCCTTCCTTCATCCCTCCCTCTCTTCCCTCCCCACAAAATAAAAATGAAAAACTTTCAGGAGTTTCTTTCAGTCTGCTCCATTACTCGTATTCATTTACTTAGCGACAGCCATTCTAACTGAGGGGAGCTAATGACTCAATATAGTTTTGGCTTGCATTCCCCCATGATTAAGGCTATCAAGCATTTTTCATCTCTTATGGTCAAGGTTCCTTCTGGTCATGTCTGTATGCTTCCTGCATTTAGATGTCCATGCCTTTCCTATGATTAGTAAGGCTGTCCACTATTATTTCACTGGAAAGTTTCTCCATGCTACTAATCTTTGTCTCCTTGCCTTTGGATAATCTGGATATTTGTTGATTTAATGGCATGCCACAGATTTGTTAGGTTCTCCTCCTCCACCACTTTGGTTTTTTGAAACAGGGTTTCTCTGTGCAGCTCTGGCTGTCCTAGAACTCACTCTGTAGACCAGGCTGGCCTCAGAAAGCCACCTGCCTCTTTTTCCCCCCGAGTCCTGGGATTAAAGGTGTCTTCCACTGCCTAAATTTTCTTTCTTTTCTCTCTCTCTCTCTCTCTCTCTCTCTCTCTCTCTCTCTCTCTCTCTCGGTAGTCCCTCTAAAATGTCTTGACAGCCAGCAGTCCAGCAGCACCTTGGCTTGCTCCTTCAGTTGAGTTCTTACAGCTGTCCTTTTCTTTAATTTTATCAGTAGAAGAAAGCAGTGTTGTTCTTTTGGGCTATGAATGTGATCGAGAGCCAGAAAACAAAGCACACATATGCACTTCTAGAAGCTTTGTTCTTTAATGAGCCATGGAGTGATTTGTTCAGCTGCTTTTGTGTACCATACAGTGCAAATTCTGAGAGACGCAAACTGCACTTCATACAAACGTCCTGCCCCCTCAAAAAAAAAAAAATTACAAAGTGCCACTGATTGCATTAGGAGTGTAATCAGCTCTGTGAATGAGATAAGTCATTCTTACAGAATCCTTAAAGAGTAAAGTGGCATATTTCACAGGCTATGTCCTTTTATAATACATAGTATTTTAAAATTTTACACTCGCCATACTTATAAATTACTTTAAATCCATTAAAATAATATAATACTAATCTGTAGTCCACACCTTTCCCATAGTAAATACAAATACTTGGTTCAAGAGGTGCAATTTTTGTATGACCTAAGAGGGTTGATAAATAGGCATTTAGAATGGGTGGGTAACATGGTGACAGACCCATTGTTAGGGCTTTTTTGAAGTTTAAACTAGAAGATCAATGGAGATTACCCATTTAACACCAAATCAAGTGAGAGAATGTTCCAGAGAAACGTGACCAAGACCCCAGGGATGCAGAAAGTCGGGTCTCCTACAAAGCTGGAGTTTTTACTACTAACCCAGCATGGGATTGGGGTACAGCGCTGGGAAGTTATCAAAAGGGTGTGGATGGCTAGAGCACACCATTCAATACAGAAGGATGCAGGCCCCAAGGCTATTCCCCAACAGGAACTTTCAAGGTGGGTGAGAAGGCCACCTGGACCACTTCTTTCTATAGCTTCAACTCTCAATTTCATACACCTCCTGAAAATCCTTCCTTCTCTCTAGCTTATTAGTTAATGGTAGAAAACACACAGCTAATGGGTATTAAGGGGGAATACCACCTTGATGGATCATTTCATGTCTGCACACTTCAGTGACTCTGTCTTTGTGATACACGGAGCAGTCTTCATCCCCTATGCACGGTAAGAGTGACAGCAGGTTTCCAAAGACTGGCCCTAGTGGTCTGTGCCCTGAGCTCGCGTCTGTCTCGCCTAGCAGCACTCATCCCTCCCTTTGTGTCTCAGGTGCCCAGAGCGGCCATAGAGCCTAAATGGCAGGAAGCACCACTTATGTGCAAACTAAGCGTGTTGCCTCCCTGAACCCTGCCTGCATCTGCTCCAATCTGTGATGCAGGATGAATTCGCTTCTGCCAAATCTTCTATGATACACAGCTACAGACACACATTAATGGGTAGAAAAGAAAATGCAGGGGTTATCAAGGGCTAAAGTATGTGATGTAACTAGAATGCTCTGAAATATGAAACACAGGCTTTGCCTGTGAGCCACTTCATTGCTGGGAGAGAGATTCTCTGAGGCACATTTTGGGATTGAAGAAGAGCAGTGAGGCAGAAGCAACAGAGAACAGTGAACCTGATGTGGACTGTGTCATGAGTGAATGCTATATAGTGTTGCTATGTGGTGATGCAGAGGCCCTGATAAGAACCAAAGGGAGTAGAACATTTGGTTCTGACGGTACTGAGTTATGGCTTCATCCCATCAGACCAATAGTACCTGCTGACCCAAGAACATGGTTCTTTTTCTCAAAGGAGCCTACCTATACTTGCTGAGATAATTCTTACAATTGTGTGAATCCCCGCCCCCGTTCTGGTGGCTTGTTAAATGATTAGAAATTCACAAATCTAGCAACTGAAAGTTTTTATTTAACTTTATTCAAATTCAGGTTTTAGGTCCCTGAGAAAAATTATAAAGTCTTTTAGTATCAACACCTAGTTCCTACAAAGTGACCTATGTAGGGTTTTTTTTTTTTTTTTTTTTTTTCTCGGCCCCAAATTTACCATTTGCCTTATAGAAAAACAAGCCAGGTGTGGTGGCACATGCCTTTAATCCCAGCGCTCAGGGAGAAAGAGGTGGATCTCTGGGAGTTCAAGGCCAGCCTGGTCTACAAAGCAAGCCCAGGGCAGACAAGGCTACACAGAAAAACTCTTGTCTGGAAAACAAAACACAAAACAAAACTAAACTGAAAAACTTTAGGGGGAGAATGTGTGTCGAGTGCCGAGTTCAGGCCATTACTGCGCTGAGGCACGCAGAGAGCAGCAGTCACCACCCCCAGCAGCCTCTCCCCAGCCACTAAAACAGACTGCAGCGTTAGCAAGGGCCAGGCAGCGCCCCACCTTGTCACAGCCAAGCTGGCTCCTTTAGACAGTTTCCAAAATTCTTTCTGTTAGTGCTTGAGGGGTGTACAAGTTACCATTTTCTGACTGATCATCATCACTGGGGACGTTTTCAAAGCTTCCTTCATGTGTCTCAACACTGAACCCATACCAGGGAGAGGGAAGACCCCTGTCACCATGGGCTGCTGTTTAGAATGACGCCACAAGTCTCCTCTATAAGAGCCGGCCAATGAGCGCTGGAGCAGCGGCATGAGGTTCACTGTTGTTTAAGAGGAGAGACGCTGTCTTAACAAAAGACTTCCTATTCTCAGAACTTCAAACCAAGAAAACCAAAATTCAGGTTATAGATGGGAAAGGCTCTTCTTGGAACAGTGCATGTGGTAGTTAGACAAAATGTATTTAGTGACTTTAAAAATAAACATTTTCACATACTTAAGAAACGGTATCATGTTTCATTTCACATACATTATAAATAGCAAAAACATTTCTATTCCCACAATTGCTAGTACATGATGCTTCCGACATTATAACTTAGGTACATGGAGACCACCAGTGATGAAAAAGATGCCCTTACTTTTCCCTCAACCCAGGGGTGACTGGTTCTCACCACCTGTCCAATGGCCTCTCATCTGTAGAAAGAAACTCCACGGGAAGAAGGGGGAAGCACAAGGTTAAAAAGAACGAGGCATATACTATACATGTGTATTTACAGTAAACTTCAGGAACAAGTATATTAACAAAAATAGCTTCAAGTAGTCCTTGATTCTTTTCATCTAATACTGATGGTCTGAGAAAAAGAAGGTAAAAGTTAAATAGATCATATTAAAACTTTCCAAACTTCTTTTGGCAGCTTTCTGTAACACTCATGCAACATTGTATTTGAACACTTGCAGAGAAGTGATTAAATGGTCACATCGGCTATGGTGGTACTCCACCAGATGAACAGGCTCGGATACAGTCTTCAGTTTAGTCTATACAAGAAAAGCCTGGATCAATCAGGATGAAGCCTTCACATTTAGGGATTACCTAAATGTGTCTATGACATATTAAAAACAAACAAACAAAAAAACTAGAGGAATCTGATCTAGTAATCAGGGCAGTATGGCTAACAGAATTTTATCCCATGCAATATATTTGGCAGGAACTAACCAGGAGTTAAACCAGCACTGATTCTACCAGATGTCAACAGGGGGCAAGCATGGTCTCTTCACTGTATGACTAGATAGCTGAGACATGCTCTGGAGGTTAATGGGAATCACAGTTTATATTTCCAAAATATAACATGAAGTATTTTGTACTTAAATTTAAAATAGAGGGCTCAGGCTTTTTGCTTATAAATCCTTGGGCAAATTTTTATATTTTACCACAATTCCTACCAATATAAATTCAAAAGCTTTTGCTTTTATGGTTAAGAGAGGTTTTTATGTTTTCTTCAAATACTAGAAATGAGAGCATTCCTCAGGATCACAACAGCCCCATAATTCAGTAACTACCTGTGGGAAGGAAAAGGGGGATGGGGGAAGCAACTACTGTTGGTCAAAATCCCCCAGGTCCTAGGTGGCTTTTAGTGGATCTCAAATAAAATACAGCAGCCAAGGCACAGCTGGCCCATCCCTAGAAAGCTTCAGAGAGGTCTCTTCTGCAGGAAGCCCAGCGATCCAGCACACCAACTGTCGCCTGAAACAAGAGGCAAGACCATCAGGACTGACTGTTACAGACAAAGTGAGCAGAGGAGGCCCCGAGGATGAGATGTGGGGACAGGTCTGTCCACTCAGACCATAAACTCATCACTTCCAAAGAGCGGCAGCTGCTGTGCAGAGCTGCAGTCCGGGTCCACAGCTTTCTTTCGGCTAGATGTGACTGTCCCCCCTGGGGTCTCTTTGGTTTTCTGAGGTGAGTTTTTCACATTCTTTAATTTTTGTTTGCCCTTTTCAGGGTTGAAGGTTCCTCTGCTGATGAACTGAGGCCTGTCTTCTAGAGATTTGGCTTGGTTTAGTGGTCCCTCCATTCCCAAGGCCTCACAAGATGAGGCAGCTCGGTAAAATGGAGACTTGGAATAAATCTGAAATCTTTTTCTAGTGCCATGAGATGACGTAGTGTTAGATAAACATGAAGAAAGGGAGGAACTGACTGAGTCCAAAGAGTCTGGCTGCTTTCTTAGCTGCTTTCGCAACTTGCTTGAAGGCTCAGACTTGCCAGCTGCTTTCAGGGAGCTAAGGGCTGAACTTCTCTCTTAATGTAAAAACAAAAAATTAAGTTGTACATTGCAGAGTCCACTTAAGCAACATCACCTAACAAACAGAAGCCAGTGTTCACGTGTGAAACTGATGGGTTAAAGTTTGAAGCTCTAGTGGATTTTGTACAGTCACTCCTTTACAAGCCCTCTTGGAGCTGGATGGCGGTGGCACATGACTCAGCACACTCGGGAGGCAGAGGCAGGTGGATCTCGGAGTCTGAGGCCAGCCTGGTCTACACAGCGAGTTACAGGACAGCCAGGGCTACACAGAGAAACTCTGTCTTGGAAAAAAAAAAAACATACACACACACACATAACACATAAGCCCAAAGCTGAGTCTTTTTTACAAATGGTCTGAACTTCCTAAGGAATCATGGGTCTTTGTGACACTTCCTCATAACTGTTCACTAGATTCACATAAGTGTAATGCTGTTGATGATTTAATTTTGGTAACTTACCACAGGGGTAAAAGGCAGTAATCACAGTAATGCCCACCCTGTGGCCATTTTTCTAAGAGTCCCAACACTGTGCCCTGCTGTGAGGCAGAACTGCTACATTAACTGAGTTGTGTCTCTCAGGAAGACAGAATTATTATATATTCTGGGAGCCTTTGGAATGATGACTGTTCTAGGTCTCTGACTGTGTCATATTCAAACATACCAGACTTCCCTGGTATTTATTATGTAGCTTCTTGGCTGGCATAGAACTTCTATAGACCAGGCCAGCCTCGAACTCACAGAGATCTGTCTACCTCTGTCTCCTAAGCTCTGAGATTAAAGGTATGTGCCACCAGGCCAAACCCAAGAAAGCTTTTTTTTTTTTTTAAAATAAATTTTATATATTTAAAATTGTTATATTTAAATATTTAAAATATTTATTGTGTATTCTTCTCTGTGTGTGTGCTGTGCCTGAATGTATGTATGTGCACCAAGTGCATGCCTGGAATCCTCAGAGGCCAGAAAAGGGGTCGGATTTCCTGGGAGTGGAGTTTCAGCTACCATGTGAGTGCTGGGAATTGAACCAGCTCCTCTGGAAGGAGCATCCAGTTGAGTGTTCCTAACCAGTGAGCAACCCTTCCAACCTTAGCTTGTGAATTCTTATTCCTTCTTTAAAAATGAAATTGTGCCACTAGTCTACTATATTCATTTATTAACTCTCTCAAAAACGGTACCTTCAGAATCCATATTCAAATTTTCTGAGCTATCAGCAGTCCCAATAGAAGCCTCAGACTCAAGGGTTTCATCATCAGAGGCACGAGGTTCCAACACAAGCATCTCAAATGTTAGTTCTTCCCTATGAGACACAATCAACAAATTCATTAACATGATGGGAAATAGAAAAAAGATGACAGGAAGACATTCCATTAAAGCAAAGAAGCTAAATAGCAAAGGCATTTCTTACTGTTCCACCAAGGTGACAAAAAGGATTTACTTCTATGGAAAGCAGTGAGAAAGGAAGTACAAGACGACAATAAATTTATGAGTAATGGTGGAGCTAGGGGAAGGGAGACTGAGGTATGGTGCTGCCAACTGCGAGATATACGAAGATGAACTCTGGACTGAAAACCAGAATTTCAGGATTCCAAACTCATTCGTGAAATACCTGGACCTCAGTTTCTTCATCCAGAAAACAAACTAGATCATCTCCAAATTTCGTTTTTGCTCTTACACTATCTTTGGATGAAGTTTTAATCACTAAACACAGACTTTATTTTCTACCTTGACTATAACAATGGATAAGCAAAACACTGAACTTTTCTGACCTGTGAAGCTTGCATTATCTCTGACTACAGTACATTCTAATTTATCAGGATCACCCACCATCACCCACCTACATTTTAGTAATGTCCCTTCATATTTTGCAGTTATTAAGAATTTGCATTGAACTTTATTTTCTTAACCAGGGCCTTGTCCACACTTTCCTCTATTTCAATCGGTACCTTTACAAGAACTTGGAAGGGAGTGTCAGGGTGGGACTGGGAGGGAGGGGCTGGATCGGGCTGTAAAGTGATTAAATTAATAAATTTTAATAATCCTTGTACCAAAATACCCTTATGTCTGCAACCCTTTCCCTCTATGTAATTAAACTTCTCCAATCAGCAGGTCAGACAGCTTATCAATTCCTACAAATAAGCCAGCTCTGACTCTAATGACTTCTCATCTTTAAATAGCCTGACATCCATAAGACCATCCTTTCAAGGTCAGCCTTTCCTGCAGCTTATTATTTCCATGTGCGCTCACATCTTTTGAGATTTATGCTTCCACTTCTGCACTTTTTCTTTCCTAACAATTTCCTATTTACCCTTCTGTATCTCCAATACCAGGTTCACCAGAGCTGAGGTAGGTCATCTTTTCAGCGCTGTTTAGTAACTAGTGCCGCATTTTTTCAACAGCTGAACCTTAGCATTTTTCAGTTTCCCTAAATTCCAGAATCGATCCTAATATTACAGTTTCCTGATTGCTTGGAATCAAGTTCTAAGACCTAAGAGGTTTGCTCCAGGGAATTAAGGAAACCTTAAGGATTTCTTAAAAGAGTAATTAATGTCAATCAGAATTAGTACCTTTAGGGAGAACTATGGGATAGTGTCGACCCACTCCCACCAGGGTGATGATGGAGATAACAGAATTTAACTTTCTCTTTTAAATAACTACAAGTTTTTCTACCCAGTACTACAGGTGCTGCCTTGTTCTATTTAGTTGTTGGGCCCTCAGTAATATTGATTTTTAAATTAGAACATTCCTTCATGGAACTGTTAATTAATATCTACGCTTGAAAAGGGCTTTATCTTGAAAGGGTTAGACTAACTTTGTAACCTGTATGTCTTCTAAAACCTATAGTTTTGAGTTTTAGATTCAGGTTAAGCTAAAGCCTCTTGGTACCTTTCCAGAGAATAAAGAAATGTGACCCTATCTGTGAGGACAGATAAAAAAAAAAAAAAAAAAAAAAAAGGGGCAAGCAAGCAATGACCTTCACTCAGCAAAAAGAAAAACTCCTGTCTTTGAGATAGCATTTCTTAGCAACAAACCTAGACTTCTTCTGAGTAGCTTTTGACCTCCAGCCAAAAGTCTGCAGCCCCTAATCTTCAAGGATGAGCTAACCACCCCCACCTTCAATTGCAGCTGCATCCACACTTGGCAGGACTGGCCAAGCTTGAGCACCTAAGACTAACCAATTATCTTACTTCATAGCTTCCTCATCCAATCCTAAATTGCCAAACTGCAACTTCAAATTTCCCACAATTTTTCTTTTAAAAACTTAAAGGCCTTTGATCCCCGGTGCCACTCTTTGCTGACCGGCAGGGGTGACCCCATTGCGCAATGGTTAATAAACCTCTTGCTTTTGCAACGAGTCGTGGTCTGGGGGAGTTTCTGGGAAGGGCGCGATCTTGAACTCCTGAGTTGTGAGACCCCAGGTCTTACAGTCTTAGCCAAGGGACTCTTACTGTTCCATTTGCTCATCTGATATGGAGACTGGTCCCTGACCTGTCAGGATTATAATACCTCATCTTGGCTGTCCATTGTTCATGGACTAAGACTGGCATACCCTGGGCATGTGATTCCCCCCTTTTTCTAGTACTGCTTAGCACCAAGATTCCTGTGAGGACTTCTACGCTTACCCTGAGTATAGGCAACAAGTCTTTGTCAATTCCAAATCCCCCGAGATAACCTGACATATTGACACATGAGATATTTAATGACAAGAAGGAAAAACAAAGGGTAGAAGGAAGGAAACACAAAAGACATTTTAATTTTTTTGGACACTTACTTTTCTTTCTGTAGGTTCTCAATCTGCTCAGTCAGTACTTTTTCCTCCTGCTGCATTGCTGCTTGTTGCTGTTCTGTAATGTCGGTCTCCATGGCTGTCTCACTAGTCAAAGTCTCTTCTGGGACATCAGACATGGAAGGCAATCGGACTATAACAGGAGAGGATGGACTTGGATAGTTTCCTCGATGTATCCGCCCCTTTCCCTGCAGAGAGCATTCATTTTAGAAAGTAAACTGTGTCAGTTTTACGTTGATCACTTTGAATAAAAAGTGTCCTTCCAGCACATCGTGAGAATGATAGGACCCAAACAGGCATAGGATATTTAGCAAGATATTATAAATCCAACAAATGAGGTTAAAAGAATTCTATCAAGAACACTGAAAAATGGACACATTTTAGCTCTGGGCATTGAGAACCATTGTGCAGAGAGTCTTCTTTTAATCTAAGCTGTGTAACAAATAGCTCCAAGCCAATTAAAATTGATCTCTGTGGCCACAGGAGCCATCCATCTCAGGTGCACAGGAGCAGCAGACACTTGGCTCACACTGACACTGAAAGCACACATTGTTTTCATTATCATGTAAGTTCTGACAACCTCTCTGGGAAAATTGAAGAAACATGTCCTGAAACTCAAGTTTTTAGATTTATTTTTATTTATTATAATTTATTCACTTTGTATCCCAGCTGTAGCCCCTCCCTCATCCCTTCCCAATCCTGCCCTCTCCCCCTCTTCACCTCCCATGCTCCTACCCCAATCTACTGATACGGGAGGTACAACTACTTTGGAGATTGATCTGGCCCTTTCTCAACAATTAGGAATAGTGCTACATCAAGATACAGTTATACCATTCCTAAACATACATCCAAAATATGCTCAAGTATACAACAAGGACATTTGCTAAACTATATTCATAGCAGCTTTATTTGTAATCGCCAGAATCTGGAAACAACCCAGGTATCTGTCAACGGAGGAATGGATACAGAAATTGTGGTACATTTACACAATGGAATACTACTCAACAATTAGAAACAAGGAAATCATGAACTTTGCAGGCAAATGGTGGGATCATCCTGAGTGAGGTATCCCAGAAACAGAAAGACACACATGGTATATACTCACTTATAAGTGGATATTAGACATATAATATAGGATAATCATACTAAAATCTGTACACTTAAAGAAGCTAGGCAAGGAGGACGACCCTGGGTAGGATGATCAATCCTCATTCAGAAAGGGAAATGGGACAGACATCTGAAACTTAAATTTTAAATGAAAAGTCATATAAGGGATTGCTATTATGATATGCTTTCTCAAGAACTTTCTATTCTTGAGATGAGGAAGGGAAAAACTCACTATTGTTTTCAATTGGCTGCCTTAGGACTTTAGTTTCTGGTAACAGCCAACTAGGTTTAACAGATTAAATCTCCTGCTAGGAATAACTAACTCAACATAAACTCTTGAAGGTACTGGACAGCTAAGGGGCAGGAAAAGCTGGCCCAGCAGTTACTGGTAATTTGTAATATCACAAGAGGTGGCCGAGTCTGAGCAGAACTTTGAACATACTACAGCTGGCAAAGATAGTATAGTCCAGCAACAGTCTGGAGCTACATGTAGCCTATATACATGTTTATAGGTCTTTATTAGAATAAATGTTGTTATTAATGGATTATCTACAGCTGTTTTGTTCAACACTGGCAGGGTAACTGTGGGACAGAGGTTTTATGGCTTATAATATCTACAATACTTTATGATCCTTCAGAGAAAAGCTGGCCAACCCTTGAAATACAGAGTAAAAGGGTATGAGTTGCGGCCTAACACTGGGATCTCAAACATCTGCATTCTAGACAGAGGGTAAACTGAACTTACCACAGTTCTTACGGATACAGTGGTCATGGCCTCAGGTCATCTGAAGGGTCTCTATATACTTGGTATAAAGGTTTAAACTTCTAAGATCGGATTACGATGGTACAACTGCTAGTGCCTAAGGGTCTGGCAGACAGATGACAGTTTTGTAGGTAGGCACTGTCGTCCCAGGCTCTAAGTTCTTTCCATACATCATTTTTCAAACCAAAAGTAACCAGGAATAAACAAAGCGACAGCCTACAGACTGGGAGAGATCTTCACCAACCCTCTATCGGACAAAGGGCTCATACCCAGTATATGTAAAGAACTAAACAAGCTGAAAAGCAGCAAACCAAGTAATCCACTTAAAAAATGGTGAACAGAGCTAAACAGAGAACTCTCTGTAGAGGAACATCGAATGGCAGAGAAGCACTTAAAGAAATGCTCAACCTCATTGGGCATTAGGGAAATGCAAATCAAAACGACCCTGAGATTTCACCTTACACCCATCAGAGTGGCCAAGATGAAAAACTCAAGTGATAGCACATGCTGGAGAGGTTGTGGAGAAAGGGGAACCCTCCTCCACTGCTGGTGGGAATGTAAACTGGTTCAACCACTTTGGAAGTCAATCTGGCGCTTTCTCAGACAACTAGGAATAGCGCTTCCTCAAGATCCAGCCATACCACTCCTAGGCATATACCCAAAAGAGGCTCAAGTACACAATAAGAACATTTGCTCATCCATGTTTGTAGCAGCTTTATTTGTAATAGCCAGAAGCTGGAAACAGCCCAGATGCCCCTCAGTGGAGGAATGGATGCACAAATTGTGGTATATCTACACAATGGAATATTACTCAGCAATAAAAAACAAGGAAATCATGAAATTTGCAGGTAAATGGTGGGATCTGGAAAAGATCATCCTGAGTGAGCTATCCCGAAAGCAGAAAGATGCACACGGTATATACTCACTCATATAGACATATAATATAGGATAAACCTACTAAAATCTGTACACCTAAAGAAACTAATCAAGAGGGAGGACTCTTGCTAAAATGCTCAATTCCTATCCAGAAAGGCAAAGAGGCTGGACATCAGAAGAAGGAGAAAAGAGGGAACAAGTCAGGAGCCTGACACAGAGGACCTCTGAAAATCTCTGCCCTGCAGACTATCAATGTAGATACTGAGACTTATGGGCAACCTTTGGGCAGAGTGCAGGGAATCTTAGGAAAGAAGTGGGAAATAGTAAGATCTGGAGAGGACAAGAACTCCATAAGGAGAGCAACAGAACCAAAAAAATCTGAGCACAGGGATCTTTCCTTAGACTGCTATTCCAACCAAGGACTATGCATGGAGATAACCTAAGACCCCTGCACAGATGTAGCCCATGGCAGTTCAGTATCCAAGTGGGTTCCATTGTAATAGGAACAGGGACTGCCTCTGACATGAACTGATTGGCCTGCTCTTTAATTTCCTCCCCCTGAGGGGGAAGCAGCATTACCAGGCCACAGAAGAAGACAATGCAGCCATTCCTGATGAGACCTAATTGACTAGGATCAGAAGGAAGAAAAAGAAGCCTTCCCCTATTAGTGGACTTGGGGAGGGGCATGCAGGCAGAGGGTGGAGGGAGGGAGGGATTGGGATGGGAGGAGGGCGGGAACCGCGGGGGGGGGGGATACAAAGTGAGTAAAGTGTAATTAATAAAGAAAGATAAATAAATCTTCATAAAAAGAAGTTAGACCAAAAAAAAAAAAAAGAGAAAAAACAGAAAAAAAAATCCATCATATCTTTAAATATGAGGTGAACATGAGGCAAAGAGATAGTAGGCATTGATTCACTGTCCTAAGCTAAAGGAAGTTCTCAACAGCAAGGCGGAAATCCTCAAGAAGAAAAGTTTGAGGTGCAGGAATGAAAACACAAACGAAGATAATGTACAGACTATCTAAAACAAAATGTTTTGTATTTAAAATCTACAAAGATAAAAATCTGCCAATAGCAATGACGTCAGACAATGACTAACATATTAAAGTCCTTGCACATTATCTAGGAAAAGGATAAAAAGTACCAATTAATGAACACTGAAAGGGTTAATAATGTGATCTTTAGACTAAAAGAGTATAAGAACTCTAGAAGAATAAAAAAAAAAAAATGGGATACTATCAAGGAGGAGGCAAAAAGCAGAACAAACCAAACCAAAGCAAAGGTGGCAAGAAAAGAAAAGGAACACATGCCAGGGGAAAAACCAAACCAAGCCTGCACAATAAACACATTTAAAATATAAACACGGGGGCTGGATCTGGCTCAGCAGAGCAGTTGAGAACACTTGCTGCTCTGGCAGAAGGCAGTTCCAGGGCATCAGATGCCTTCTTCGGGCCAGCTCAGATGCCAGGCAGGCCTTGAGGTACAAGACATACATGCAGACAAAACACTCCTACATAAAACATCTTTACAGTCTTAACAAATCCAAATATACTATCAACAGGATCAAATGTATATAGATATATCAAATGCTCCTTTTAAACTTGGAAGATTGTCAGAAACATATTGAAGGGCTACATATAAAATATTACTCAAATACTGAAAGCAGTTGGGGGTGTGTGTGTAGCTCATCTGTAAGCCTAGCACTTGGGAGGCTGTGAGTTTGAAACTATCCTAGGCTATATAATGAGTTCCAGGCCAGGTATACAGACTGATTTTATGTCTCAAACAAAAACAAAGTTTAAAAAAATAATAAAAAGTGGCAGGTATGTACTATTTAAGCCCAGCATCCCTAACCCTTCAAAGGTAGAAACAGAAATCTCTTGTGATTTTGAGGCCAGCCTGGTCTGGTTTACAGAGTAAGTTCCAGGACACCCAAGGCTACACAGAGAGACCTTACCTCAAAAAAACTAAACATAAAAACTTAACATAAAGTAAGAAGTGCCATTTATATAATAGGAGGATATTTCAGAGTGACAAAAGACCAAGTAATGAAGATAAAGTATTTTCAAATTTGTATATGACTATATATCTATAACCATTTCTTAACCACTGAGCCATCTCTGCAACCCCAACTATAGCCATTTCTTAACAGCTTCAGAAGATTTGAAATAAGTTAGCAGCAGAAACAAATGGACAAACAAATGGACAAACCTGTAGTCAGCATCAAGGGATTAAGTATGTATACATAGTAAAATATAAGAGATCTAACAGATACATTCTTCCACATAGAAGTGATCTGACAGATACATTTTTCCACATAATTAAAATGGACTACATCCCAATTTGTTTGTTTTGAGGAATGATCTCGTTATGTAGCCCAGGTTACCCTGGACTACATTATATATACGAGGCTGGCCTCAGACTTACAGAGATCTGCCTACCCCTGCCTTCCCAATGCTGAAGGGTTAAAGTTGTGTGCCACCATGCCCAGCCTAATTTGTTTTAACACAAATTAGAAAAACATTAACAAGGTCATTTAATGGAAGGGTTACACTGTGAAACATCTCAAAATGGCATGAAAGACTTCAGTGTGGATATATTAAAAACATAAAAGCCAACATAATACCACAAAAACAAATAAGAAAGCCAGGAATCAAATGAACATACTTAATCTCATAAAGAATAAAAATTCTACAGCAAACATCAGGCATTGTGGTTAGTGGAACATGCTAAGAGTGATCATTACTACTATTTCATTCAACACTGAATGAAGGTTCTAGTTCCTTTAGAAAAACAAAGAAGAGGTTCAAGAACTATAAAAAGACAAATGAAATGATCATTCATAAATGATACAGCTAGGAAATCAAAAGGAATACTCAGAAAAATACCAAAGTAAATTGGATATTTTATGTAATAAGCAACAAAAAACCAAAAATTTAAAATAAAAATATTACATTCACATGTTACACATTAATAACTACAGTTAAAGATAATTAAAATCTCAACATATAACACTTGAAAGAATTAATGATATATACAGGGAAAGATCATGCTCATGAACAGGAAAATAAACACTACTGAATCATCAAATTTGTAAATAGCAATTTACACATGCTGTGCAATATAAAAAAAAAATCAAATACCCCTTGGGTTTTTGTGAAGATGATTTAATATTTTGTCTGACATTATGAATTACAAGTAGTAAAACTGAAGAAAATAGGATGACTTTTAAAACAGTTTGTTAAAAAGCTGAAGTAAATGGGGCAGTGATGTTGCCAGTGGGTAGAAGAATTTGCTACACAAGTTTGACAACCGGAGTTTGACCCCTAAACCCCACATTAAAAAGCCAGATGTGGTGGCTTGTATTTGGAATCCCAGCTTCCCTATGGTGAGGTGAGAGGCAGAGACAGAATTGTTGAGAAGCTAGTCTGGCAGAATGACAGAAGCAGGAAAGACCCTGCCTCAAAACAAGGTGCTAGGAGAGAACAGGCTCCCCAAAGCCCTCTGACCCTCATACACATGCTGTAACACACCCATGCCTCATACACGACACACAATGCGATAAATTTAAAAGGCTAAATTAAAGTAGTAGTAGTGTTAAGATAATGGTCAAGATGAAGTACCTAAAAACAGAAATAGAGACAAAATAAAGCTTTGAGAAAATGATGATTACAACCATAGTAAATAAGAAAAAAGAAAAATTCTTAAACATACCTCCAAATAATAAAAACTTTATTACTAATAAAAACTTTAGTACTAGCAGCTTATTCATAATAGCCAGAACCTAGAAACAACCCAGATGTCCCTCAATGGAGGAATGGATACAGAAACTATGGTACCTTTACACAATGGAATACTACTCGGCAATTAAAAACAAGGAAATCATGAACTTTGCAGGCAAATGGTGGGATCTAGGAAAGATCATCCTGAGTGAGGTATCCCAGAAGCAGAAAGACACACTGATATATACTCACTTATAAGTGGATATTAGACATATAATATAGGATAAACATACTAAAATCTGTACACCTAAAGAAGCTAAACAAGAAGAGGTTCCAGGGTAAGATAATCAATCCTCAGTTAGAAAGACAAATGGGATGGACATTGGAAGTAGGAGAAAACCAGAAACGGGACAGGAGCCTACCTCAGAGGGCCTTTGAAAGACTCTGCCTAGCAGTGTATCAAAGCAGATGCTGAGACTCATAACCTTGGGCAGAGTGCAGGGAATCATATGAAAGAAGGGGGAGTTAGTAAGACCTGGAGAGGATAGGAGCACCACAAGGACCAAATACATCTGGGCCCAGAGGTCCTTTCTGAAACTCTCCAACCAAGGACCATACATGGAGATAACCTAGAACCCCTGCTCAGATGGTAGCCCATGGCAGCTCATCATCCAAGTGGGTTTCCCTAGTAAGGGGAACAGGGACTGTCTCTGACATGAACTCAGTGGCAGGCTCTTTGACCCCTCCCCCCTTGAGGGAGGAGCAGCTTTGCTAGGCCATAGAGGAGGACTTTGCAGCCAGTCCTGACAAGACCTGATAAACCAGGGTCAGATGGAAGGGGAGGAGGACCTCCCCTATCAGTGGACTTAGAGAGGGGCAGGGAGGAGATGAGAGAGGGAGGGTGCTACAGCTGGGATACAAAGTAAATAACTTGTAATTAATATAAAAAAATAAAAATTATAAAAAACTATATTACACTAAAATTAACCTCTGTCCATCAACAGCTTCATTTATTTATTTATTTGGTTTTTTAAGGCAGGGTTTCTCTGTGTAGTCTTGGCTGTCCTAGACTCACTTTGTAGACCACACGATCCTCAAACTCACAGCGATCTGCCTCCCTCTGCCTCCCTGAGTGCTGAGTTTATTATTATTTTTTGAGGCAGACTTGTTAAAAAGTTATAAAAGCCAGGCTGAGCTTCAACTGGTGATCATCCAGCCTCTACCTAAGTGCTGAGATTGCTTGCATGTACCACCATGCCTGCCCTGAAAGATACTTTTAACAGAGAGAGAGAAAAAAAACAAACAAACCATAAAATGGAAGATGCTTGCAACAGAAATAACTGATCAAAGGATTATATGCAGGATTCAGAAAGAATTAGAAAAAAAATTAAACCATCTAAGAAAGCACAAAAGCATATTTAGCATGTTCACAAAACAAAGTACATGAAGGCTGAACCGATTTGTGCACATTAAAGTCACAGAACAAAACCTGAAATTTAAGAAGTGGTGCATGTCATAGCGACTAAAAGTATGTGACAATACAAGTGTGAGGGAGGTAGTGAACCATTCAGAAATTCCTGTACACTGAAGATTTTAGTTCAGCCATTTTGGAAAACGTTCTTTCCAGTGACCCAGAAATTTCTCCCAGAAGTAACACCTACCAAAAATGCATGCATGTTGCCTGTTCCCCCAAACAAAACACACAAACAGTACACTGGATAAACTGTGGCACACATATGTAAAAAATACATATTAGACGACTTCATTCATATACGGCTCAGAAACAGCACTGTGCTCAGGATACAAATTTTGGTGGCAAACAACAACAACAACAACAACAACAAAAAAAACAAAGGAAGCATTTGCTACAGTAGTCTTTATATGCCTGGTCTGCTTTTAGGTAACATGTTTTGATTTTGACCATCTTATATTGACAATACTTATAGTTCTATTGCACTGGGAACCCTGAGAAAGGAGGACTCAGGTTCAAAGCCAGCCTGATCTATGCGGGGGGGCAGGGGGGGGGAATCAGAAAATAGAGCTCTGTTTCATAGATCTGGGTTAGAATGCTACAAGGCTAGCCCATAGTTGGTTTCCAAAACTAAGAAAAACACTGGGATCCAAATGTTTTAAAGTGAAGGATTCTAAGTGAAAATACTTTTTTTTCAAAGTTTTCCCAGTTTACCTAAGACGTCCATTTTTTTCTTAAGATTTAAGTAGGTAACAGTGAAGATGTATAGAAAATATACTACAGCGCTAAAATGATTGTGGCCTATGAAGAGAGTCTACTAAACTTCATTAAAAAAAAAAAAGAAATAGCAAGACATAACAGATTAGACACAAACTCAGTATTGTCAATCAACATAAGCCTACATAATTGAAGAATGATAATGAAATATGGACTTTGAGTATGTAGGATGACAGTTCCCTCGTGAGGAGTTATAATACTTTCTGATGACTCAAAGAAAGTACATGTAACTGGGGTTTGTTTGTGGGTTAAAAATATAAAGAGTAAGAACTGTGCAGTTCCAGATAGTAGACATAAGTAGCTGGAGCACAAACCTTAGAATCCTAACAGAAAATCTGCCCCAAATAGGGAATGTAAAAGATCACTGTTGTCATTCATTAAGCCACAAAAACAGGAAGGAACTGAATTCTCAAGACTGTATCTGAGGGATCTTCTTTCTTAGACAGGAAAGGTCATTTATTCAATGTTTTCCTACCAGCCTTGCATGGCAGTCCTGCCTAAGTCCATGCTTTGTATGATATTGAGATATGAGCTATCTATGGACACAGGTACTGAGGCTGATTCAAAAGTTATATCCCACACCTGTAACTATAGTTCATCCCATAATAAAAGTTAGTAAAGACTTTAAATGGAGCCACTATATGCTTGCACATATCTTCAGACTTTCTATGTAGTGTAGTAAACCAGCCATAGTTATTTTTCCCCTGCCCAACCCCTCACCTGAGAACTGAACCTAGGGCCTCAAGCATGAAAGGATGCTACCACCAAGCTATGTCCCCAGCCTTGCTGTACTGGTTCTGAATACACTTCACAGGTTTTCAGTAGGGGTGTGGAGGCGTTCCCAAGGGATCTACAATGCAGACACTGCTTTTATAATAATGCTAAGACTCTCTCTGTCCTTCCCACTTACTAACATTTACATTTAGATAAAAGCAACAGTGGATGAAAACAGTGTTGACACCTCTACATGATCAAGGTAATGATACAAAACTGTACTAGTCTTCATAGTCTTTACTATCATGTATTCACAGGTAAAAATTAGTTTCATGCCATCAGTGAAGTACTATAATTATTAACCCTTAAGAGTCAAGTTCACTGGTTTTATTTGTGTATGATAAAAGGATAAGGACACAAAGCCCCCCCCCTGCAATGTGCTGAGGGCTATCTGAGTAGACAGTATCTGTGCGACTACCTGACTAGCGGAGTGACTCTGCTGCTCTCATCTCCTGACAGTGCAACAACTGGCAGCGCATATGAGTGCGCTGTGCAGACTCTGACCACATTTGAAAGGACTTATTTTCTGAAGTGACTTTTGTTTTTTTGTCAGTGAAAACTCTTATTTGTAACTGCCCTGACAGTTTGACAGCTTCCCACACCATGTCAATACCTTCAATCAGAATTTAGACAGAAAATGCTGTCTCATCTTAAACCAGTGGTTCTCAACTTGTAGGTTCTGACCCCTTTGACAACCCTCTATTTCCAAAAATATTTACATCATTATTTATAACAGTAGCAAAATTACAGTTCTAAAGTAGAAATGAAATTACTTTATAGCTAGGGGACACCCCAACATGAGGAACTGTGTTAGAAGGTGGCAGCGTTAGGAAGAGCCACTGCCTTAAACAGTCCTGGCGATGTACAGAGATGGCAGGTCTGATCTGACTGTCAGGAGAGTAAACTGTCAGTGAGACTATTGACAGAACAGCAGTGTAAAACAGTCAAAGAAAACTGGCCAACAATGGAACAGCATGTAGAATTTTGTACCCTACAATTTTTTTCTCCAGATAAAGGTCTGGCTGCCCTGTAAGGAAGTTTATCCTACCATTCCCCAGATAAAGGTCTAGTCTATAAGGAAGTGAGACAAATACTGGATATCAAGCCTATGACTGAAATTTTAATGTAAGTGTACTTTATATTAAATGAGACAGAAGCATTTGAAAGAAATGGAATAGTGACATGCTGTTACGTTGATACTCTATGGGAAAGGGAAGCTTGATAGGGTAGAATTGACAATTATTACATAGTTACTAGTGAATGATACCTGTATTTAAAAATCAACAAGTACACAAAAATACATATTCTGAAATTAGTTTCCACATAGCTTGGTGTTTTAGCTTTCAACTTTTCTATTTCTCCTTTGCACAGATACTGTTTAAAAAGAGGCAACAACAACAAAATCCTGTCTGACAAACACTTAAGTAGCTAACAGCCAAATTTCTACATCTGGGAAGATAACACCAATCAGTTATAAACAGATACATAAGCATTACTCATGATAGATACTAAAAAACTTAACAGGTATTTCAAGTAATAAAGTGAATTTTCTAGGAATGTAGCTCATACAGCAGAATGAACTCGATACCTTAGTATCTATGACCTCCACTTTTAAAGATTCAACCAAAATAGAAACTCAAAGGAGGATTATCTGACAATACTTCAAATGAACATTGTTCACCTGCATAACACAGAGAAAGGAAAGGGAATGACCTAAAGAAAGGTTAAGAAAAAGGCAAGTGAAGGCTGATCAAAAAGGAGGCCCTGACAAGGTTCGAACATGTGAGGCAGACAGGCATGAATGACTGACAGAGCAGAACAGTTCCTGGATGAATGAGACACAATGATGTGAAGTGACTGTGATACAGTGCAATATTAATACATACCGAGACTGAACTGCGGGTAATGCTCATAAATCTAACTGCAATTAGTACAGGTTTCTGGATTAGGAAGGACATGAAAAGGAAAGCAGAAGGTTAGAACGCACATGTCATTGCCCCATTAAAAGAGAAGGCTAAATCTTTCAGTGGAATGAATACAGTCGTTTTCTTCAGTACTGAGGAGGGAATGCACAGCTTTTCCATTTGCTTTGAAATAAAGTTTTGCAGTTAAGAAGCTCTTACTTTCCTTCCTAGGTGGGTACTGAAAAATTAAACCTCTGAATACTAAGCTAAAATTCTTAATATAGAAAAGATTTGTGTTTGTTTGCAGTGTCAGGGATAAACCTTGTCTTAAGGACAAGAACTCTACCAACTGATATAATGCCTTGGGCCCATATTTTACTTTTAGAAAGAATTTCCATTTTTAAGGCCTTGGGAAGAGATTTAGATAGTATTCTATGATGAGTGTGCTGGCTAGTTTTATGTCAACTTGAAACAAGCTATGTTGTTTTCAAAGACAAAACCTCTATTGAGAAAAATGCCTTCATCATATTGGTCTGTGGGCAAGCCTGTGGTGCATTTTTTGGACTGATGGTTATATGGGCGGGCCCAGCTCATTGTGGCCAGTGTCACTCCTGTGCAGGTGATCCTGGGTGGTCTAAGAAAGCAGACTGAACAAGCCACACGGGGCGAGCCATAACAGCACTTCTCTCACAGTCTCTGCTTCCATTTCTGCCTTCAGGTTTCTCCCCTGACTTCTTAGAATGACAGGACCACAAACTCTAAGCCGAAATAAACCCCTCCCCCACTAAGTTGCTTATGGTCATGGTGTTTTATCATAGTGATGGGAATCCGAAGTCAGTGAGCTTCATATAATGTCTGGAAAAGGCTATGCTTATATTTGCTTTTAGAGATCATCTACTAACCCTACCAACAGACCTCTGTTGAACATTTGTACTGTGCTAGGAAGCTTAAAATAGGAAAGGAAGAAGCAGAGTTATTTCAACAGACTATAATGACATGGTTCAAGAAGCACTGCTGGGTCCCAAGAAAATATGAGAATGAAAACTTGGAAGCTGCTGTTTGAGAGATTTGCTGGGGTTCTGAAGGAAGTGCCTGCTGCTATGATGTTATCTTACAGTTGAAAGGAGGAGTAACAAGTCAGTAAAAGTTAAACTTGAATGCATCAGTTGTTTACCAGAACACAGATACTATTGATTCTTAGTTAACAGTAACTGGAGTTATCTACATAATCACTGGCCACTAGTTGTAACAGAAGACACTAAATATAAAAGTCAGCAAATGAAGAAATTATCATGTGGTAGGCTCATCTCAAAACAAAACAATAAATCCCTAGATAAATCTTTATTTGACCTTAGAAGACTCACAAATGGAATTCTGCTTCTGTATGAATCAAGCACTTTAGTTCATATTCAATTCCAAATGATTAAGTTCTCTACTATCAGGAATATTGGAAAGGCCACCAAAAATGATGTGGTTGAGAACAGGAAAAGATAGCAGAAGGATGTGGAGAAACATTACGATAAAGTTAAGTTTTCATGGCATGGACAGTTAAGGATTATATGCAAGGAAGATTATATGCCACCAATTTTTTATTCAAAACATTTTAAAAATTCTGCACATTTAATTACATATACTCTATACACACAGCTACAGTAACTTAAAGATCATTACATATTCATAGCACCTGTGTTCCTTTAGAAAAGTTTCTTCTGTGCACGATCTGTATATGTCACAAACACATACTTACAAAAGAGAACAAGAACAAGAGGCCCTCTCCCCCCCTCACAGTGGCTCCATGTTTTCAATCTTACCATTGATCTGCGAATCAGTGATAGTCTGGTCTTTGCTTTATTTTCAGCAAATTCTAGGCTACTGATATCTTTCAGACGAGCCTTATATTTATTCATTTGTTCTACAACTATCAGCTCCACACAGCTGAAACAGGAAGAAAAAACTGTTACAAGCAGAAGTAAATCAGATGAAGTGTTATATCTCTACGGACGTTTTAACTAAGTGTCTTTGACAGTTTAAGGATGAAGGAAGCATCCTTTATTTTATGACCTCAGAGAAAAGTAGATTCACAACAGTGGTTGACAACTCTGCATTTTAGAAACCAACTGAAAATACACCCAGATCAATTGATTGAAATCAGGTAACTCTGGAGATGTGTGTGTGTGTGTGTGTATATATATATATATATATATATATAAAATACCTTGAAAAAACAGAAATCCATTTAAAAATTCTAAAGCAGTCTTAAGTTGAAGCAAGCCTTAGCATGATAACCAAGAATCTGCTTAGAGGTACAGGAACTTATGAAATCATTCACTGTGTTTGATACTTGGAAAAAGTGGACTACACCAACTAAGGTCCAGTAGAGGTGAAGATGGCTGGCCTTACGTGGTAGTCTTACTGATGTCTTGTACACTTTGTAGTGGGTCAGTAGTGTCAGGGCAACGGAGAATGCAAGGTGCAAACACAATAGCCAAAGCATTAGCAGACATCCGATTAGTGTCTTCCTGTAGAGCAATCCTAAGGAATAAAGCAAAACCAATACAAGTGAAAGGGTTATGGATAAAAGTAACATACTAGAGTGTGAAGAAATGGAAAAAAGATAATATGCCACCAACCCCATAGTACTGGACAGATTCCCACTTAAGTTTAAGAAGACATTGTAAACTTCCCCAAAGCTATCCCTTTACCTAGAAAATGGACTTCTACTACTCCCTGAAACAGTCTGGGTCATAGGTCAACATACAGAATATCAAGGGAAGTCTGTGACCTGCTGCTTAAACCCAGTATCATCAACATGTCTTCAGAATGCAGAAGTTGTATTGGATTTTTTTCTTAATTTAAAAAAAAAATGATTTTATTTTATGTGCTTTTTTTCCCTGCATGTATGTCTATGTGACTGTGTCAGATCCCCTGTTACAGACAGTTGTGAGCTGCCATGTGGTGCTGGAAATTGAACTCAGGTTCTCTGGAAGAGCAGCCAATGCTATTTACCTCTGAACCATCTCTCCAGCCCCTAGAAGTTTTAAGGCATTTCCAAACATAACATACATCTGACCAGAAAGAGGGCTGTATTTCCAACCACTTCTAATGTTTATACACAGGGAAATATATCTACTCCTGAAGCCTCTAGTCAAGCAATTCCTGAGTATAATCTGAACCCAGCTTCCCCAAAGTAAGTTATATCCCCAGATACAAACTCTTGTAGTTCAGGGATTAAAATGGCTAAGTTACTTGGTGCCACCATGAAGTGGAAACTGCTACATGACAACAACAGTCACTCAACTTAGCAGATTTCTGATTTAAACCCCTATTTAAAAGCACAAAGATTAGATAGGAAGAAAGGTGTTTCATTGCTGGGGGTTGTCCTTTTTAAGCATTGGTAAGGAACAAACCAAGGGCTCTGTTCATGCTAAGTAAGCATTCTTTTTGCTGAATTACATTCCCAGGCAAGACACTGACTTTATATATTCAAGTTCTTTATTTAAATGAGTTCTTTATTTAACTCCCTTCCCCCCCCCCCAAAAGACCAGGCATGGTGATGTATGTCTTTAATCCTGGTACTTGAGAGGTAGAGGCAGGAAGATATCTGTGAGTTCAAGGCCAGCCTGATCTATACAGTGAGTTCCCAGATAGACAAAGATATATAGTGAGAGCTTGTCTTGAGTAAGTTACCTAACTAGATGAAAGATAAGGCGCTCCAGTGTATTGAGATGAGTTCGGGAAAGCTGATCAATTACAGAGTACACACCACGGATTGTCTCCTTTCTCTCCTGAAGGCCTAAAAAAAAAAAAAAAAGGCAAAAGTAGCAAGTTACACTGAATATCCCTGTTACATGCTGTATCTTCCTCCTGGATGAAAGCTCTACAGTAGAGAATGATGGCTCCAGCTTAGGGAGACAGAACCATGGTTCTCAGCTATATAGCTCCCTACATTTGAATTCCCAAAGTTTAGTTGATAAGCCCTTGAGGATAGCAAGAACACCGGTATCCTAGCACTTCAGACATTGTATGACAGACTGGTGTCTCATTAAAATTAACCAACTGTTTGATGTAATTATTAATCCTCAGGTCTAAATACCTCTGGGCATACTTTTACCAATATACCACATACTACATAAAGCACAGAGCCCAGCTGGTATAAACAGACAGGGAGCTACCTTTAGACACAGTTCTTCTTAGACTTACAACTGACCGAATGTTAACCCACCCTAAAATCTTCTATTTGATATTTTACTCTTTTTATAACACCTACATTTTTTAGTTACTGTGAGAAGCAACAAAGTGGCTTACTAAGAAACTTTTAGAAGAGTCTACAAGAAGTCAACATTTGAATAGGAACAGTACACTGGAAGTTTTGTATTGACTGTCAGAGGCTTAATTTAGGACCTATAAAAGCTAAGCTACTATAGGAGGGCTTAATAATGAATACAATAGCTGACGTTACTTAATCAAGAGTAGGCCTTTCCTTTAAACCCAGTAAGTTTGTACTTACCCATAGCTCGAAGAAATTCCTCATAGAGTTCAAAAGTCATGAGTGGATTGGGCAAATCACGAAGCCATTGTTTGAATACACTTGCGATGACATGTATGTTATAGTCATCTAGGTTTACACTTTCAGCATCTATTTAAATAACAGCCAAAAAACATGCAAAAAAGATTTAAACAGTGTACTTCAAAAGTAAACCTACAAAAAGAAGCCTTCATGTTTTTTAATTAAACAAACCTATATTTTCCAGTCTGGTTCCAAGCTTAGAATTGCCACTTCTAACCATGCAGGAACAGATTTTTGTGTCCATGTTTTCTAAATCTTTTCTGAATGCAAATGTAAAAGCTCACACTTCCATGAAGAATCAAACTGCTACAGAAGTTTCTATCTGCTTTTGGTTTTTGTACCGTCTTGGTCCATATGCCTCACTCTTCGCACTCTTGAGAACCAATGCTTTAGAAGTCTAAGTGGAAAGCTCTAAAAGGGAGGGTGACTTTAAGTCAATCTTAGACATAAGACAGCAGGGAAATGTGACAGAAACATCTTCATCCTATTTTGCTTATAAATTTCTTAAGGATAGACAGGAGGATATAGAATGAACGGTTAACATTTGGGCTGTTGCACAGTTCAAAAGCAATTCAAACCTGAAAAGTGCCCAGAAACTAGAGTGATCCAAGTTCTGTCAGTCAAAATTTTTTTTCTATTTTTTTTTAATTCTTTATTAATTACACTTTATTCACTTTGTATCCCCTCTGTGGTTCCCTCTCTCCTTCCATCCCAATCCCTCCCTTCCACCACCCTCTGCATGCATGCCCCTCCCCAAGTCCACTAATAGGGGAGGTCTTCTTTTCCTTCCTTCTGATCCTAGTCAATTAAGTCTCATCAGGAGTGGCTGCACTGTCTTCTTCTGTGGCCTGGAAATGCTGCTTCCCCCTCAGGGGGAGGAAATTAAAGAGCAGGCCAATCAGTTCATGTCAGAGGCAGTCCCTGTTCCTATTACAATGGAACCCACTTGGATACTGAACTGCCATGGGCTACATCTGTGCAGGGGTCTTAGGTTACCTCCATGCCTGGTCATTGGTTCTTCAACAAATGGTGCTCATCTAACTGGATGTCTACATGTAGAAAAATGCACATAGATCCATACTTATCACCCTGCACAAAACTAAAGTCCAAGTGGATCAAAGACCTCAACATAAAACCAGACACACTAAACCGCTTAGAAGAAAAAGTGGGGAAGAGCCTTGAACTCATTGGCACAGGAGACAACTTCCTGAACAGAACACCAACAGCACAGGGTCTAAGAGCAACAATCAATAAATGGGACCTCATGAAATTGAAAACTTCTATAAAGCAAAGGACACTGTTGTCAGAACAAAACGACAGCCTACAGATTGGGAAAGGATCTTCACCAACCCTATATCTGACAAAGGACTAATATCCAATATATATAAAGAACTCAAGAAGTTAAAGAGCAATAAATCAAGTAATCCAATTAAAAAATGGAGTACTGAGCTAAACAGAGAATTCTCAATAGAGGAATATCGAATGGCAGAGAAACACTTAAAGAAATGTTCAACGTCCTTAGTCATAAGGAAAATGCAAATCAAAACGACCCTGAGATTTCACCTTACACCCATCAGAATGGCTAAGATCAAAAACTCAAGTGACAACACATGCTGGAGAGGTTGTGGAGAAAGGGGAACCCTCCTCCACTGCTGGTGGGAATGTAAACTTGTACAACCACTCTGGAAAGCAATCTAGCACTTCCTCAGACAACTAGGAATAGCGCTTCCTCAAGATGCCGCTATACCACTCGTAGGCATATACCCAAAAGAGGCTCAAGTACACAATAAGGACATTTGCTCAACCATGTTTGTAGCAGCCTTATTTGTCAGTCAGAATTTAATGCCTAGTAAGTTTACCAGGCATTTCCTATTATTCTTATACTAATTCATTTCTCACTGATTAGTTCCTGAGAAAAACCACAGTGATTCTTAGTCACATAAAGGCAACCTTTGTATCTAAATTTGGTTTAAAAAGAACTATTTTCTTCTAACAATGATAAACCAAAGGCGAGCCCTGTAGATACTCTGGGACTAAGCTTTACACTAAGTGTTCAACTCACTATTAGTTTAAACAATTAAGTCCTCAATGTAGACAAGCAGGCAGTAAAAGCTACTGCAAAGAATAACACCTGTAGTCAGAACAGTAAAAATGAACAGGCAGCACTTTAAATTATGGTTGGTGATAAGCAGTTAGATAAGCTGTTCTATCAGCCTGGTTCCTTATCTGTAACTGCAGATAAATGATGTCCCTGAGTTCACAAGATGGTTTCTAAAAAATCTTTAATTCTAGTAAATTCCTTGAACATACATTTTCCTCTTCATAAATTACAAATATCAGGATCTAATTAGGCTGTTAAAAAATTGAGATCATTTTTTAAGTACTTAACAATACCTTGTACGATTTAAGCTGTCAATACATGTTTGATGAATTAACTAAATACAATCAAAGGCTCAAAAATAGCAAAGAAGTATCACAAAGAAGGTCTGGCCCTATGTTTAGAGAAACAATATATAATAAAACTGAAGTGAATTTTAAAAGTATTACATCTTGATTTGGGGGCACACTATCTTACCTGTATCTAGACCTTGTCGAAGCTCCTTGATTTTATTAGTTGAACCAGACTTTCGATAAATACCTTCGGTATAAAGTCCATGCATTTCAATGTAGTTTATGAGCTTTTCTACCACTAAAGGAACAGCTCGGTCTTCACTAGTCAAACGGGACAGTTCAACCCCAAATTGCCGCGATGACAGCTCTGGATCATACTAAATGAAAGATAAATTTTGTTTCTAAATGTGTTCAAACACTACAGAACATGCTTAGCCAATTCTTAAGAGGAATTACTTTTTATTTCTCAATTTTATGCAGATAACCCTAGGAATTGGAATGAAAAAGAACTGTGGTTTAAAAAATATAAATTGATGACATAATAGTTTCAACCATCTTCTACTGGGAATCCACACAGAAAAACAAGACTACAGGCAGTGGCAATGGGCTGCTACTTTCCTTCCTATCAAGAGTCAATTCCAGCAAACAGTGAGGTTGGGTGTGGAGAAGGGGGTTTGATTTTGTATATAAAAACACTTGGAACATCTATCATGTACTTGGGAAAAATCCACTGATTTTTTTTTTTGAAATGAATTAACTTGTCAGTAGTTTCTGAAACACAAAAATCCTTTGCCACTTCAAGGCTATAACTTCATAAAAAGCTTACTTGCAACCATTTCCTAAGCACAGGCACACAGACTGACCCATGATTAGCACTAGGGCTCCTTCACTGCCTTTAGTGGTGTATCTAATACCATACATGATTAATTAGTTGAAGTATCTGCAACAGAACAGGTTATCATTGAGAAAATTTAAGTAATTCACACACACACACAAATGTCAACTCCTAGATCTTTAAAACAGGAACTGTTTCTATAACTCTTTCTTTCCTCCTCCTTTCTGTGCCTTCCCTATCCCATTATCACCTTTGACCTTCACCCCAATCAGCAGGCAAGCTTTTAGTCCCTCAGCCTACCCTCTACATTTTCTCTTCTCAGTTAAATCTCATCACTCTCCTTCCACCTGTGTTCCAGCTCATTTAAATCTTCTTCTCCTTTAATGTATCCTATACCTGTAACCTGCCTTCCTAGCCTCAGACATTTTCAGTGGCTAGCCAGCATAGACAGAAGTATACGCACTGTTGAGACTGATACTCAAAGCCGTAAATTAATCGTGGTTTTGCTTTTTAGTCTTAAGTGATTTGCCACTATGCTGTAGGCACCAGGGAGACAAAATTAAAAGAGAGCATTTCCTCTGAAATTAATGCCAAGACACTACATCAGCAGGTGGAAATAAGTAAAATGGTAGATCTACTGTTAATTATAGAAACACACGAGACCAAACAGAAAACACTGGGCTGGGCCTGCAGCTCAGTACTGGCCTTGCTTGCATGAGGCCCTATGTTTGATCCCCAGCACTTGACTGGAGAATTTTAAACAGCCAAGACCAGTCAGTTTTCTGTTATTGTGCATATTTACATTTTGAGTATTAACACTTAATTCTCAGAGAATTCCACATTTAATTTGAAGGATCTAAATTAGTACCGCTAATTCTATTTCTAGGTCTGAGGTAGAATATTTTGAATGTTTAAATGATGCATATTAAATATTAGTACTGTCACCACATCAACTTGGATAAACATTTGCAATAAACTACTATATTCTACTCAGTTACTAAATATATATGGCATGGTACCACCTGGTATGGAACAAATAATAACTTATTAAAGAAAAAATGTCATAATGATTTCTACAATGATTCGAGAAAAATACACATTAACCAAAGTTTTGCTATTAATATGATGCACGAATCATACACTTATCATCTTTTAATTTATTAAGGCTTTTCCTACAACATCAAAAGTTAATAGTTGAAAATTGAAAGAAAAACTAGAAAATAGTTGAGGCTACTAAACAATAACTTGACATGCAGCCAGTTTGAAACCCGGTAATCTAAAACAAACATGTCCCCAAATTCTAAAAATTCCTGTGGGTTGCAAGAGGGCACAGTAAGTAAAGGTGCTTGCTGCTAAGTCCAAGGACCTGAGTTAAATTCCTGGGACTGACACAGTAGAAAAAAAAAAAAAAAGAACTGACTCATGCAAATTGTTCTCTGACTTCCACATGTGTGTAATAGCATGTAAAACAAGCACCCCCCCAAACAATGAGGAAATGTACAAACTACTTTTTAATAATTACTTTTTTCCAGCATTTTGCTAAAGTTTATCTATTTCAGTCTTTTCTAGAAGCCAAAATTTTGTTCTGTAAGTATTTTGTTTTTATTTGTTTTGTAGGTTTTTATATTGAACAGACAGCTTTTGTGTTTCTCTTTATTACTATTTCTTCTCCTTTTGAGTGAAATTTGCTGAGCTTTTGCACTTTCCTCCATGGGATGGAGGTTTAGTCACTTCTAGCTATACTTTTAATGTTTGGATTCAAAGCTATAAATTTTCCTCAAATACAGCTTTAAATGTGCCTTGCAATGTTCTCTATGTCACAGTTTTATCATTAGTTAAAAATATTTAAAATAATTTTCCATTTGTATTGTAATCACTTAGTACGGTTCTGCTGGGCATTCTATGTTTTTATCTGTCTTAAAATGTCTTCTCAACACTTTCACTTTTTACCCTCAGTAACAAATGACAATATCCAGGGTTTGGCACACATTAGGAAGGCATTCCATCATTGACAGGCTAACATTTTCACTGAGTATAATGAAAAACTTCAGTTGTCTCTTTTGGAACACTTAAGATACCTCACTAGTATCTACTGGCTTCCATTATTTCTGTTCAGAAATTGTGATTTACTTCACTGCTTCTTTAGGTAAGAAACTGCTTCTGTTTGGAGTACTATACTGTTGTTTTCTTTTATTATCCTATTTTATGTGCTTTAGGATTTTTGTTTATTAATTTGTAGCCCTGGCTGTCCTAGAACTTGCTGGATAAAGTAGGCTGGCCTCTAATGCACAGTCTGCCTGTCTCAGCCTCCTAACTGTTGTGTTAAAGATGTATGCTACCATGCTAGGCTTAAATATTTTACACTCTTATGTGATGTGCTGTTCAGTATCTCCTAAAATGTTGTATCTGCTTTGTTTTGTTTTTCCTCATTTCTTCCTGGATTTTCATTATATATATATATACATACACACACACACACACACACACACACACACATATATATATACATATATATATATGTGTATATATATATACATATATATATGTGTATATATGTTTATATTTAATAAACTGAGCATGGTGGTATACACTTGTAGTCCCAGTTCTTAGGAGGTGAAGACAGAAAGACCTGGAGTCATGAAATTTGAAGACCACTGTATTATAAAAGCTACCAAAAAAGCCCCAACCTCTTTCCATTTGGCAAAAAAGACCTGTAAATCCACTGTCTAGCACTGAGGAGCGGTAGTGCCTTACCTTCTTAGAGCACTTGGCTGTGGTTTTCAGACAGCACTTCTTATGGCAAGCATACTTACACACTGGAAAACAGGTTAAGGATACAGAAATTTTAGTCTGCAAATCAATGGCAACTTAGCAAGCTCACAGTTTGTTTCTTGGGAGCTGAATCTACTCTAAGGTCATAAATACATTTTAGACAGTGTGAATGAACAAGCTTTCTATGCTTTCTAGGTGCCTGTTCTGCTACTGCACTCATGTCCCCCACCTCACAGTCCCAGCAGGTTATATCTTTATAGTCTGATTCACAAGTTAGTGTGTATGTTCTGCAAGGTTGTAAAACTTCTTACAATTCCAGAAATCCCAATTAAGAATGGTAACTATGGGCATTAGGATTGAGAACCACTGCTTAGCCTCAAGCCATAGAATCTGAATCAGGTACATTTCAGATCAATCAGGTACATTTCAGATTACTTCCCATTATCAATCTCCTAATTTTTAAGACCACTGATAAGAAAATGAAGCTCTTCTTTCATTTACATTTGAATCTGAAATCCCCACTGAATCACTATTTAAATGTTTATTCCTCATCTAGTGGCACCATTTGGGGGAGGTTGTAGAATCCTTACAAGGTGGAAACTCACTGGTAGGTCACTATGGGCATCTGAAGGCTACACTCTGCCCCTCCTGTGGGTCACAATCACTGCCTCTTGTTCTGCCTCTACCACACAGCCCATTTAGCATGAAGGACTAAAGCCCCTGAAAACATGAGCCAAAACAAATGGTTTTCTTTTTTCCTTAAATTGTTTCTATCAGGCATTGTGGTTACACCAACACAAAATTAACATAGAAAACTGGTATCAGAAGTGGGGTTGTGGGCTGGAGAGATGGCTCAGTAGTTAAGAGCACTGTCTGCTCTTCTAGAGGTCCTGAGTTCAATTCCCAGCACCCACATGGTGGCTCACAATCATTTGTTATGTGATCTAATGCCCTCTTCTGGCGTGCAGGGACACATGCAGATAGAACATTCATATTCATTAAGTAACTAAATAAATGAATAAATAAATCTTAAAAAAAAAGAAGTGGGGTTGTAAAAACTCAAGTGACAACACATGCTGGAGAGATTGTAGAGAAAGGGGAACCCTCCTCCACTGCTGGTGGGAATGTAAACTTGTACAACCACTCTGGAAATAAATCTGGCACTTCCTCAGACAACTAGGAATAGTGCTTCCTCAAGATGCAGCTACACAAATCCTAGGCATATATCCAAAAGAGGCTCAAGTATACAAAAAGAACATTTGTTCAGCCATGTTTGTAGCAGCTTTATTAGTAATACCCAGAACCTGGAAACAACCCAGATGTCTCTCAATGGAGGAATGGATACAGAAACTGCGGTACATTTACACAATGGAATACTACTCGGCAATTAAAAAAAACAAGGAAATCATGAAATTTGCAGGCAAATGATGGGATCTAGGAAAGATCATGCTGAGTGAGGTATCCCAGAAGCAGAAAGACACACTAGATATATACTCACTCCTAAGTGGATACTAGACCTATAAGACAGGATAAACATAAGAAGCTAAACAAGAAGGAGGACCCTGGGTAGGATGATCAATCCTCATTCAGAAAGGCAAATAGGATGGACATTGGAAGTAGGAGAAAACAAGAAACAGGACAGGAGCCTACCATAGAGGGCCTAGCAGTGTATCAAAGCAAATGCTGAGACTCATAACCAAACCTCAGGCAGAGTGCAGAGAATTGTAAGAAAGAAGGGGGAGTTAGTTAGACCTGGAGAGGACAGGAGCTCTACAAGAACCAAATATATCTGGACACAGGGGTCTTTTCTGAGACTGATTCTCCAACCAAGGACCATACATTGATATAACCTAGAACCCCGGCTCAGACATGGCCCATGGCAGCTCATCATTCAAACTGGGTTTCCCTAGTAAAGGGAACAGAGACTGTCTTTGACATGAACTCAGTGGTGGGCTCTTTGACCTCCCCATCCCCTGAGGGAGGAGGAGCCTTGCTAGGCCACAGAGGAGGACATTGCAGCCAATCCTGATGAAACCTGATAGGCTAGGGTCAGCTAGAAGGGGAGGAGATGAGGGAGAAAGGGTGGGATTGGGAGGGAAGGGGCTATAGCTAGGATACAAAGTAAATAAACTGTAATTAATATAAAAAATTTAAAAAAAGAAGTGGGGTTGTTGTCTTGAGTAAACTTGAAGCCTTTCAAAGTGTCTGGGGAGAGGAGTGTGGAAAAGTATGGAACTTCAGTATAGAAAAGCCCTAGTCCTAGAATGTTGCAAGCAGATCTTGATGGGATATTCTGGAAAGAGGATAGAAAACCGGATTGCTAATAAGAATGGGGACACTGGAGACCAGGCTCATATGTTCCTTGTGTAAACAATGGCCCCATGGTAAATTGGGACTAAAGGCCATTTGTATTTTCTGTCAAAAAATTTATCTATTTTGATCCAGGTTCTGAAATCTTCAGTGAGGCAGAATTAAGGGACTAATTTGGTGGAGGAAATTTCAAGAGAACATAGCATTCAAGCTGTAGTGTGGTTATTGCTCGCTACATTTAGCCAAGTTTATGTTGATAACTGGAAAGTGGAATAAAAAAATGTTCAGTTTTGTAAGGTAAAGGGCACACAGGTATGGATCAAAAGACCTTGGTTGCTATAGAGCTTAGCACAATTAAAAAGAAGATGGTAAATTTGCACTGGAACCAAAGGAAGGGTTCCTTGAAGGCATTGCAGGCAGTCATGACAGCCTGTCAGAGCAAGTTTCAGGGTGGCATAAAACTGCATTTCATTTGAAAGACTGCATTAAAAAGAGGGTTAAACTGTTTTCCAAAGTTCAGCTGCTCAAGCACTAAAGTGTGATGCAGTTATAGTCCAAGAGGGCTTGACTAGTATTCTAAGTGGTTACAGAACCTGACATGCACGTGGTAGCAGCTGTGCAGAGAATGAAGAGAAGACAATGAAGACTTTTCCCTCAAAGATGTCTAATACTTACATTTGCAAACAGAGGCTCTGTCCATTATCCATATCAAGGAAGAACAGTATTCACAGTACGTAGGAATGCTATACTGGGTGGCCTTAAAGATGTGGCCATTGTGCTCTTCCACCTGAATGAAGAGATTTCACTATTTATACCACAGCCAGTGAAGTAAATGCTTCCCTAACATGGTTAGCAAATGAGAAATCCTCCAACCCCTTAAGACTTCACTGGATATTTATTCCAGGTAGAGAAATATGATCCCCCAAGAAATAATGGAAATAAAATATAGTTGGTCCTTTAGCTAACAATGTAGATATAATCAATATCAGAAACAATGCAACTCAACAAACACATGATGGCTATCTTATGTGACTCTGAGTTGCATGTTAAATTGAAAGCAGAAGTTCTAAAATGCTTATTTTTCACTTCCAGGAATGGTTTACATTATTGAAAATTAAACATGACCCCAAAAGGCTTCTGTTTTCATGAATTATACTTATTGCTATTTAGAAATTAAAGCAAATTAAGTATTGACATAAATAATAATTTTTATGGGTTTTTTTTCCCCTTTTTCCTAATTAAGTTTCTGGGTTACTATAAAAAAGAAAATGGTTTTATTGTGACATTATCAATACACATATGTCTTTCTTGTTTATTTGTCTGAGACAGGGCCTCGGTATGTAGAGCAGGCTGACCTGTTAAAGGCCACCACCACACCTTTAACTGGTATTTGTTCTTGTTGGCACTCTTACTGTTCTTCTTGCTGGTCTTCCACTGACCTAGTTCCCGGTTCTGCTTTTATGACACATACATAACACTGTCTTGTTCCTTCCTGAGACGAACTCTTCACTCTCAAAATTCATTTTCTATTTTCATGTTGTACATATATATTTATACATACAAAAATTTAAATCTATAAGCTACATAAAACATGTGATGTTTGTTTCTGACTTGCTTATTTCATTTAGTATGGCAGTTCCATTCATCTTACTGCAAATGTCATAATTTCATTCTTTATAATGGTATACAAGTTCATTGTATATATGTAGCACTTTTTAACCATTAATCTGTTGATGAACATCTAACTGGCTTCGTGTCATGAGCATTGTGAATAGTGTGTTGCAATGCTCATGGCTGGACAAGCATCTCTGTGGTATGCCAGATTAGACTCTTTTGAGAATATACCCAAAACAGGCACAGCTAAATTATATGGTGTGGTGGGCTGAATAGGTGTGGCCCCCACAGACTCCTGATTTGAATGCTTGGCCCACAGGGAGTGGCACTATTGAAGTGTGGCCTTGTTGGAGTAGGTGTGGCCTTGTTGGAGAAAGCGTGTCACTGTGGGGGCAGGCTCTGCGGTCTCCTATGCTCAAGCTACGCCCAGTGTGGCACATAGTCTCCTTCTGCTGCCTATGGATCAAGATGTAGAACTCTCCGCTCCTTCTCCAGCACCATGTCTGCTTGCACACTGGTGTTTTCCTGCCAGGATAATGGACTAAACCTCTGAAAATGTAAGCCAGCACCAATTAAATGTGTCTCTTCACAGCAATAAAACCCAAACGAAGTCATATGGGAGTTACCATACTGATTTCCATTGCAGCTGTAGCAGTTCATATTTTCCTGAGTAGCCTAGAAGGGCTCCTCCTCTTTGCATATATGCTCACTTAATGGTAGCCATTCTGACAGGGGTAAAGCGTAGTTCAAAATACAGTTTTTAATCTGTATTTCCCTAATGGCTGAGGGTGTTGAGCATTTTTCATGTGTTAGCCTTTTTCTTCTTTCCTCCTCTATTTTTGAGAAAACTTTCAATTCAGTTGACAATTTGAAAATGTCTTGTTTGGTTTTTAACTTTTTAAGTAATTTACAGTGTCTATTAGATGTATAGCTGGCATCCACCCCACCCAATGTCTCTTCACTTATGATGTTTTCTTTTGTTATGAAGTAGCTTTTTAATTTTGTGAAACTCCATTTTTAAGTTTTTGGGATTATTTCCTATACTATTAGTCCATGTCAGAATGTCCTGCCTATACTTGTAATCATTTGCCTATCATTTCTTCTAGTAGCTTCATACTTTCAGATTTTATACTAAGGTCTTTGATTCATCCTGAATTGATTTCTGTACATGGTGACAGATACTGATGTTAATATTCAGTCTTCTCAGTACAATTTGTTAACAGGCTATATTTTTCCATTTTATGTTTTTTGATGCCTTTGTCAAATACTAAATCTCTATATATTTATTTATGGGTCCTTTAACTCTATTCCACTGACCTAACATACCTATTTTTGTATTAGTACCATGCTGTTATTATGGCTCTGTATCATAGTTTGAGCACAAGTATTGTGATACCTTCAACATTGTTCTTTCTTCTTAGGACTGCTCTGGCTTTCAGGGTATTTTGTGTTTCTATTCAACTTTCAGTATTTTTTTTTTTAAATCACCCTTTTAAAAAGAAAACTGCATTGAATCTGTAGATGGTTTTTGGTAATACAGTCTTATTTTCATAATAATGACTCTGTCAATCCAGGAACATGGGAGATCTTTTTCATGTTCTACTATCTTCTTCCTTGATAAGTTTTTTTTTTTTTTTTTTTTTAAAGCTGTTGTGAGTGGGATTATCTTTCCTCAGCAAATTCATTACTGGTAATAAAAAGCTATTTTATGTTAATTTTATTTTGTTGTATTGAATAAAATGAAATAGGTTTTTGGTACAGTTTTTAGGATTTTGTGAGTATAGGATCATTTGTAAATCAGGATAATCTGCCTTCTTTTTTAAAATTTGTATTTCTTTTATTTTTGTTCCCTTGTCATACTACTCTAGCTAAGATTTTGAATACTACACACAGTAAGAGTAAAGAATAGGCATGATTCTTTTGTTCCTGATTTTAAAGGAAATACTTTCAGGTTTTTTTATACTTAATATAATGTCGGTACTTGGTTTATCAAATATTCCATTTATTATGCTGAGGTTTCTTCTATTTCCAGTTTCTTCATGGCTTTTATCATGAAGGGATATTGGACCTTGGCAAAGACCTTTTCTATATCTATTGATATATAATCTGGGTCCTCAAACATATTTATGAGCTTTATTACATTTATTGATTTGCATATGTCAAACCATCCGTGTATCCCTGGAGTGAAAGAATTAAGTTCTTAAATTCTGCTTGTAAGTGTTTTATTGAGAATTTTTTCTTTCTGATGTCAGATTGACATTGTGTGAAGTAATAATTTAATACATCATGGAAAACCAAAATTTATGAGTACATTCTGAGGAGCACTGTAACACAGACAATGCCATCTGGATAAATTAATACTGAATTCTCTTACCTGAACTATTTTTATTGTGACATACCAATACTATAGTTCTTTTAATTTTAGATCCTTTGTGTTTTTCTAGTTCTTTTTTCTTTTTTATTCTTTTTTTAAAAATTCACTTTACATCCTTGTGGAAGCCCCATCCTTCCTCCCCTCCCAGTTCTATCTTTTCCCCTTCCCTTTCCCTCAGAAAAGGGGAGCTTCCTTTCCCATTCACCCCAGTTCATCAAGTTGCATCAGGACTGAGTGAACTTGATATGTAAGGCCTCTTCCCTTGTGGCCTGGTACTGAGAATTTTTGTGTCTGTGTTAACTAAGAACACTAACTGATCTACAGTTTCCCTTATGTTGTGTCCTTATCTGGTTATAGTGTCAGGGTGATGCTGATTTCAAGGGTTTAATGAAATCGAGCAGTGTTTTCATCTGCTCCTCAATTTTACTTTATTGTAAGACTATTTCTTAAATTAGCTACAAAGCAGTAGCTTAACACACACAAACACAGTTTTCATGACTGCCATTCTCACTGGGGTAATATGGAAGATCTGAGTAGTTACAATTTATATTTTCCTGATGGCCAATGATGTTGATACATTTAAAAATATTTACTGCTCATTTGTATTTCTTCTTCTGAAAACTCTATGTTCATTTCCTCAGCCCATTTTTTACTGAGTTGTGATCCTATCTGTCAATTATTGATCTTTCTCTCTATACAAAGTCCTTACACATTGCCCACACCTTTAAGTGTTGTCTCAAATTTTTTTCTCTAGCAGTTTCAGGCCTAATGCTAAGGTCTTTGATTCATCTGGAGCTGATTTTTATGCAGACTGAGAGAGAAGAACACAGTTTCATTCTTTTACATGTACGGTGCTAGCTTTCCCAGCATCCATCTAATATATTAAGGTCATAATCTAACAAGGCAAACTAACTTAATAATGAGTAAATTCTAAATAAATATCCCATCAATGAAGTGCAAATGACTAAGATGTTTAACATCATTAGCCATAAGGGGAATGCAAATTAAAATGACAATACCACTACATATCCAAAATAATGGCTGCAACACAAAGATACACAGTAACATCAGGTGGCAAAAGTGCTGATATTGCAACTCTCATAGCACTGCAGGCAGCGTTTCTCACTTGGAAAACAGATTAGCAGATTCTGAAGTTTTTAACTAAAGTTATCATATGACCCAAAATTATACCTTCAAGGTTATATATGAGAGAAATGATGGCATACATCCATAAACAAACCCAAATGTCTATTAACTGGTAAATAAAATATGAAGGAAAAGGTTAGGGCTATGAACTCGATGGCAGACTAACTGCCTAGCATGCACAACATCCTCCGCATAATCCCCACAAAGTGATGTCGACAGCGTCACTCTGCTGTACTCAGTGTGGCTCACTACTGCAACAACATGAATGAACCTCAAGAATGCCAGGCTAAGAAGCCATATGGGAAAACCAGGAATTATACAGTTCCATTTCATGAAATGTTCACAAAGCGCTAACCTACAGAAATAGTAAACAAACTGGATAAAAGTTATTTACACCATTTTGAGAAAATATTCCAATTTTTTTTTCCATTTTAGTAAAGCACTGTTGAAAGTTAGTGTTCATGAGATCCAGGGCCACTACCAGTCCTACTTTGTTAAAGGATCTGGTACCTACTACTATAATATCATCTATCCACGGGAACAGAAGATGGGCTTTAAGCTACTGAGCTGGAGAGTATTATTTTTTTATAAAATACCAAGAGTGTAACTTACCAAATCAGTTTCCTTTTTCCTCCTTTTCTTTCTTTCTGTTTTAGGTACCTGGCAGAGGTGAGGAGAAAGATAAACTGAGATTACGAAGACTAATATACTCTCTTCTTTGAAAAAGTTTGAATGGCTTCAAGAGATAATAAAAACTCTTTATTCTTCAAGAGGAATTGTACAGAGCTGAAGTAAATTTGACAAAATATTTAAGTCTGATAAAATGAAGTGCTAACAGAACCAGAAGAATGAAGGATCTTTTCAAAAGGAGACTGATCTCTTTTTAAATGTCAGTTCATTCTAATGGCACATCATTCGTAGCCATTTGAATCACTGGTCAGGTGGTCAACGACAAAGGCTTGCTATGTGAGACAGGTAACATAAAGGGGCATGCAGAGCGTGGGAAGGCTGACACGATGACATCTCCTGATGACCACAGGACACACAGTGTAAACCTGCCCTTTCAAGGAAGAGCAACCAAGACCTAAGAAGCTTCTGCAGAACATACAAGCCTGATTTCCACAACACAAGAATTTCTACAACTTGTTTACTTTAAAACGATTTAAAATTTTAATTCATAAGCTAGAATAAGTAAAAATAAAACAAAGCACAATCAATATATAAATAACTGTTACATCTGTTGTAATGAAAATACACTGATAATCTTGTTTAGACAGCTATCTCTTTCTTTAAAACACACACAAGTATTTCTGTTAATTTTTTTTTAGTTAGATTTTCTCTATATAAAAACAGGCTGTCTTTGACCACTCTATCCTCCTATTTTAAGTCTCTAGACTGACAGTGCCACTACAACCAACTGAAAAATATATGGTGTTTTCCAGGCTGGCCTTAAGCTCACTGTGTAGCCAAGGATGACCCTGAACTGTTCTGCTTCCAGAGAGCTGGGATTAGAAATGTGGACCTCCACACCTTGTTTTATATGGTACTGGAGCTCAGATCTGGGCTTTGTGGTTATTTGGCAGGTACTCTAGCAAGTGATCTACTTTCCTAACTCCTACCCGACTATCTCTTTTGTAATACAGATTATAAAATATTAGCTCTAAACCACGATTTAATTAAAATATCAAGCAGTCAGATTCCAAGTCTTTTTTTTTCTCTATAATATAATTTTATTACTTTTTTCTTCCCTTGGACTTTTTTTTAATATTTTTTTATTTTTAAATAATTTTATACATTCACTTGTATCCCAGCTGTAGCCCTCTTCCTCTTTCCCTCCTAATCCTCCCCTCCCTCCCTCATCTCCTCCCTGCCCCCTTCAGAATCCACTGAGAGGGCCATGTCCTCCTCTCCTTCCGTCTGGTCCTAGCTTATCAGGTTTCTTCAGGATGGTTGCAATGTCCTTATCTGTGGCCTAGCAAGGCTGCTCCTCCCTCAGCAGGGAGGGGAAGCTCATGAGTTCAAGACAGAAATAACTCCTGTCCCCCTTACTAGGGATTCCAACTCTTAACAGGACTGAAAAGTGACAGTTAATATTTCTGATATTTAGATTTCCCACAAAACACATTTTTTCCGAAAAACAGATTCAAGAGAGATCTAACTTGTAGGTTCTTAGGTGGAAGCTAAGTGATACATAATTCATTTCACCTTTAACCATTTTTGTTCAGAAGTCAATTCATATATTAATTTTCATTAAAGCTAAAAATATAATATTGTGGACACACTATTATGTTTTAATTGTGAAGGATATGTTCAGTGAAGCAAGTTCAGAAAAAAAATATATGGCAAAATTATTAGAACAGAGTTTGGAGGATCTAAAGCAATGGTAAATTGGAATGTTCTCTGTCATATTTTGCTGAAATGCAGCTTTACAGTCAGTTATAATCTAAGCTAGTGTTGAACTATGACCCTCCTGCTTCATCCTCTTCAGTATTTGACTACTGGCATGTGCTGCCATGAACAGCATAATCATAATTGCATTGTATAGATGTAGGAAAATCATAATAAAACCTATCATTTTATAGAAATAATATACACTGGTACTAATTTTTAAAAAAAATGTTTCCTAAACAGATTCCTTTAAAAAAATTCATAATTTACTACTTCTGGAAATCAAAGTAATTCATTTACCTTTGAGGCTGTGCTATCCAAAGTCTTGAATTCATTCATGTATTCATCTAAAAACACCTTGAAAGTGTTAACCCAAACTCTCACTGGAGATTCATTCCAATCACGTTGCTCAAGCCTCATAGTCTTTTCCAGAATCTGTTCAAACAATGCGTACAGGTCTTTATAGCGTATGCTTTTCCCATCATCCATCTAATGAGAAGGAAAAAAAAAAAAAGTTAACTTTTATGGAGACATTCTTTACATACTGATTCAGCTTCTACTGGTAAAATATAGGTTAGCTCTTCATATAGTTTATAATGAGCCAGCTCAAGTAGTTATCTAGCATTCACCAAGTCCCACGATAGCATAAAATATAGGCAGGATAGATCTACTAAGTACTAGTAAAAACATAACAGTTGAAGTCCTATAATAATTAAACAAGCCCTAAGAACGGCTCCCTTGAGTCCGGCTTTACAGATTATTAAAATTACAAAGCCAAGCTGAGTTGTGAATATCTCCTGACATGGCCTTAGCTTACCGCCAATGCAGATGAGTAAGAGCTGAAGATATTCTGCCGAAATTCTTTCAGGGCTTTTTTAAATACAACATCCACTAATGTATCCTTCTTGCTGTCTTCATTATCTAGGTCATTCATCTAAGGACCAGCCACAGAAAAAGTTGTTATACACAATTAATTCATCAAAAAGATACAAATGCAATGGTTGAAATGTCTCTCAAGCAGTGATATTCTAAACGTACAAGCCACTGGATGTTACAGGACCTAGGAAAAGGACAATACACTGCATCATATCTAAGTTCCCTTCTGACATTTTGATTTTACAGTTCTGTCAACAGAACAGCTACAAATCTACAAGCCTCACCTTCATATACGACAACTGTGAAATCATAGACGAGACTAAAACTTTAAATCCTGTCTGATTGCGCATGCCCTATTATCTGACCTTTTGATAACAAATCCACTGCTTGTGTGACTGAAGTTTTAACCTGTCTTATTATAACATATAGCATATGTTATATAGCATATAGCATACCCTGTGTATACAAGTATTCTTTAGTCAAATCTTCTCAGAGGCTAACTCAGCAAGCAAAGCATACCTTTTTCAGAAGAAATTCATCCATACTTTTTAAATCATTGGCACTTGCTATGATTTGAACAGAGTCATTTTGCCAATGCGTAGAATCTGAGGCCACACTGCTGATTTTCACACCCCTCTTGCGCTTTGCCTTTGGAGAAGGCTCCTTATTCTCTTTGAATTCTTTTCGGCAACTCCCAGGCAGTTCTGGGCTCAAAGGAGGTGTTGGGTGGTACTGAGTTAATTCTACAATTCAAAACAAGGGTAAGTAAAAACATAGGCTTAGTAAAAATATTGAAAATCTCTATCCTTACTGTAAAAACCTTAGTCCCAAAGATGGGGAGGAGTAAGCTACAAACTAGCATATTAAATACTGTCCATCCAGCTGTAACTGTGCTGTACTTGTCTGAAGGAACATCCAGTTATTATATCTAACTAACCAAAAGGAGAATTTGATAATTACAGTTTTTACTGTAGTCTACAACCATGACCACAACAGCGACACTGCCTGCTGATAGTTAATACCTTGTTAGGAAGTCAAGTAGCTCACCTGGCTTGCTTCTGCTCTAGTATCTTATTGAGGGTTTTCTTCTACACACCCCCTATAGCTGTCTAAACTCTCACAGGATCTGTGGAGCAAACTGGCAGTATATATTACAGAGAAAAGTACCACGTTTTCCTATTTTTTTCACACTAGGGAATAAAATTCTATGCTGACCATTACAATTTGGAACCACAACTAGATTAGACTTGCAAAGCCCTATCCGAAACCTAAGGAGAATGTTGGCCTCTTCTCATTTCACATGTGCTCGCTTCCTCAACATGTATGTTCCTTAACTTCTCAACAATGGCTTATCCTAATTCCATCTAAATGCTTACCCTGATAATAAACCAAACAAAAAGCAATTCCTTCTATAATAAATGTCGCTTCAGGCAGGAATTGGGACAAACTCAATCTCAATTGGGACATGACACCAAAATAAAGCTATATAAAAACTGATATAAACTGACTCCATTTTAACTAACTAAATAATTATTTTGCAAAGTTAGTATCCTTTTTAGAATGAAGTAATCATATCGTGTAAATTATCTCAGTTTAGCATTAAAAACAAAGGCTACCTTATTAATTTTTTCCAAACAAAAATAAAGTCCATAATCCTAATTTTCATAAATGTCCCTTATATAATGACATCTGCTTATAATGTATATTTTCAACTAATGAGCCTTACCACTCTTTTTTGGAAATTATATTAGAATATAATTACTGAAAAGGATAAGATTTAGAATGAAGATTGTCAATTAGATAATGTATTAAGAAAATGAACATTTGAGTAATGCAATGGGGAAAATTAGAAGTTTTTCTAATGTAAATATAATTTAAAAGTTAGATTCGGGTTAGATAACCACTGAATTTACTATTATTTTCATCTATATCAGACGGTAAGTTGACAGGAACAGAGCTACAAGATACAAAATGAGAGGTTAATTCCATCTCTACCATTCTTTCAAGTGCTAATTGCTCCTCTTGGGTACTTTCACATGTGTTACATCTATATCCTAAAAGTCAAAAGAATAGCTACATTATGAAATTGTAAGCATTAGTGTATAGTAGATGTGACAGTTGATATGTCAACTTGACAGGATCTAAGATCACTTTGGAGACAATTTCTGGGATTATTGAGATTAGGCTGAGCAGGAAGACCACCATTAAATGTAGGTAGTACCATTCTATGGGTTAGGGTCACAGACTGCATTAATAGGGAACTGAACACCAGCATTCTTCTCTTTGCTTCCTGAATGCAGACTCATATTCATGCTGTCATGCTTCAGTTTCCCTCAAATTATAGATCAAAATAAATTCTTCCTTTTTAAAAAAAGAGAGCAGGAAAGTTGGCCAAGCCCCTCAGAGGCGGCAGCACTTGGGAGAGTGGCCCCACATCTTGACTGGGCTGCACTGTGGAGCTGACTCTGGAGGTGTAGATGCAGCTGAGCAAGTACCTGAGGGCATGAGAGCAAGAAAGCTGACCCTACCTCCTGCAGATGGCAGCAGAGGGCAGCATGGCCAGAGCAGTGCTGGAAAGCTTACCCTTGTGGTGTGGATAAGGGAGAAGCAGTGTGCTGACCAGCTCAGCTACCACCAAGATCCACGTCTCTGAGTTGGCCACCCCAAAATCTCTATCAATCATTTGTAAACGGTTGGGACACATGAAAGGGCCAGTCCTACTGATCCAAAACTGCAGGATGTCCATGACACAGAGCAACAATGGGATAACCAGAAGTCCTGGTGATGACCCAATACTGATGGTGTCACATGGTCTTTGACCATGAACCAGACCAATGACTTATCGCAATAAACATTTGCAAATGAAGACGCGCAGACAGAGGGATCTACTGTGGGACATACTGGGACATACCACAGCTTCTACAATGACATGTTTTCTATACTTTGTTTTGTTTTAGTTTGTGTGTTGTTGTTTTTTTGGTGTTTTTTTGTTCTTTTGAGGGGAAGGTTGAAAGAGAAAAGGGCATACAAGATGGGGATGGGGAGATGAGTGGGACTATGGTGCATGATTATAAAACTAACAAAGAATCAACAAAAAGTTTTAAAAATACAAAGTTCTACACAGTTCCAAGACAGCCAAAGCTACACAGAAAGACCTTATCTTAAAACAGACAAATAAAATACAAGAAAAACAAAAAACAAAACAACAACAACAACAAAAAAAAATGTCAACTCTGGAGTTTGAATGCCTGAACTCAAATCCAAATCTTAGGTCTTCTCATTTCAATATGTGTAAATAGATAACTTCTTATCCTTTGGTGCTATTACCTATAAACCACGAATAATAATCACAGCAATATCAGAAAAACTGTTCTTAGAATCAATAGTTTTAATATATATAACATGTTAGCACTCAATAATGAGATAATGCTATGAATTACTATGAATATTATAAAGTACATATATCAAGGGTAAACCTTTACAATTTAGAAAACAAAGGCTAGCCCAAGATTCATCATCACCGAGTGGTTGTGCTTCACTGTTGTATGTGACATTCTTGGAGCATCTCACAGAAGCAGAGAATATCCCTTGCTTTACTAAGAAAGGAGGCACTTACCAACACTAGTCCTATCAGTAAAACATCACTCCAAGAGGAGTGTCATTCTGAAGAAAGCACAGTACACTTCAGAATGAGTAACAAATTATGAAGCTCCACCCTTTGTCCATTTTTACCATCAGAAAATGGATGAGCCGGTGTCACATCTGAGCCAGCGAAGAGTGATGAGACTTCCGACTGGGTAGCAGGTTTTACTCTAGTAGTCTTCTTCTCTCCTTGTTTCCCTTTGGCCCAGAATCTCATCTTTGTTCTCTGAGGTCTGTTTTTAAAACAAAATACAGGTAAAATGGAAATCAGATGTCTCCGTAATACTTGTGTTTCCTCTTAAGCGTCTATACTCTTCATATGTAGTAGTCTATTGGAACTTCAATATTCAAACCCTTGGGTGGAAACATGCTAGGCAAAACTTTTGAGCCATACTCTCAACTCTTCATCTTGAATACAATTTAAATCATTTGGTAAGTCTCAAAACAGTGAAACTAGAATTCCAACTTATGCTTCCTGATGGCAAACTGCCATCTTTTCATTGTTTTTTTTTTTATTTTTACATTTTTATTTTTTTAATATTAGTTAGTTTTTTTTTTAAATAAATCTTTATATTCTCCTTTTTTATTCAGAACCCCTATTTCTTTTTTTTAATTTTTTATTAATTACACTTTATTCATTTTGTATCCCCCCATTAGCCCCTCGATCCTCCCCTCCCGATCCCACCCTCCCTCCCCTTTCTGCATGCATGCCACTCCCCAAGTCCACTGATAGGGGAGGTTCTCCTCTTCTTTCTGATCTTAGTCTATCAGTTCTCATCAAAAGTGGCTGCATTGTCCTCTACTGTGGCCTGATAAGGCTGCTCCCCCCTCACAAAAAAAACATTTGCTCAACCATGTTTGTAGCAGCTTTATTTGTAATAGCCAGAAGCTGGAAACAACCCAGATGCCCCTCAACTGAAGAATGGATGCAGAAACTGTGGTACATCTATACAATGGAGTATTACTCAGCAATGAAAAATAAGGAAATCATGAAATTTGCAGGTAAATGGTGGGACTTGGAAAGGATCATCCTGAGTGAGTTGTCCCAGAAGCAAAAAGACACGCATGGTATATACTCACTCATATAAACATACAATATAGAATAAACCCACTAAAATCTGTACATCTAAACAAACTAAGCAAAAGAGAGGACCCTAACTAAAATGTTCAATCCCCATCCTGAAAGGCAAAGAGGATGGACATCAGAAGAAAAAGAAAATAGGAAACAACCTCGGAACCTGCTACAGAGGGCCTCTGAAAGCCAGAAGAAAACAGGAAACAACCTTGAAACCTGCCACAGAGGGCCTCTGAAAGCTTCTGCAGTATAGACTGTCAAAGCAGATGCTGAGCCTGATGGCCAACTGATGGGCAGAGTGAATGGAATTCTATGTAAGAAGTGGGAAATAGTAACAGCTGGAGGGGACGGGAACTCCACAAGGAGAGCAACAGAACAAGATAATTTGAACACAGGAGTCTTCCCAGAGACTCATACTCCAACCAAGGACTATTCGTGGAGATGACCTGGAACCCCTGCACAGGTGTAGCCCATGGCAGTTCAGAGTCCAAGTGGGTTACATAGTAATGGGAAGAGGGACTGCCTCTGACATAATCTGATTGGCCTGCTCGTTGATCATCTTTTCATTGTTATAGCTCAAATGTAGCTTCAAACAAAGAAAACTCATTCAAATAAATTATTGTTAATTACTAACCACTCTAAAAAAGATGTTCCTTTATATTGTTAGCAATTTCTTCCTGGTCTGTCAATAGGAATCTTAAATTTTACTCACAGAAATCATGATTTCAATGTAATTTTAAACGTTTTCACTCATTAGCATTATAATTAGCCACAGCCACTACTTATTTGAACATTTGCTAAGAGCAGTGATGAGTACTATTACTTTAATCACACTTTACATATCAGGTTAAACATCGATGAAAAGTCTGAATCCCAACTGCTCTAAAATACAAAACTTATGAGAGCTGATGAGGGCAGAAGTGAAAAACTCATCTAAGTGACAGGTCATAAATGAACTAACTATACAAAAAAAAGTATAAAATCATCCACCACCTATGTGTATAAGGTGTAAATTAACTATAAATAACTTGTTAGTACATTTAGCTCCTATTCCACTATGCTCCACTATGCATATGCAAATACTTCCCAAAGAATGAAAAAATCTGAAAACACCTTCTAGTCCTAAGCATCCTTGATACTTTCGGGTGTTGTAAATATTTTTCTATTTAGAAATAGAAATATTTCACCATGAAAACCTGTAAGTTGGGCAATGGTGGTAAACACCTTTAATTCCAGCACTTGGGATGCAGAGGCAAGTGGATCTCTATAAGTTCGAGGCCAGCCTAGTCAAGAGTGAGTTCCAGTACAGCCAAGGCTGCACAGAGAAACCCTTTCTCAAAAAAAAAAAAAAAAAAAAAAACAAACTATAAATATTGACTTCCTTGTTTTTAATTGCTGAGTAATATTCCACTGTGTAAATGTACCACAATTTCTGTATCAATTCTTTGGCTGAGGGACATCTAGGTTGTTTCCAGATTCTGGGTATTACGAATAAAGCTGCTATGAACATAGTTGAGCAAATGTCCTTGTTGTATGGTTGAGCATCTATCTGATATATGCCCAGGAGTGGTATAGCTAGATCTTGAAGAAGCGCTATTCCTAATGTTCTGAGGGAGCACTAGATTGATTTCCAAAGTGGTTGTACAAGTTTACATTCCCACCAGGAATGGAGGAGGGTTCCCTGTTCTCCACAAATTCTAGAGCATTCTAGAGTTTTTGATCTTAGCCATTCTGATGGGTGTAAGGAAATCATGAAATTTGCAGGCAAATGGATGGGAATAGAAAAGATCATCCTGAGTGAGGTGATCCAGAAGCAGAAAGACACACATGGTATATACTCACTTATGATGGATATTAGCCATATAATAGAGGATAAACATACTAAAATCTATTGTCCTAAAGCAGCTAAACAACAAGGAGGACCCTAGGAAAGATGCTTAATCCTCATTCAGAAGGGCAAACAGTATAGACATCGGAAGCAGGAGAAGACAGGGAACAGGGCAGGAACCTACCACAGAAGGCCTCTGAAACAATCTACCCAGCAGGATATAGAAGCAGATGCTGAGACTCAACCAAACTTGGGCAGAGTGGGAGACAGAAAGACCTGAAGGGGACAGGAGCTCCACAAGTAGACCAACAGAGCCAAAAAACCTGGGCCCAGGGGGTCCTGCAGAGACTGATACTCAAACCATGGACCATGCATGGAGAGGACCTGCACCGATGTAGCCCATAGGCTCAGTCTCCAACTGGGGCCCCTAGTAAGGGGAGCGGGGACTTTCTTTGGCATGAACTCAGGGGCAGGCTCTCTGATCACCTCCCCATGTGGGGTGCAGCCCTACCTGGCTACAGAGGAAGACAATGCAGCTAGTCCTGATGAGACTTGATAGACTAGGGTCAGATAGAAGAGGAGGAGGACTTCCCCTATCAGTGGACTAGGGGAGGGGCCTGTAGGGGGAGAAGATGGAGGGAGAATGGAACTGGGAGGAGATGAGGGACAGGGCTACAGCTAGGATACAAAGTGAATAAATTGTAATAAATGAAAAATAAATAAATAAACCTTGAGTGACTTTTCTAAAATTAATCCTCCGGTGAGAATTGTTCCTACCATGATATATACAAGTATTTTATCTATTTGCTTGTTAGTGTTTGTTTATTATTATGGGAACTGAGCCTCTGGCATCCTACATGCTAGGCAAGCACTCTACCACTGCAGTGATTTGAAAGAGAAATGCCCTCACCTGACTCCCTCAGGTTCATGTATTGAATACTTGGGTCTCCTGGTGGCACTATTAGGATGGGTTGTGGAAACACCGAGAGGCAGCATTACTGCAGTAAGTCATTGCAGGCACACTTTGTTTATAGTCTTGCCCCACTTCTTGTCCATTCTCTGCTTCCTGCTTGCTGTTACAGATGTGAGTGATCACTTTCCTAATCAAGCTGTGATGCCTCCCTTCCATGCTGGACTCTTTCTTATCCCTTTGGAACTATAAGCTAACATAAACTTTTCCTTCCATAAATTGCCTTGATCATGGTGTTTTACTACAGCAAATGTAAAGTAACTAATGCAACACTGAACTCCATCTGTCTCTCTTCTGTTCTTTTATTTCTTTTATTTTGCAACAGCATCTCACAAGTTGTTCTGGCAGACCTTAAGTTCTATAGCTCCAGCCACCTCTGAACTTGTGTTCATCCTACCTCACCCTCAAGTAACGGGGATTAATGGTGTGTGCCATCAGGCTGGACAGTTTGCTATACTATAATGACTCTTCATATATAGATGTCTCTTTTCATGAAAATCAATGAAGTACACTGAAATGCTAGCAGCTCACATGTACTATATATTCTAACTTTATACTGGGGGTTATAATTTGTAAAATAATTTGTGAATGAACATAAAAATTGAATTTGAAAATTTCAACACCTACTAGGTAACAAGCCTATATCTTGTTCTGGATTTTAGTGAAACTAGTTTGAGTTTCTCTCCATTTAATTTGATGTTGGCTACTGACTTGCTATATATTGCCTTTACTATCTTTAGGTATGTCCCTTGTATCCCTGATCTCTCAAGACTTATCATAAAAAGGTGTTGAATTTTATCAAAGGCCTTTTCAGAATCTAACGAGATGATCATATGGTTTTATTCTTTCAGTTTGTTTATATGGTGGATTACACTGACAGATTTTTGTATGCTGAACCTCTTCCTGGGTAGAGGAAATAGAACAGATACTACAGGTGGACTGGGGCAGGCAGGAGAAGATGTAGGAAGAGAGTACTGGAGAGAAGACAACTGGAATTGGCTAGGTAGGAAGAATCTCAGAGATGAGTAGAAATCTAGTGCAATAAGAAGTCCCAGGAATCTCTGAGGGTAACCCTAGTGTGGGGGGGGGGGAGGGGGAGGAACAGGTGAACCAACCATCTCCTGTAACCAGGCAAGACTTCCATTACAGGGATTAGAACACTAATGCAGCTTTAAAACTTTCAACCTAAAATTTGTAGGTTTGTCCTGCCTATAAAATGTGCTGTGGTAAAAGTGGTGTAGAAATTGGGGGAGAGGCCAACCAGTGACTAGTCCAGCTTGAGACCCACGCCATGAGAGAGAGCCCAACCCTGGCACTGCCTGGAGGGCCAGGAACCAGAGGCTAGATAGCCCAGAGACATAGGATAGAACCAAACATGACTGGCACACAAAAAAAGTCAATTAAATGATGCCTAATGATATTCTGCTGTACTCATAGACTGGTGCCTAGTCCAACTGTCATCAGAGAGGCTTCTTCCAGCAAATGATTGAAACAGACACAGAGAATCACAGTCAGACATTATGCGGAGCTCTAACAGAATCCTGCGGAAGAAGAGGAGGAAGAATAGTAGGAGTCGGAGGGGTCAGTGATGTCACAGGAGAACCCAAAGACTCAACTAACCTGGGCTCATAGGGGCTCAGAGCAACTAAACTGACCATCGGGGAGCCTAAATGGTACTGATTTAGGCCCTCCACATACATGTTACAGTTGTGTAGCTTGGACTTCTACTGGGACTCCTAACAGTGGGAGCAGGGCTGCCTCTGATGCTTCTGTAACCCTGTTATTACCACTGGGTCACCTCATCCAGTCATACTAGGAGGGAAGGTGCCTAGACTTACTGCAAGTTGATATGCCATGTTTGGTTGATGTCTTTGGGAGGCCTGCCTTTTTCTGAAAGGAAATGAGGGAGTAGACAGGAGGAGGCACAACAGGAGAGCTGGGAGGCCTTGGAGGAGAGAAAGGAGGAAAAAACTGCAGTCAGATGTAATATATGGGGGGGGGCGGAAAAGAAAGGGAGGGATGGAGGGATAGATAGACAAGTAAAAGAAGATGGTGATGATGACGACAACCTACTTTTACTGTTACAATGGAAATACCTTTTCAAGTACAAGCCTACTTTTATCCATTACAGTTTTCAGTCCTTACTGGGGCGTCAGTTCTATGAAATTTGGTTGAATTGGGTTTTTTTTCCCCCTTGAGGCAAAGTCTTACCATGTTGTCCATGTTGACCTCCAACTTTATATTCTCTTCCCTCCACCTCTTGAATGAATGCTGGAATTACAAGTATGTGTCACCACACCCAGCTCAATTTATTTTAGAAATAGTTTGCTCCTCTACATTTTTTCTTCGTATTAAGTAACTGATGTTTTAAACTTCCTTATCTAAACTGATGTTAGAACTTCCTTATCTCATTTATGTATTTTTCTTTTAGGAAAACTTTCTGAGATATATTCTTTACTTTTCTGCCTTCTCATTACCATTTTGTATTATTATTATTAGTAGTAGTAGTATTAGTAGTAGTATGTGTTGCCAAGTGTTCTCCTCAGTTACTCTCCATCTTCTTGAAATGAAGTCTCTCACTGAACTTGAAGTTTACCAATTTGGCTAACCGGCCTGAGCAGTAAGCTCCAAGGATCTACTGTTTCTTGCCCCTGCCACTAGAGACACAGCTGTAGCTCTATACCTGGATTTTTTTAAATTTATTTTTTATATTAATTAGTTTATTCATTTTGCATCCCAGCTGTAGCCCCTTCCCTCACTCCCTCCCAATCCCACCTTCCCTCCTTTATCTCCTCCTATTCCCCTCTCCAAGTCCACTGATAGGGAAGGTCTTCCTCCTCCCTTCCATCTGCCCCGAGCCTATCAAGTATCATCAGGACTAGCTGCATTGTCCTCCTCTGTGACCTGGCAAGGCTGCTCCCTGCTCAGGGGAAGGTGATCAAAGAGCCAGCCACTGAGTTCATGCCAGAGACACCCCCTGTTCCCCTTACTAGGCCACCACTTGAAAACTGAGCAGCCATGGCTACATCTGTGCAGGGGTTCTAGGTTATCTCCCTGCATGGACCTTGGTTGGAGTATCAGTCTCAGAAAAGACCCCTGTGCCCAGATTTTTTGGTTCTGTTGCTCTCCTTGTTGAGCTCCTGTTCTCTCCAGGTCTTACTATCTCCCCCTTCTTTTATAAGATTCCCTGCACTCTGCCCAAAGTTTGGTTATGAGTCTCGGCATCTGCTTTGATACCCTGCTGGATAGAGTCTTTCAGAGGCCCTCTGTGGTAGGCTCCTGTTCTGTTTCCTGTTTTCTCCTTCTTCCAATGTCCATCCTGTTTGTCTTTCTGAATGACATACCTAGATTTTTATGTGAGTGATGAAGATCTAAACTCAGGTCTTCATACTTGCTTAGTAGCACTTTATCCATTAAGCTGCTAGCCTCTAACCCATTATCATTTTTAATTTTCAGAAATTATGTTTTTTTTCATAAAGTTTTGTTTCAGCTATATTGATTTATGTAGAATTTTCATTATTAATTATATCTACTGGTTTTGAAGTTTTCTATCTTGTAAATTTTCGTTTTTCTTAAATGTATGGTAATCACTGATATCTAATTATGACTAAACATGAGGTTTAAAGTGTTGCTTGGAAGCTCTAGTGTGCACTAGCAGAGCTCCTAAACCATGTCTTCCTTATAGGGTTATCTGGCTGGTCAATTTTGCAAGGAAATCCCTTCTAACTGTTCCTCAACAGATGAACAAAGTCCCCAAAACTCTTTGAACCATCTGCTCAAAGGGTATAAAAACATTACTTAGCAAAGAAAAGGAAAGAGCTGAGAGATTTAAGCATTTAATGTGTAAAATTCATTTAAAAAAATACAGGGGATAGGTCAATAGGTAAAGTGTTTGCATGAAACCCTCAGTTCAGTCCCCAGAGCCCTTGGGTGTGGCCTTGCAGGCTTATAATTCCAGTACTGCAGAGGTGGAGACAGGGAGATTCCTGGAGCTAGCTGCTGGCCAGACTAGCCAGACCAGCAAGCCCAAGAACTCAGTAACAAACCTATCTCACGAAATACAGTGGCTAGCACCTGAATGGCCTATGACCTTCACATACATACACCTGCACTCAAGCACACATATACCAGTACATTCATGCATCACATCACACAAACATTAAAAATAAAAATAAAAAGAACCCAAATACTTGGCCCACACCTTAAAAATATTGGGCAAACTTGCTGGCAGTTGTGGTGTAGTCCTTTAATCCCAGCACATGGAAGGCAAGAGGCAGGTGAATCTCTGTGAGTTCGAGACCAGGCTGGTCGACAGAGCGAGTTCCAAGACAGCCAAAGATACAGAGAAAAACTGTCTGGGGTGGAATATTGGGTAAGCTTAAGTCTGGAGATCTTCTATTTTTATCTTTTTCTAAAAAATAGTTCATTATTTTCTGCTAAGAATAGAGAGGGCCAGTTAGCCACCTATATGTGTCTTTCTCAGTTTCACCTACTTGGTTAATATTGAGTCTTTCCTCATCTACTAAGACATTTACATGTTTGATTTTTTTCTCTTTTGTTTCATCCTTTGTGGTCATTTGGGCAAATGAAATGAAAATTAAATTTACGTATTTAACTATCTCTAATTATATGCCCTTTAATCTATTCAATCTTCTTTTTCAATTCTTATTTGTGGTATAATCTTTACTGGTCTTAAGTCCCTTGTAAATCCCTCTTAGTCTATAAAAAGTGTTCTACAATTAAGATTTTTTTTTTTCTCTTTAACATAGCTTGACATCTTTCTTTAGACAGGGTCCAAATGCTTATATAATTTTTTTAAAGATGTCTAATTAAAAATAAGAAGTCCATGAATTCTGTGTGTATGGGTGTATACATATACAAAAACCTGTGTATACAGATGAACATCCCTGTGTGTACTAGAGGCCAACAGAGAATGTTAGGTGTCCTGCTCTACCACTCTCTTCTCTTATACCCTGAACCTGGAGCCTACACTACTGACTAGCAAGCCCCAGTGATGCTCCTGTCTCTACTCCTTCCAAAGTGTTGGGGTTACAGCTGTGAGCATGATCATGCACACGCATACACACACACACACACACACACAAATAGGTAGGAGTATGAGTGCTTTAAAAGCCTGCCATGTGTGTATGTGCACCACAGAAGGCCTAGTATCCTTGGAGGTCACATTAGGGCTTTGGAGTCTCTGAAACTGAAGTTAAAAACAATTTTGAGCCACCATATGGATGTTGAGAACTGAACACAGGTCCTCTGAAAAAACAGTATGTGCTCATAACTGCTAAGCCATCTCTTTAGCACCAGACTTTTGTGTGTGGGTATTTCCTTAATTCAGGTCCTCAATCTTCCAGAGTAAATCCTCTTATGTGCTACATGCAGCTACACCCCAGCTCCCCAACGAGCACTCCAAAAGAACAAAATTATTTTCTGAAAATATTTTCATTTTGGTTTTTTGAGACAGAGTTTCTCTGTGTAACAAAGCCCTGGCTGTCCTAGAACTCAAAAATATTCTCCTAAAGCACTTAGTGCAGAATATATCACAAGTCCAAAGCTAAATCAATCTCATCCTATCTAATCTTTCTCTTTTTACAATACAGTATTATTAATGATTAAGAAACTTCCCCCAATCATACTGCTATCCACACAAGATATATATACATATATATCTCAGCATAATAAAGTGCTTGGTACTACTGTTACTTATTTCTTACATTTTAAAGGAAAAGCTGCTGGGGCATGGCACCATCTTCCAGTAATACACCAAAGTGAAAAACACAAAGGGAAAGTGGAGTGGCACCTGCTATGTGTGCCCTAGGCCTTTAGAAAACATGGAGGTGTTCCTCTGGCCACATACAAGGGAATCTATAAAGGGTGATAATGCAGACATCAAGGGAATGAGTACTGTTAAAAAAGAAATGCCTCACAATTTGGCATGGCGAAACAGGAAGATTATAAATCATCCAGCATGTCATGGGCATCATTATAAACAAGCAAGATAAGGGCAAGATTCTTGCAAAGAGAGATGATGCAAGAGTTGATCCTATTAAGCACTCCAGGAGACAGCTTCCTGAAATAGGTGAAGGAAAATGACCAGAAAAAACAATGCCAAATGAAGCACCAGCCTGCTCTACAAGAGAAGCACACTGTATGTGAATGGAAAGGTTAGTTGCCAGAGTCCAAGGCCTATGAATTCAAGGCTTAGTCTACAAAGGGAAATAAAGAGAGCTTGATTGTAAAGTGTTTTTTTTTTTAAAGCAAATTTCCTTAATTTAAAAACTCAATGTATCAATTTTGAAATGAGATCACTGAAGTTATTATATTATTCAGGGCTAGAGAGATGGCTCAGCTGTTAAGAACACTGGCTGCTCTTCCACAGGACCCAGGTTTGATGCCTACCACCCTCATGGTAGGCATATAACTCCAGTCTATAACTCCAGTTCCAGGGGACCTGTCACCCTCACATAGACACACACGCAGGCAAAACACCACTGCAAGTAAAATCATAATAAATGAAAAAAAAAATTAAAAAATTAATGTCATACCTTATGTCCAAATCTGAAGACTTCTGTCTTACTGCCAATTTAGTAATCTCTCCTTGAGACATAGCCTTATGGAGCCTTGCTTGTTCATCAACTGAAGAAAATCGTTGTGATGTCTGTAGGAATTACACATGGAAAGACTTAAAACCAAGTAAATGTATTATAGCATGATTGAATTCAGTAACCTTCAGTTCACATTTCCTGGCAAGTTAGCAAGAATCTCATCAGGTAAGTTAGGAAGACAGTCAAGACCATTCAAAAATAAACTCAGAAAAATCTGAGGCTAAGAAATATGATAACATTATTATCTTTTACACCTCTTTTTATTTGTACCTCAAGGTGGGGATTCTTTTTATGGGTTACAGATTATTGTTATATTCATTCAAATTAAAAAAACAAAAAAAAAAAACAAAAAAACAAAAAACCCAGGTCACACAGAAGAAAAACCAATTTATGTCATCAAACTAGCACTTCAATTTCATTTAACAATTAGTGTACCCCCTCTAAGGACAATTAATTCTGAGAATTCTTGTTACTCATTCAACTAATTTTCTTGTATTTCATCTGTGAAAATATCCTTTAGTTTTTTTGATATGCTTGACTATAGCACAAAAATCAGGCAATACCCAGAGTTCTTAAATACAGAGGTCTGTGGCCAATATAGCATACAGGAAATCCATATCTAATGTACAAAAAGTCAGAGAAAGCAGGTTTTAAGACAACTGGTGAGAAACAAAGAAAGCAGGTGGCTTACACCTGCATCTACTTATTCCTCAAGATGTTACTAGTTTCTGTGCTGTGACAAAGAGAGGGGGAACCCAGGTAAAACTTTCGAGGTATCTTTTGCTGAACACATTAAAATAAAAGTTCATGGCAATCAAAGTGACCAGAGCAGTACTGGGGAGGAAAGAAAGATAGAAGAACTCTGTAGATCTAGAAAAAGTTCCCTTTGCATATTTGGATTAGTACTAATCAATAGCTTTGTATGTGAAAACAACAGGAGACCGAAGATATAACCATCTGAAGTGATTAAAGGTAAGGTTGGCAGTAATGCCAGTGCCCAGGGGCCAGGACCTGAACTTCATGCTGCACAGGCCACTAAGGATACAGATGAACTTGCCTTAGTAGTCAAGAATAATTTGCCTTCCAACTGACTACTGTTAGGGTCTACCGATTTTGAAGGCCCTGAAAATTATCAAACTGTTTCCAGAACAAAGCTCTGGAATATTACCAGAAAACTATAGTGTACAAAATATTAATTGAAAGGAAAAAAATAAATCCTTCAACTAACCAGAAAAAAAAAATCACAATGTAAACTACGTAAGTTTTAAAAAGAGAACTATAAAGTAGAAATATATGTTCCTTAACATAAAGAAGTAGAAATATATGTTCCTTAACATAAAGAAGTAGAAATAAATATATGTTCCTTAAAGATAAAACAAGCCATTTACATTGATTGAATTGCTGTTCGATTAGAAAGATACTAAAATAGTAATAATTATACTCTACATGATGAAAAAGGAAAATTGAAAACAAAAATTTATGGAAAAGACTCAAGCTTCCAGAGATGACACTTCAATATCAATTTTACAAAAGAATTCTTCCTACCACATATTATCTAATTACATTTCTACAAAGTTCGAGAATAGTGGTTGTTTCTGAGAGTAGTGTAAAAGAGGGAAATTGAGCAGAAACATGAGAAAATTGTTGATATTAAAGAAATCTTGATACTTGAAGCATAGGTTTCATAGTTGTAAACATAGTCCTCAAAACAGCAAACTGTCAAATGAAGATCTGTACCTGTCACTGTAAATCCTAGACCTCAATTATAATGTTAATTATATTATAGACCTCAATTACAATGTTAATTATATTATCAAGTCAATAACAATGCAATCATACAGTCAATTTTACAAGGATAAAAGTTGTAGCACTTAGTATGTGGTTCAAAAGAATATATTATTACCTAAAAACTATGTTCCTCACAAAAATATTAAAGTCAAATATTAGTCTAACACTAGAATTACGTGGGCACTTAAAGCACATGCGCATGTGTGTAAGCTTTATTTTTGGTTCAAATTCATAGAGATTGCCAATCAGGAGGTTTACTGTTTACCCTTGCTTGGGATAAAGAATAACATAATGTTGCAGGTATAGAATAAAACTGAAGATGACTGGTAATGGGATGCAGATACCGAAAGTGCATAAAGATTTCAGACTAAGTAATGACCTATCAAAAAACAAATGCAATCAATAAAAAAGATAAAATTATCTTGAAAATAACTTAAAAGGTATCAAGGAAGGAAAAAGCACAAAATTTTAATTGAGAAAATAATAAAGAATATAAAATAAAAATAATAAGGGAGGAAAAAACCATCAGAGGTAAAACAAGACAGGCAAAGAAGAAAGAAATAAAAAAAAAAAAACAAAACAAAATAACAAAGCAAAAACCATTATTAATACCTGAAGTTCCTAAACAAGAGAAACAAAATAATGGAACTTGGCTAGTAAATATAAAGATAACTTTTCAAAAGACAAAATAAGACAAGCATTTACATAAAGAGTCTAGTAGATGTAACGGATCACTAATCTATAATGATCAACTTGAAATCTTATCCTACACTTACACAAGAAGTCTGAGAACCTCCAAACTAAGAGATCAAATGAATCCTAATACAAGAGAGTTAGAATGGCAATAGAGAATACTACATAAAGAAAGATACCAATAAAACAACATTTTCAAAAAACTCAGGGACAGCAATGGAGAACCACTGAATTAAAATCTGGATTTTAAAATTATGGATCTATTTTTTAATTAAAGAAAATTTATTTTACTTTATGGGCACAGATGTTTTACTTGAATCCATGACATGTGCACAGTGTGCCTGCTTTCTAGGATCTCCTGGAACTGAGGTGATGGGCTTTTGAAAGCCATGATGTATGTGCAAAAGCAGACAGTGCTCTTAACTGCTGAGCCATTTCTACAGCCCCTAAATCAAAGATTTAATGTAGTCATGATGATTCCTCAAATATCAAGGCTATATATAAAAGTCATAAAATTGAATATTTAAAAATCCTTCCTGAGTAACTACAGTCTGCTAGAAGAGTTTCATCTAAATAAATAAATTTAGCAGATCAAAGGTGAACACAAAGCTAGGACTTAGAGCAAGGTAATATTAAAGTATATGTTCTGACAAAGAAAAAAGCTCCCAAAACAGATATAAAGAAGATGAGAGCAGAATGACTGATGGTGTCACAGATGTGAATTAATAGGGTATTACTTATTGATAACTGATTAGGTTGGGTATGGTGGAACAATCCTGTAAAAAATAAAAAGTTATAACTGACCTATCAGATCAATAAAGACCTGACTCACCCATGAATGGAAAATACTTTAAATTTTATTCAAAGTAGGACTCAACTATATAGAAACATCTAAGTGAGGATAAAAGAAAGGGTTAAGCAAAAGTCTATCAAGTAAATGGAAGTAGTAAAGAAAGAGAAACAGGTATTAACAAGAACTAAAAATAAAAAGCATTCAATGTGAGAGGGAACTTCTTTAAATATTAAAAGCCACAATTAAGAAGGAATAGAAGATTTATCCTACCATTCTCAGCCTGAGACAGCTAGGTATACAAAATATAATGAAGACATTGAGGACTAGAGATGCTGAGCATATTTTGAAACTTTACACACTGAGCAGAGTACTTTTATCAAATACTTATGGTTCATCACAAAAATTGCATTAGATAGCAAAGAATTCATTAATAAATCCCACCAATTATAAGCACTAGATATATAAAGATAAAATCAGAAACCAATGAAGTAGAAAACAAAAAATAAGCATAATAAATAAAAATTATAGCTCTTCGGAAAAGATGAGACAGACAGCGATGTGCTATAATTTGGAAATGGTATGACTCTCAAAGGTTTTTGTTTAAGATATCAAAGCAACAGTGTTTAGACACAGGGCTTGAAGAAGGTGACTATATCATTATCAGTCCATTGATATACCCATAATGTGATGGCAGACCTAGTGGGAGGAACTAGGCGATGGGACATGTCTTGGGAAGACACACCCTTACCCTTGTCAGCCATCACAAAGGATATATACTGGCTTGTCATAAAACCAAAGCAACAGAACCACGTGACTACATCTATCATTTATGCTGTTACTTCAGGTAATTTTGTTACAGTTATGAAAATCTAGCTAACTTAAAAATAAACACTAATCTAAAATATAAGAAACAGTCAAGTGGGTGTGGTGGCACAGGCCTACCACCAGCACTCAGGAAGCAGAACTTTTTTTCTTTGTCAGACATGCAATATATTGATTTCTAGGAGTTCCAGACCAGCATGGTCTACTATAGCAAGTTTCAGCCCAGCCAAGCTATAGTGAGACACTGTCATAAAACACAAGGGGGAGGGAAGTACTCACTTACACACAGTGATTTTTTAAAAAAAAAGTTGTAAGAAATCATGTTCCAGACTTCTATGCAAATAAATATTTAAAGTTAGATGACCTGAATAACTTCATAAACAACAAAAAGTGAAGTTTACCAATAACATTTTAAAAGACCAACTTCCTGGCCAATGGGTGGTGCACTCCTTTAATCCCAGCACTTGGGAGGCAGAGGCATATGAATCTGAATCTCTGTGAGTTCGAGTTCAGCCTGGTCTACAAAGAGAGATCCAAAACAGCCAAGGCTACACAAAGAAACCCTGTCTCAAAAACCAAACAAACAAACAAAAAAGAACAACTTCTCTAAAGAACGGAAAAAAAAAAAAAAAAACCTTAGCAAGGAACTATGCCACAACAATAGCATTATTTTTAGGTGGTTTAAATCTGGATAATGGCAAGGAAAACAAACAAATAAACAACTTAAGTGTAGACAGGTATGCTTCCTGTACTAATCTCATAGATAAGGAACATAAACAATTTTACTAATTCATCATATAGAAGATATACAGAAAGTCATCTTTAAAATGTAGCTTAGCAGAATATGCTCTTTTTTTCCTTCTTGGGTAAACAGCAAGGTGGTAGACATTTAAACCAAGGGAGGACAGCACACAGGGGGTATTTAAGAGGATAAAAATCCCAGAGGTAGAACTGTAACTCCTGCCTACCCTCCCCTGCAGCATCAATGACTATTAATTAACCATCCTGACATAATGTTTACCTCAAATTCCCTTTAGGTGATTAATTTGCAATTGTTTTAATCCTGCAAGATCAGTAACTTTAGAAATAAAAAGAGCAGATGGCCATTTCTGCTAAGAACTAATGCCATACTCCTTGGTTAGCATATATTGGTGATAACACTAATTCGTCCGGGGAGGGGGGGGGAATCGATTTTTTAGAAATTCATGTCCCCAATAAACTCAGATTTACTTTTAAAAAATGTGCACTTTGTAATTCCAACAAAAACGCTGAATAAACAGTAAGATTCATCATCACAGTATGAAAGAATGTTAAAATATGACACATTTTCAAGATCAAGAGAAAAACACATTTTAAAACCATCCCTTCCCTCCCTCCACACCCATACTTCACCAAGTATCTACTAGCTTATTCTACAAAGCAAAGCTGCTTCATGCAAGCATCCACCAGCAACCAGCACCACCACCTGTTCCTCAAACACGATAAAAGAGGACAGTAAGAAAGCTAGAGGTGACTAACACACTGTGCAGGAAGGTGTTCTACGACTACAGGCATGCAGTGACTGTCAAGCAGGTGAACAGAGGCTAAAACACCAAAAGGAGCCAAATGCTCCAAGCAGAAAGCCTAACTTCCTGGTTCATCCCAGCAAGAGTTCCCAGTGTGAATAGTATTCTACCACTGAAAGGACTAAGGATTGTCACAAAAGAAACTCAGGAACAAAGCAACAGTTATAAAGTGCTAAGTTCTTCCATAAACAATAAATCTATATGAAATAGATCAAAATATATTTTTCAGTAAGATTTGTTTGTTCCACTGTAAAATTGTAACTATTATACATATATAATTATTTATAACTCAAATAAAGGGCACCTTCATAACAGTTACTAAATCCTACAGTCAAGAGACCTGAGCTCTATTTATACACATTAACAGAAGAATACAAATCATTTCTAACTTCTGCAAGTTTCAGGTTTATAACTCATTTTGTTTTTCAGGGAGCAACATGTCCTGCATTTTGTTTGTTTTGGTCTCCACAGAATGTCAACATTACTACTTAAAAACGAAGTCTAGCCATCATAAGAGATAAATACAATTAGAATATTTTAGAAACTTGAAGAAATTCTAATTGGGTGTAAACATAATCCAAGCCTAACAGTTTGAACCTCAAATATGTAATGACTCAAAGATCATCATAAACTTCCACAGTGAACAGACATTAAAGACTGGAGAACCAATTTATATAGGGAAATTAAAAAAAAAAACAAAACTATTTCATCAACCATAATGTTTTAGTTCCTATTAGACTTAGTTAGTGGAGTCTCTATACTGGCATTTCCTAGAACGATCACAGAATAAAATGTGAGCGCGTGTGTGCACGTGTGTCTGTCTTCCTCTATCGCTCTACTTTTTCCAGAGAGAGTCTCAATCTGGAACCCTGGATAGCCTGGCCTGACAATTGGTATGTACACCAAGGTGGCCTCTGATACCCAAATGCCAAGTGCCGGGATTAAAGGCATAGGTCACATTGTCTGGCTTTATGGGGTTTTTGTTTTTTGTTTTGTTTTTAAGACAGAGTCTCTCGCTGAATCCCGGAGCTTGGCCATGTGGTGAAGCTGACTAACCACAGAGCCCTTGGGATTCTCCTATCTAAGCTCTGATGTTGAGGACTCACAGCAGCATGCTTGGCTTTTTACATGGATGCTAGGAGTCTAACCCCAGGACAATGAGCACCAAGCACATCACCTAGTAGCCATTATCCCAGTACAACGAATGAAACTCTCTTCACTTTAAGGTATCTACAAATACAATCATACATGTTAACATATTTACCTAATTGTGGTTCGGATGATAATACAAGTTATATTCTTAGCCAAAATAAGTATAGTTTTATTCAAACTTAACTAAAATGTTATGATTTCTGGTTAAACAAATTCATACCATATACAGCCTTCTATTTGGTTGGGTTAACCCAGGATGGCACATCTTCCTCATTAAATTACATGTGTTGTGCTTTGTTAGAGATCAAGCCAGAGTTTTACAGGTACATTTCGTTTAGTGTTCTAAGACAGGATTTTGCTTTCTATTTTACCCTACCCTTCAATTATGTAGTTCATGTTGGCATCAAAACATGACAATCCTCTTGCCTCAGACTTATAAATGTGTGACCACATCCATCTTCGTCTTTGGTTTCTGAAAACATGGTCTCACTGCATAGTTCAAGCTGGTCTTGAACTTGAGGTAATTCTGTTCCACCATGCCCAGTTGAGTTATATAAAATGCATGTCTCTTTTCTATTACTGAACATAAGGAAGGCAGGAACTTTAAAAGCTTCCCTACCTCTAATTGCCTACCTCTAAGTGAATAGTCTTTCAGTTAAAGTCTGAATTCATTAAGTAAGTATCTTACTCTATATACCAGGTCAGTAAAACTATGACCAGTTCTGCATACTTATTAGAAATGCCATGGCCTTTTTCACCTTCTTGTCTTTAATTGCTTTCACATGGCAATTGTCAAGTTAAGTATCTGCAAGCAACAGAGACCATGATCTACAAAGTCTAAAATATTTATTATCTGGCCCTTTCCAAAAACAAAAATAAAAAAAAATTTAAAAACTTAGGATTCCTACTCTAGACCTTTAAAGGTATAATCAACATTTCTAACAAGTGCTAATTTAAATAATCTTACTTTTGGCTAATTTATCATTTGATATGAACAGTTAAGGTGCCCCTAATTTGAGTACTATTACATTAGACTTAGCTTATGTTGCTGTGTTCACTGAGGCTTCTCATGTACAAGCCATTACATGGAAGAGGCTGTGAAGGTTAGCTGTAGATTAGCAAAGACTACTCCGAGCAGATCTGTTTGCTGTTTCTTTCTTATTACTGTAAAAATTACCATTTCGGAGTCACTGTGAGAGGCCTGACCCAGGCTGGATACAGGCCCTAGCTCAGAGTGAGAAGCTTGGTCAAGGGAGAGAAGGGGCTCAATAATGTCATCGTAATCATCTTCCTCTGTATCCCCCTCCCCATCGGCAAAAGTACCTCTAGTCAAGAAATCGGAGCGCGTCCGCGCCATTCGAGCTTTCTTTTTATGGGCCGGTCTGGCAACCTGCTTGACCAAATGATAAAACAAATAACACAACAATGTTTTGTTTTTGTAATTTGGGAAAAGATGCCAATGAAAGAGGGCTCATGAATGTCTGGAAACTTCCCTCCGCCCCACCAAGCCCTGTCTATTAGCAGAAGTAACAGGGATGACCAAAAAGAATCCATATTCATCACTGTGAACAACGATAAGGGTCCAAGCTAAGTCTACACTATTCTCCTCCGTACTGAACTAAGTCACCCTTCACTGCCACAGGCCACCAAAGTCACCTGAACAAACTGTCCTTTATTTTTTCTTTGCCTTAGCAACTTCTTTCTTTTAATATAATTTGTACTTTTAGGCACCATTCCTTGCCTAATTATAAAAGCTAGCCTACCGCTTCTTTCTCTAAAATCCCCTAAGAATAAAAGGGTACATATGGTGTTCTACCTACAAAAATAGTAAATTCCAAAATAATGTGTACCTATTCTAATTAAAAGATAAATGGGATCCAATACTTACCCCTTGTTGCCCAGGCCCTGCTAACTTAGGTTTCCAAGCTGGTTCATCTTGTTTGTGGACTTGAGGATTTCTACTGCATACCCTTTAAATACAATAACAAGATTATATTTAATTCCTAGTAGATATTCCATTGAAGTAATCTTAAAGTATGGCATTAATTGTATATATTTTTTGAAGCAGTGTCTCTCTATGTAGCTTTAGCTGTCCTGGAACTCACCAAGAACATCAGTCTAGCCTTGGACTCAGTGATCTGCCTGAATCTGCCTACTGAGTATTAGGATTAAAGGCCTGTGTGCCACTATACCCTGCTCTGAATTATAATTTAACAGGACAGAACAAGTCAGAAGCCCAGCAAATTCTATAAATAATTTAAGATCTTAGTCAATTCCAAAACCTGATTTATTATATTTATTCTCATATAGAATGTGTATGTTTATGAGGCATGCAATACATGGACATATAAGGACGCACTTGTATGTGTCTGTGTGTCACCCTGTGAAAGCCAGAGGACAACACTAGGTGTCTTGTGTCCCTCAAGTACCTGGAGTGTACTTGTTCTGGCCAGAGGACAACACCAGGTGGGCTGTTGTGTTACTATGTGTCTGGTGTCCCTCAAGTACCTGGAGTGTGCTGTTCTGGCCAAGCTGGTTAGCAGCAATTGCCAGCAGGGCTGTTGTGTTACTATGTGTCTTGTGTCCCTCAAGTACCTGGAGTGCACTTGTTCTGGCCAGAGGACAACACTAGGTGTCTTGTGTCCCTCAAGTGCCTGGAGTGTGCTGTTCTGGCCAGGCTGGTTAGCAGCAGTTGCCAGCAGGGCTGTTGTGTTACTAGGTGTCTGGTGTCCCTCAGGTGCCTGGAGTGTGCTGTTCTGGCCAGGCTGGTCAGCAGCAGTTGCCAGCAGTGCCCCAGTGTCCACTAGTGCCCAGAGCTTGGGTTACGCTTGTGTGCAGCCACTCTCAGCTTTAGTGTGGCGCTGGAGATCCAAACTCTGGCCTTCATGCTTGAGCAACAAGTGTTCTTCTCCACAAGGCACCTCCCAAGTCCCTAGATTTATTCTTCTCCAATCAATACTGTGACCAAGAATCTACACACATGATGAATTCTTAAGAGGCCCATGCGATAGTCACTGGGTACATTTCACTATGGCAACATTTCGTTTGAGAGAGGTAGTAACAAAATTGGTTAAGAACCAAAGCCAGTTCACTAATGAGAAAATGAAAATTCTAAATTCCTCACATCTTTAGGATACTTGTCTTAAAGAGGTTCTTCACATCATCATAAAATATATGTAGTAATGAAGATCCTGTTTTACTCTGGGGTGGTTCTTGTTAGTTAGGAAAAATATCACTTTCTGAACACTTCTAAGTTTTCATCTACTATCTTAACATTAAAACTTGAGACTATGTAGAATAATATGAACAATGGCAGAATAAGAATTGTTATTAAGCAAAATGAAGTATGCTGCAAACAATACAGATACTATAGTATAGTGCTGGGTTGTGAAAGTTTAATTTTGTCTGAAAAATTCTGTGATAAGACTGTTTTATCACTAAATTCTATGTAGAAACAGTGTCAGAATCTGATGAAAATTTAAACAGTACCTAAATTTTCATGGGACTAATTACTTTAATTCAGTATTATGAGTTTTAAAATTCATCCTTAGATTACAAATTCCTTGGGAGTCAAGACTTAACTATGAGCATCAGACCAGTTCAAAACAGATAGTAACTTGCAACAGTAGATGGTAAGTTAACTGTTTTCCCTTTAGCGATCTTTTACATAATATTCAAAAATGAACTCTAGGGGTTGCAAGAGGTTATCTTGGACTGGGGAGATGACTCAATGAGTGCCAGCTACAGAAGCCTGGTACTTGATAAGCATGTATTATGTCTCAGGTTTGATCCCAAGCATTAAAAATTTAAAAAACAAGGCAAAACAAAAACCATAAACCAGAAAACTGCTCCTCATGACTGTTACGAGTTAAAACGATTTCGTGGTTATCATCATTTAAAGCAAACAATTATAAAAACTAAAAAGAATCCCTTCTTACAATAGATGCCTAAAGCTGTTCAATTCTTAGAAACATAAGACAGATTTGGGCATGGTGGCACAACACGTTTCATAGCCCCAGCCCTCAAGTTGGCAGAAGCAGGCAAATTCTCTGTGAGTTCAAGATCAGCATGATTTACATATCAAGTTTCAGGCAGTAAGGTCTACATGTAAGACTCTGTCTCAAAAATATATAAACAAAAATCAAAAACCAAAAACCACAAAGTAGAAGGTAGTTGCCCACAAGAGAAGAGCTATTTAGTGAGTGAATTTCAATACTGAAAGATGAAAAAGACATGTTGTGTGACAACTTATATACAACTAATACTACTATACCATACACTTAAAGTTTATAAGTTTCATATGATTATACACCAAAGACATAAAGACATTATTGAAAACTACAAATAAGCCAACAGTGTGACAAAACATGCTAAGTTCTGAAAAGCCTCACAATAGTATAGTTTGGATCAATACATTTCATAGCTCTACAGCAACTAGGACCTGCTGAATGCCTAGTACAATGGTAAACACTGTATTGCCCTTTTACAAATGCTTTTTCAATTAGCAAGGAAGAATGCAAAAAAAAAAAAAACCCACAAACAAACAAAAAAGTGCTATCTACTTTCAAAGATTCCTAGGGTCTAATTACTCATACTTTTCGTAGATGGAAAAAACCCACAGATTTGAGCAGCACTCGTGGACAGGGTGGAACACAAAGCACTTCAACAAAGAAACGTCCCACTTAACAGATGAAAATAAAAATTTCACTTACAGTGGAATAATTGTATTGTCTTTTGGTGTGAAGAAAATGGTTCTTGAACTTCTGTCTCTGGAAGAGTCATCAGATCTGTGGCCATAAGAGTGAGCTGACCTAAAGTGCTCTTTTTCTGTAGTACGATTATTAGAGAATTTAACAGCAACATTATGTTGGGTGCCCATTCTTTCTGTCTTTGATAATTCATTGACAGTCCTAGATTGGTATGGGCTTCCTTTTTTTTCAAAGAACAGGGTGACAGGTCGGTCTTTTGTGGGTAAAGAAATGGAGGGATTGTCTTTTGTGGCAAGATCGGCATCTCTTTTAGTGACTGCTGATGGGGAACCTAGTACACCAGCTTCTACTTTACTTGGGGTATTTGGAATATGCAAAGAAGATGGCCTCTCTACTCTTTGTCTTGACTGATAAAAAGTTGGTGCCAAGAGAGAATCCTCCGTTCGTGACTGTTCAATTGTCTTGAAGGCTTTACGTTCCTTCTCTAAGATATATGTCTGCTGACGAATCTGTTCCATCATTTCTTTTTCATTCTGCTGCTGTAGCTGCTTTTGCCTTTTCTCCTTTTCAGTATTCAGCTTTTCTAACTTCTTAAGCACAGTACATGAAGAATCTGTATTCAAAGAAATCACCTGATCTCCTGAAAACTGACACTTCCTGGCTTCTGTGGCTTCTCTTTCTGGTAGTTTGTTTCTTTGGATACTTGTATCTAGCTGGGAACTTGTTTTCAGAGGTTCTTGATGGGGAATATAAAAAAATGTAGGCAGACTACTTGAAACAAAAGAATCTCTCAGCTGAGGTTTACAGGTGATAGGCTCAGAACTACAGACAAGCTCTTCCTTTGCAGCCCCAGAAGATGCTTCTTTTCCAGCCACTGCAAAGCTAGTCTCACGTGAGGCACTGAGGGAGTTATCTTGTGAACCAACTTTCAGATTAGTAGATACACTGGGTGATGAAATTTTCAATTCTCCCTCATTTGAAATGAGGGACTCAGGTTTGCTTTTTTGGTTCTCCTCACAGATCAGAAGTTCTAAGCTCCCTTGAGAGCTCTCACTATCAGGTGTACCCTGTGGAGACTGAAGGCTTTCAGGCATTAACTCTGTAGACCACCTGCGTTCATCTGAAGGAGATATGCCACCAAGACAACGGACTTTCAGCAATTCTAAGCTAAATATAGCTTGTTCTAATTCTCTCATTCTCCGACTTTCTCTTTTGGCCCGACCTACTTTCTTCTGATGGAGATCTTCCAAGGACTTGGGCCTCTGTCTTACAACCACATCTCCCTGCAAGTCTGTACCACTTTGGCTTCTGCCTTTCTCCTGTTGCTTTTCTGAAGACTCCTTTGAGAAATCCAGTGAACTCTCATGGCTAATTCGATTACTTTCTATCACAGATTTATATTCCTCTATGGCTTTTACTCTGTTGTCGAACGAACAATCCTCCCACTCAGAAGGGTCTGAACCCTGAATTTGTAGAGTTCCATGTGCCTTGATATGCACCAATCCATGCTCTAGTTTTGTTTCTTTCAGCATTTGCTCTTTTAAAGCTTTATATCTATACAAAAATAGACAAAGTGGGTTATAGATAGCTCTTGGTTACCAATGAAGATAATTAAATTTACTATAGAAACACTGTTTGAGGTGGAGCCTTGCTATTCTTAACTATGTTCAAAGTTGGCCTCAAACTTAGCTAGGACTAGTATGTACCACTCTACTTATCTATGTATTTCTAAAACTAACTTGGATGTACTAGTTCAAATTTTCTTCTTCTTCTTCTTTTTTTTTTTTTTTTTTTTTTTTTTTTTTTTTTTTTTTTTTTTTTTGGTTTTTTGAGACAAGATTTTTCTGTGTAGTCTTGGCTTTCCTAGATTTGTTTTGTAGCCCAGACTGGCCTCAAACTCACAAAAGTCTGCCTGCCTCTGCTGGGATTAAAGGTCTGTGTCACAATTCCTGCCTATCCTCTTCTTTACATAAATAATTCCTAACTAGATAATCTAGAAAAATGTTAGCTAGACAAAAGTTCCACTAATATCATTATTTTCATATAGTACAACAGAGATCTGTGTTCATAAAGTAAGAAAAAAAAGTTGAATATTTCCAAATTTGTAAGACTAAACCAAATGCAAAAGTTTTTTTCTAAGCAGTTATAACCATAGGTCATGGAAGTTTCCAACCCGATTTAATTCAATGAACATTTACTTAATTTCTGCTACAACCCACACAATACAGGTTAGAGCTGACAGCATTTTATCACAGTCTAGTGATAAAAACATAACTGATAATAAAAGTATTAAAGCAGGTTTAAAAAAGAAACTATGAAAACAGAAAAAAAAAAACGGTTTCATTAGCACAGATTACCTTTGTCGTGCTCGGAATCCTCTACATATTGACTGTAAAAGGATAATTTTGTTCCTTTGTTCTTTGTACTTCTTACTTTGCCTGTAGCCCCTCCATCTTGCCTGTATACAGGTAGCAGCCTTGTGCCTGCTCCTATAGAGTTCCTTCCATCGCTGCTGGATGATGACAGCTGCAGCTCGTAACTCCAAGTATCGCTGTCTCTCTAAGTGAGCACGCCAGGAAGCCTGGAGAAGAGAAGCTGCACTAGCCATTACGAAAGCATCTTTCTCCATAGCTGCATTTCTGATATGCTTCTGATTTAGGTAATTCCTCCAGAATCGCTAAAGGGAAAGAAAAGAGAAAATGGCTATTACTACTCGTTTCATAAAAAAGGTTAACAAGGCTAAATGTCTATGTCATTAGTACTTTCAGTATATAAGTAGCTAAACTGCTGGAAGATAATATTAATAATAATGATAACAATAACTATAATTGTGCTGGTGCTCTGGGTTTGGTCTCACCTATAACCTGCCGCTGAGCTCTCAGAGGGCACTGCTGCTATAAGTTTAATGGAGACTAGTACTACTTTACAAGAGGTGCTGAAGATCACCTCTAAGACTGAAATGCCGTAACAGATAGGATCTTCAGAGATGCCAAAGCCTTAAGCAAGTACCATGCCCACTGTTAGGGATTTGCAACCACTGATGAGCCTAAATGTGCCATGCTGATGGAGGCCCTTTATGCTAAGCACTCAATCAACCTTATTGAGGTTGATGAACACAAGAAACTAAGAGAACAGAAAGGCCTCAGCAAAAATTCACCAAGAAAAAAAAAAATCCACGAAGATGTTGAGGATTATGGCAAAAAACTAAAAACTTCAGGTAACACTATTATTCAAGAATACTTAAAATGTAAAGTAATAAGTAAAATCTTGGCTCGTTAGAAAACAAATAAAAGCCTTATTTATCAAAACTTCTTATTTTAAACTGGGCCCTGGGGCCCTGCAGAGACTGATACCCCAAACAAGGACCATGCATGGAGAGGATCTAAGACTCCTGCTCAGATGTATCCCAAAGACTCAGTCTACAAGTGGGGTCCCTAGTAAGGGCAACAGGGGCTGTCTCTGACATGAACTCAATGGCCAGCCCTCTGAACGCCTACCCCTGGGGGAGAGGGGTGCAGCCTTGCCAGGCCACAGAGAAAAACAGTGCAGCCAGTCCTGAAGAGACCTGAGAGGCTGGGTCAGGTAGAAGGGGAAGAGGTCCTCCCCTATCAGTGGACTGGGGAGGGGCCTAGGAGATAAAGAAGGAGGGGGCCACAGCTGGGATACAAAGTGAATAAATTGTAATAAATAATAATAATTTTAAAATTCTTGTGGATATTAGGCATATAATATAGGATAATTATACTAAAATCTGTACACCTAAAGAAGCTAAGTAAGGAGGACGCTGAGTAAGATGTTCAATCCTCATTCAGAAAGGAAAACAGGATAGACATTGGAAGATAGAAAAAACAGAGAACAGGACAGGAGCCTACCACAGAGGGCCACTGAAAGACTCTACCCAGTAGGTTATTAAAGCAGATGCTGAAAGTCATAGCCAAATGTTGCTAGCGTGCAGGGAATCTTATGAAAGAAGGGGGAGTCAGAAAGACCTGGAGGGGACAGGAGCTCCATAAGAAGAGCAACAGAACCAAAAAATTTGGGCACAGGGGTCTTTTCTGAGACTGATACTCCAACCAAGGTCCATGCATGGAGATAACCTAGAACCCCTAGACAGATATAGGCCATGGCAGCTCAGTGTCCAAGTGGGTTCCCTAGTAATGGGAACAGTGACTGTCTCTGACATGAACTCAGTGGCTGGCTCTTTGATCACCTCCCCCATGTGGGAGAGGGCAGCCTTACCAGGCCACAGAGAAAGATGATGCAGCCAGTCCTGATGAGACCTGACAGGCTAGGGTCAGATGGAAGAAGAGGAGGACCTCCCCTATTAGTGGATTTGGAGAGGGGCATAGGAGGAGATAAAGGAGGGAGGGTGGGATTGGGAGGGGATGAGGGAGGGGCTACAGCTGGATACAAAGTGAATAAATTATAATAAATAAATAAAATTTCAAAAACAGGAAACATTCTATAAAAATTTAAAAAATCTTATTTTAAGCAATATAACCTAGATGAGGTTAATTGTACAATTTAAATTTTTTATATATTTTCATGCTCTGCGAATTAGTAAGTTCTATTTTCTTTCTTTTTATTTATGTATTTTCTTTTTGCCATGGTCTCTCTATTGTAGGTCTGACTGTCCTGGAATTGTATGTATATAGGCTGTCATGCTGCCTTGAACTCCAAGTAATCTGTCTGGTGTTACAAGGATTTGAGAAATGAAAAGAGAAATGAATACACTGGCACATGAGACAACTTTCTGAACAGTACACTAATAGTGCAGGCACTGATATCAGCAATTAACAAATAGGATGTCATGAAACTGAAAAGCTTCTAAAAGACAAAAGATTGTCTGTCAATAGAACAAAACAGCAGCCTAAAGAATGGGAAAAGATCCTCACCAACCCACATCCAAAAGAGGGCTGAAATCCAAAATATACAAGAATTCAAGAAACTAGACATCAACAAACAAATAACCCAATTAAAAATGGGGTACGGATCTAAACTGAGAATTCTAAACAGAAGAATCTCAAATGGCTGAGAAACACTTAAAGAAACGTTCCTCATCCTTAGCCATCAAGGAAATGAAAATCAAAACAACTTGGAGATTCCATCTTACTACACCTGTCAGAATAGCTAAAATAAAAAACACACCTGACAGCTCATGCTGTTAAGGATGTGGAGCAAAGAAAACACTCTTCCATTTCTGGTGGGACTGCAAACTTGTACAGCCACTAGAAACATCAATATGGCTCTTCCTTAGAAAATTGCCAATCAATCTACCTCAAGACCCACCTATGCAACTCTTGGGTACATACCCAAAAAACAACCCATTCTACCATAAGGACACTTACTCAACTACATTCATAGTGGCTTTATTCATAATAGCCAGACTAGAAACAACCCAGATATCCCTCAACTGAAAGGTGAATTTTAAAAAAGTGGTACATTTACACAATGGACTATAACCCAGCTGTACAAAAAACCAAAACAACAAAAATCATTAAATTTCCTGGCAAATGGATGGAACTAAGAAAAAAATCATTCTGGGAGAGGTAGCTCATACCCCTAAAGACAAACACTGTATGTACTCACTTATAAGTAGATATTAGCTGTAAAGGATAATCAAGCTACAAACCCAGAGAGTCGGAGTATTAAGGAGGGCTTAAGGAAGGACACAAGGATCTTCCTGAGAAGGAGAAAGAATAGGCTTTGCAAGTGGACTGGGGGCCAGTGAGGACAGGAACAAAAGAAATCAGGTATTGGTAGAGAATGGAGTGACAGAAATACTGGAAGAGATGACTAGAATTGGGGGGGCATTTCTGGAGTTGAAAACCCAGCACAGTGGAAATTCCGTAGAATCTATGAGTGCGACACTAGCAAAGATACCTAGTAATGGGGAACACCTGAACCGTCTATCCTCTATAACCAAGCAAGGCCTCAAGTGGAGGGATTCGGACACCAAGCCAGCCACAAATCCTGGGCTCCACAGTTTGCTGTGCCTGTAGGATGTGCTGGGCCCAGCATAACTGTCATCAGAGAAACCAGACTTTATTAAGCCAAATATTAGAGCACAGAAAGTTCTGCAGACGAGGAAAGATTGAAAGAGCCAGAGGGATCAGAAACACTACAAAACAAAAAGAAAAACAAAACAAAAACAAAAAACAAAACCCCACAGCCCACAATCAACTGACCAGGGCTCAACTGGGCTCACAGAGATCAGGGAGCTGGTATGGGTCTGATGAGGTCCTCTGAATATATGTTATAGTTGTGTAGTTTGGTGTTCTGTCTCTAACTCTTCTGCCTGCCTTTGGCACCCTTTTCCTCCTACTGGGTTGCCTCACCCAGCCTTTCCAGCCTTGATGTGAGAATATATGCCTAGTCTTATTGTAGCTTGTCATGCCATATTTGGTTGATGTCCCTGGATAGTCTGTGCTTTTCTGAGAGGAGGTTAAAGGGGGATGGATCCAGAAGAAAGAAGGGGAGAGAGAGTGGGAGAAGTGGAGGGGAGGGAAGCTACAGTCAGGATATAATATATGAAAGAAAAATAAATAAAATAGAAAAAAATGAATATGATTCATTCTCATCTCTAAAGTTTCATTATTATTTATATGTTTCACAGTAAAATTGTTCTGTTTACTGAATGAAGGTCAAACAAAGTCACTCTCACACAAAGAATTACTTTCTCATCCCACCTGGATAATAATCGTTGCCTGTCTCAAATGAAGGAACTGCTGCCTACAGAGCAAGGCTCTAAACCACCTCTGCAACAGTACGATTCTGCGAAGCACTTCTTGATGAAGCAGATCTTGTAAGTGCTGTCGTTCATGTTCCTTTAGGAAAACCTATTAGAAGAAAAAAAAGACAAGGGATAAAGCTTAAGAAGAAATGAAAACTATTCATGAACTGTTTCTGTGGTAAGCTTTCAGAGACAAACACATATAATAGCAGGCATGCAAATCAAGTGCAGAAAAATAGTTCTGTCACCTGGACTAAAGTAATCACTCTCATACTAAATAAAAGATACTAGGACATGAGAGAGGAAATGGGAAAATGAGAAAAAGTACCAAGCTTCCATTGTCAAACACTTTACTACTGTCTGCACTTTACTTTTGCTTTACTACTGTCTCTAATCTGGAAAAAAATCACCACTGTAAAAGATCAGTATACCACTGGTTAATATGTCACAATTTTTGAAAATGTTGGAATAGGGGAACTGAGAATCACAGATCTTAAAAACTGATTATAATATGAAGGAACCAAGAATAACCATCTATTTGAAATCTAGTGTTCATTAAAGACTTCTTACTCGCCACAGTCAAAAGCAGGTATATACAAAGGATAAACTAGACATATCTCCTTGAAATACAGCTATGGTTCATCTTTAAGGGCAAGTAGATATTATATATCAAGAGTTAAAGAGTGAACTACTAAGGACTGGAGATAGAAGATCTTATCTGAGCAACAACAGGAGTTAGAAAAACTAAAACCCCTGAACAATAACTCTTCATAAATTACTGTTAAATATTATGATGCTACAATATGGAAGTGTTTTTTATTCGTCTTGTGTTTTCTGACAAATGCTCATTTAGCCCAGGCTGGCCTTAAAATTCTCTGCAGTTGAGAACGGTCTTGATCATTGATTTTCCTGGCACTGCTTTCTAGTGTTTGAATTATAGACAGACACTACTACTGCCCAGACAATAAGGAGAAGCAGTCAGTATGAGTAAAGAAAATATATACATTTTTCTTTTTTAATTTTTATTTAGTTATTATTTATTACAATTTATTCACTTATATCCTGGTTGTAGGCCCCTCCCTCCTTTCCTCCCAGTTCCACTACCTTCCCTCTCCTTTTTCCCTCCTATGCCCCTCCCCTAGTCCACTGATAGGGGGAGTCCTCCTCCCCTTCTATCTGACCCTAGCCTATCTGGTCTTATCAAGACTGGCTGCATCATCTTCCTCTGTGGCCTGGCAAGACTGCACCCCCTAGTGAGAGATGATCAATGGTTTTTCAAGACAGGGTTTTTCTGTGTACCATTGCCTTTCCTGGCCTCGCTTAGTAGACCAGGCTGGCCTTGAACTCACAGGAATCCACCTGCCTCTGCCTCCCTGAGTGCTGGGATTAAAGGCATGCATCACCATGCCTGAAGATACATAAATTTAACGGGAGTCTATTAAGCATGAGGTCAAAGTAAAGAAAGTAGCATATTTAAGTGATTTTAATGGGCAGAATGAGTTAAATGGAATGACTAAAATAGAGCAAAAATAGCAGTTTAATATTGTCAAAGTAGGGCTGAAGAGATGGCTCAATGGTTAAGAGCACTGTCTGCTTTTCCAGAGGTCCAGAGTTCAATTCCCAACAATCATGTTGCAGCTCACAGCCATCTAGAATGTGATCTGATGCACTCTTCATGTATGCAGGTATGCATACAGATAAAGCATTCACATACATAAAGATAATTAAATCTAAAAAATATTGTCAAGGTAATAAAGAGAAAATTATCTAAAGAACAGAAATAAAATGAAATCAGAAATGGACAAACAGGCTGAGATATGAGAATCATTTCGAAGAAAAAAATAAAAAGAAATTTGGCAAAACAAATCAGAGAGTAAGCCCAAGATGATCATGGTTTTCTGCTTGAAAAATGAAGGAAGGAGAGGAAGAAATATAAATAAAAGATAACAAGTTACTGTGGACAAGGTAAGTTGGTCATTTCAACAGGCTACGACATGATTTGAATCACAGCTGAAGGTATAGTCAGAACTAGAGTACTGGCCAGAAATTCTGTGACTAATACCGATTACATTTCATTTTATGTGGCGGGGGTAGGTCAGATAACAACTAGAACAGGCAGTTCTCTTCCACATACCACAAGGGCTCTGGGATTAAACACAGGTTATCAGGCTTGACAGCAAGCACCTATATGCTAAGCCATTAAAAAAAAGAAAAACAAGACCTAGGGTCAGTTAGAGGGTTTCCTGGGTAAGTATCATCTCATGAACATAAGAGAAAAGGAGAACCAACCCCTGAAATCTGTCCTCCATGGGTGTGCTAGCAGTCACACATTACTCACACAAAAATACAATAAGACTAATAAGTCAAATTTATGGGCGCCCAAAATAGCAGAGTGGGTAAAGGCACTTGTTGCCAAGACTGAAAACTCCAGTCTTATTCCTGGGACTCAAATGGTAAAACAGGAGAGCTGACTCCGTATTTCTGCCACTGACGTCCACAACCATGCAATGACACATCTCTGCCTATATACATACACATAAATTAAAAAACAGATTAAACAAACAATAAGTAAATCTAAACATTTAAAACCACTTAGCTTAATCAAATTCCTTGTAATACTTGATACATACTATCTTTTCATAAAACTCATAGACAAAGACAGGTCTTATTATTAAAGTATAAAGTACTCTCAATTTTGACTAAGGCTATATATACTTACCATGGTTTTTCCAACTTGATAATTATCAGGATTAATATTGATTTTCCTTAAGAAGTCTTGAATGTTAAATTTAGATGGAATAATATTTCGAGGAAGAAGCACATGAAAGTGGCTCACAAAATCCTGAAAAGTAAAAGAAAATGGTATCAAATCACTAAATACCTACATGGGTATTATGTCCTAAACTGACTGACTATCCTTTTATTAATGGGTTTCTCAGTCTTTTAATAAAAAGGAAACTTTATTTAAAGGAATGCAATGGGAAAGAATATGAATACACTGCAAGAAAGCAGTGAGCCACATGAGTGAAGGTACTCTAGGGTCTTTTTTATCATTCTTTTAAAAGTAGAAGGTGGCAAACTGGCAGGGCTAGCAAGAGCAGGTATGAGAGTAACCAGAATTATTATATACATGTATAAAATTATTGAAGAAGAAGAAGAAGAATTATTAATAAAAAATAGGATGAAACAAAGTATTTTTTACTTTAAAATCTAAATAAGGGCCAGAAGAGATGGCTCAGTAATTAGGAGTACTGGATACTCTTCCTACAGTCGGGGTTGGAGTCCAGTCATCCACGGCTGCTCACGGCCATCTGTGCCCTGTGCAGGGGAGGATGACAACTGCTTCTGTCCTTCAAAGCCACTGCACTCAAAGGGTGTGTAGCTACATATGCAAGCAAAACACCCATAAACATACAATAATACATAAAAAGATCTCTTTAAAATATAGTTATAAAAACACAGTAAGGGGAAAGATACTAAGTTTGAAACATTATGTTATCAAATGGAAACTAAATTAAAGTTAATTATTTTTTTTTTAGAAGGCCATACTAAAAACCAAAGAAAAGTCATTTCACAGGAACCTGAAATCTTAGTAAGGGGAGAAAAGAAATACAGCAGCTAGTTGGACACACCAGTGAGAACCAAGCTTTTTCTTTCCATACTGAAAAAACTGCTCAGTTCCTGAAAGCTTCCAATATAATTTTTACACACAGAGCAGTATCGCTAATGATTGCTGAGTAACAACACTCTAGTAGTTTCCTAGGTAAAAACTCTTACTAAGAAAACTTACGGAAAAACCAAATGAAGCCTTTTTATTTGACTAGATAATTATGACTAAATTATTTCATTTATTGGAAAAAAAACCAGTGTGAAAACTACTAAGTTGTGGTCACACTTAATAATGGCAAACATTCAGATCAATGAGAATAGCCAAGTACTGTATTTTATCACAACGTATACGTTCAACAGGACTGCTGTCCTTCCAAAAGAGTGAGTACCCACAACCTTTTTCAACTCCGTATAAAAATAGCAAAATTAAAACATGTGAACAAGTCCCAAAATATATAATAAGCAACACATGTAGAAACAATTTATTTGACAAAATACATATGTATATACATATATATTCATATAAAATATTATATATATTCATGTAAATATATTATAGAAGCAAATAACCTGGAAAGAATATTTTGAGCTATATCCTGATTGGCGAATTCGAACTGTTTCCAGCATCCCAGTGTACCGAAGCTGTCTTAGTACCAAGGTATCATTGAATCTTAAGGGCAGCTAAAACAAACAAAGAAAAAGGTTAGTAGATCTCCAAATTTAGATCTGTCTTTAAAGGACCTTTGAGTATCCAGGGACTGACGGATTAAGATGCAGTTAAAGAATGAACAAGCTCTTCTAACCGGCAACTTATATAAAGATGACTATCCTGGCCTGGAGTTATGAGGGAGAAAGCAACTTTCCAGGCTCCTATAGTCAAGAATGCAAATGAACAACAAAGCTTGGTAGAAATGTGCCTGTACAGATGTCTCACAACTCAGTCACTGCAAACTAATGTACTTAACCAACTGTTGTTTATAATTCTGTGTTTCATCAAGATGTTAATCTGATAATGTCACTAAATAACTGACCTACTTCAACTGTTACTTAAGCTAAAAACTGACAAAATTTGATTTTATTTCCCTAATACTTCTGCTTATGACACAGGCATGCAACACAGAAAAGGGGGATAAAATACTTGTAAGTCCTGGGAATGTTAAACTCATTTATTACACAGGCAATCACAGGATCTTGTTACCCACCCTAAGTGTCTCGGTTGCTACATTTCTAGGCATTTTAAAGAGATAGATGTATTTGTAGCTTCTGGTATTACATCCTGGTCAGCCTCTTAATGTTATTTTTAACGATCTTCTATTAAGACAATCCCAGATGAATAATTCAAGTTAAATAACAGGACTTAACATATATATGGGTACTGTTATATATATGAACAGATATATATATACAGAACTCATCCTAGGACTTCAAACACTATCAACTCAACTTTCAAACAGTAAGGTCTCAATAACTGGAACTCAAACTTCTACTCAATACAAGCAGAAACTAAGCGCTTCATAGCTGTATGCTATTAATACTCAAAAAGGACTATAAATTTAGTACTATAATTAGAGTAGATTACACAGATGAAATACTGAAGTCATGGAATAATGAAGTAACTCAACTATATTCTGTGTCCACGACATACATGAGGAAGTCAGAGGACACCTTACTGGAGTCAGTCTCCTTCTACTATATGGTTCTGAGAATAAAAATGTCACCAAACTTGAGTCAGGAGCCTTTACTTGCTGTGTCATCTCACCAGCTACAAAACAACACTTTTAAACAGCAGAATCGTATACTGTTTATTAAAAGTGAAGTAAAGTATGGCTGATAATGCCTACAAGCTGTCCCCTGACCTCCACATGTGCACGATGGCACTTGTGCACATATACATACAAATAAATAATCAAGAAAGATGAACTTATTGTCTGCTGTATTTAAGCTTTTTTTGCTGCAAACTTTTACCTCTTCTGTAGTGCTAATTAAAGGCACTACAACAGAAAAAGTAAGGGTAAACATTTCTAAGCATAAAAATACTAAACAATTTTTAAGAGACATAGACTATACCCAAAAAGAGGAGAGTAATAAAATTTTCATAGGAAAAAAACCCTTTTTTTTCTGATGGCATTTCAAAGGGTATTAATAGTTGCCTCTAAGACTCTAATACATGCTGAATCAACTCCACAAATACATATTATTTTCTATACAAAAAGTATGCACAGTTTCTCTGTTCCCGTTTAAGGGAATTCAGATTTTGTTTTGAAGATGTGACTGGTGTGCTGTTGTGTGTAGGATACTTTTACCTTCTCAGCATTTGAACGGATGCATTTTACAAAATACGGCTCTGCCTGCCCGAGTGTCTCCATCAGCTTGCTTAAGGATGCCTGCAATAAAAGCAGTGACATTAGGAAGCTCTTCCAGTCAAGACGCAGCAATAAGCAGCTTACAGATATAAACAACGGTGTGGCAAAATATGCAAAACCTTCTAGACAGACACACAAGGGTCTGTTTCTGAAAAGGAAATGGTGTACATTCCTATTCTGGCTAAAGCAAGAATTGCTAAGTTAACCTTAATCTTAAAGCTCATGCCCCAGCAACAGTCATTATTGTAGATACATTTCAGAATACTCTAAATAGAGAATAGTTTTTCACTATTCTTCACATTCATTAAGTAACTTTGCTCAAACACACATTCCAGGTAGTTCTTCTCCCCCAACTCCTATCTGTTCTCTGAGATAGGGCCTTTATATTTGACCAAGGTTGACCTATAACAAGCTATGTAGCTCAGGCTGCCCTTAACTTGTAATGTACCTGTGTCAGTCCTCTGCATGCTGGAATTAGAGGCATATGTCACCATGTCCTCCCCTGATATTCCTCCATTCTGACCAACTTTTAAAATCATCCAGAAAAGAAGCTCTACCTTAAATTAATTTTTATGTTTATGGAGGATATAGTGATATTCTCTCTTCTACAGTTGGTTTTATACATATCCCATTAAGTCTGGCTAAAGGCATTATCAGTTTTTGATCAGCTCAAACAATCAGAGCTTTTATTTTACTTACTTTCTTCCAAAAGTCTTCAGGTTTCATTTGTTTTCTTTTTCTAAATTTTTCTTTTTAAGATTTATTGTATGGCTGAGCATCTTTCAGATTTATGCCCATAAGAGGTATAGCTGGGTCTTGAGGTAGCACCATTCCCAGTTTTCTGAGAAAGCGCCAAATTGATTTCCAAAGTGGTTGTACAAGTTTACATTCCCACCAACAACGGAGAGCTCTGCTTTCTCCACATCCTCTCCAGCATGTGTTGTCACTTGAGTTTTTGATCCTAGCATAGAGAGGACTTAAGACCCCCTGCTTAGATGTAGCCCATAGATGTAGCTCAGTCTCCATGTGGGTTCCCTAGTACGGGGAGAAGAGACAGTCTCTGACATGAACTCGGTTGCCTACTCCTTGATCACTTCTCCCTAGTGAGGCAACCTAGCCAGCCCACAGATGAAGAGGATCCAGGCAGACCTGATGGGGCCTGAAAGGCTAGGGTCAGATAGTAGGGGAGTAGGACTTCCCATATCAATGGACTAGGAGAGAGGGATAGGGGAGGAGGAGGGAAGGAAGGAGGGTGGGACTGGGAGGAGATGAGGAAGGGGGTATAACCAGATACAAAGTGAATAAATTGTAAATAATAATAATAAGAAGAAAAAAAATATTAATTTTATTTTTAGTTACGTGTCTGTGTGTGTCTATGTGCTACAGTGCTGCTGTCCACAAAGGCCCAAAGCCACAGAGTCCATGGAGATGGAGTTAGAAGTAATTGTTTGGCACCTGTTTGGTGTTAGGGACCCAACTTGAAACTTCTGCCAGCACATCTGCACTCTAAGCTGCTAAGCCATGTCTCCAGCACCTCTTAGTTACAGTTTCGAAAACTTCTGTTTATGTTTCTTTCCTTCTGTCTCCTGGCTTTGGGTTTAACGTATTCTTCAATTTCTATTTTACTAAAGAAAAACCTTTGATTCTTGGACATACAACCAGGCTCCTTTTCTAATAAAACACTCTTAGCTTCTTAGGCATATAAATCCTATCCCATCAATGATCTTGCAGTTCACAGATTTGATCTGGCATGAGTAGAATAGGTAATGACCTGAAACTGGGCGCTGATACTGGGCGGTTTCTTCTTCTTGTGCAAATGAAGAAGAGATTTGGTGATTCGATCCTGAAGAGTCAGTCTTGTCAGGTGCTTCAAAGAATTTACCTCCAGCAAGTGCTAAAGACAAAGGGAAAAACATTTTATATAAAATATCACCAACCTGTTTTCATTATTTCCAACTGTGACATATTTTTTTTCTATCAAAGTGAGTAGTCCTCTGTGTTGATTAATCATATCAGAGTGTGAGGCCTACCTCCCATCAACGGGATAAGGATAAAAGACAAACATATTTTGGCAAAAGTGTTGACTAGCTAAATTTCCATTCTAGCATGCCTTTTTTGCAAAAACAGAAATCACCTTGCGGATTTACTTTTACTTTGTGCAACACTGTGATTACTCACTTCCAAAACTATGTACACAAACATTTTATGTATGAATATGATCAAATGAAAAATCTGAGTTAATAGCCATTCTTCCCTATCCTTCCTCCAAAAGCTACAAAACTAAAAATTAAATTATATTTCCCAAACAACTGCATCTAGAATTCTGGAAATGGCTTAAATTTAACAGTCAAATGTTGTATGAAACTGGAAAGGAATAAATGAGGCAGAGGCTCTGACTATTAGTTCTGTTCTTTTGGCAAAATACTCAAAACAGCACTTTCAACTTTCTTTATTCCCAATCTCTAGGCATTAGAGTTTCTGAGTGTTCAGAGCCCGAGTAAAGGTCATCTGTCTTCTCACAATTACTACAGTATTTGTGAGAATAAACATGTTTATCTCTGTGATCCTTTTTTTTTTTTTTTTTATCTTTGGAGACAGGTCTCTCTGTGTAGCACTGGCTGCCCTAGAACTCACTCTGTAGACTAGGCTGGCCTCTGCCTCTGCCTCTCAAGTGCTGGGATTAAAGGCCTGTGCTACCATCACCTGGCTGTGATCCCCTCATTACATATTTGGTAGTGCTTATAAGCAGCAGGATGGCATCGGCAGGTTCCTTCTGACTGGTTATAACTGGAGCTCAAGCTGAGGTGATGTTTTACTCCTCTAGTCTTTAAGGATTAGTCATGTGCATAATTAGTTACATCTTTTTTACTTTAAAAATATCTCCAGTAATATTCTATTATTTTATTCAACTTACAACTTTTACCAAATAATTTCTCAACTCTCTCCAATTGAAGCCTGACATAAAATGTGACTAAATTCAATTAAATAACAGCACTACAGAAGAAATGAGAGATACACCTTTCCCTGGAGTCCTAGGCATGTGTATTAGCACTGATACTGGAATGGATACAAAAATTCTGGTACATTTACACAGTGGAATACTACTCAGCTATTAAAAACAAGGAAATCATGATATTTGCAGGCAAATGGTAAGAACTAGAAAAGATCATCCTGAGTGAGGTATCCCAGAAGCAGAAAGACACATAGGGTATATACTCACTTATAAGTGGATATTAGACATATAATATAGGATAAACATACTAAAATCTGTACACCTAAAGAAGCTAAGTAAGGAGGAGGAGCCTGGGTAAGATGTTCAATCCTCATTCATAAAGGAAAATGGGATGGATATCAGAAGAGGGAGAAAACAGGGAACAGCACAGGAGCCTACCACAGAGGGCCTCTGAAAGACTCTACCGAGCAGGTTATTAAAGCAGATGCTGAAAGTCATAGCCAAACTTTGGGCAGAGTGTGGGAATCTTATGAAAGAAGGGGGAGATAGAAAGACCTGGAGGGGACAGGGGCTCCACAAGGAGGGAAAAAAAAAAATGGGCACAAGGATCTTTCCTGAGACTGATACTCCAACCAAGGACCATGCATGGAGATAACCTAGAAGCCCTGCACAGATGTAGCCCATTGCAGCTCAGTCTCCAAGTGGGTTCCCTAGAAAGGGGCACAGGGGCAGTCTCTGACATGAACTCAGTGGCTGGCTCTTTGATCACCTTCCCTTGAAGGGGGAGCTGCGATGCAGCCAGTCCTGATGAGACCTGATAGGCTAGGGTCAGATGGAATGAGAAGAGGACCTCCCCTATCAGTGGGCTGGGGGAGGGGCATAGGTGGAGAAGAGGGAGGGAGGGCTGGAATGGGAGGTGATGAGGGAGGGGGCTACAGCTGAGATACAAAGTGAATAAATTGTAATAAATAAAAACAATTACAAGTTAAAAAAAAAATCACCCTAGTGGTAAGATTTTAAAGTTCTTATTGTAAATACTCCTTCTGCTGTTCCTCTTCATGTAACTAAGTACTGAAAGATAAAGCAATATGACTCCCTAATTAGCAACTTTTGTACTCTTTGTTACCCTGGCAACCTTAACCAAAATAATATTCAGTGCCAGTACAGCTCTGTTTTGAGCAGTGTAGGGACCACCCTGGTAAAGTAAGACACTGACTAGAGCTGACTAGACTCTAGCTCCTGAAGACACAGCCTAGCTAGAGCTATTTCAAACAACTTGTACCAGAAACTGTTTGCTATGGAAAATTTCAGTGAATTGTAGATGACCCTGCAATCATTTAAACCTAATCCAGAGAGAGAGCAATTTCTCTGGAAGCATAGCAGAGATTGTTCTGGCTGGTACTAAAGACAAAAGGTGGTGATAAAAGGTACTCATAAGCTTTCTTTGTATGGGTAGTATGCTGTGATTGGTCAATATATAAAAATACTTAATTTGCATATAAAGGAAAGCTGCCCAGGTGCTGGGTGTCACCATCTGATGGTGCCTCAGCTATTATTGAAATGCTGAGCCCACCCAACAAAACCTCTCTCAAGTGAGCTTTCCTTGTGGGTACTTTTGGTAGTAAGGGCTGAGCTGTTATATTAATAAAAAGAAGCAGAGAGAAGCATCTGTCTCAGGTCAAACTACAAAAGTAGCAAGGCAGCTGACTGCTTAATGGCTAAAGAAATAAAAGTCGAGAGGTTAGCAGCCAAGTAGGTAGGGGTTAGTGTAGCACCAAAGAGGCCACTTCTACCCTTTAATAGGGTAGCTACACTTCCACACTTTAATAGGAAAGGAACATAGGCAACAAAAATAGGACAGAGAGCTGATGCTGAAGGATAAACGAGTGTAGGGAGTCAAAGGAAGACCCTGGTTACTTGAGTTTCATAGATGTCAAAACTTTAGGACCAAGGGGTCCTAAGGCTGCTATAACACTGGCCTCTAACTATGCTAAGGTTAGACCCATGCAGGGTCTTAACACTAGTAGACCCCAATATCTGAAGCTTGCATGAGATCTGTAACACAAAAAGATGTGACCTGCTGATCCTCCTGCAATATGCCTACCACTGCTCACTGAAGATATATAAGGAGCCAAAGCCAGCACTTAAAGATTGACTCCTTGCCTACCCACAACTTGTATTTGGCTAGAGCAAGAGGACCAATGAGCTGGTGGGTCCTGAGTATAAAATTTGCCAGGGAAACAACACAATAAAAACCATTTGAGGTGTGAGAAATGAGAGAAAAGGAGGATGCCGAAGCAGAAATATACAACAGGGCATGTGGTGGTCTGAAGAAAATGCCTCCATATGCTATTATGTTCCAGTGTCTGTTGAAACTGTCTGGAAGGCTTCAGAGGTGTAGCATGTTAGAGAAGGTACGTCATGGGGGTAGGTGTGGTGGTTAAAAACCTCATTCCCATTTAGCTCTCGCTGGCTGTGGATCAAGATGTGAGCTCTTTAGCTCCATACTTGTCTGTCTGCTGTCAAGCTCCATGACATGACTGTCATGTGTTCTGCCCCTCTAAAAACATAATCCCCAAATAAACTCTTTCTTCTATGTATTACCCTGGTCATGGTGACTTATCACAGCACTACAAAAGTAGCAAGAAGAGCAATGCAAAGTCGCTGAAGAAATGCACCTCAAAAGAATAGGTCATGAAAGCCTATTCAAGTGGAAGTGACAATTCTGAATCATTAGAGAAAATAAAGAGAACCCCACAGCACTATTATTATAGGTATTATCTTGCAGATGGGTTAAACTGTAACCCATGCAAGCAGCCCCATTTCAGGCGGGTACTTCTCTGCATCAAACTAACCTGTTATCTAAAAGATATGTCATCTCAGATCTCTGCATGTGTATAAACTAAATGCTAAGTTTGGCACAATCCAAGGGGTCTGACAGAGGGCTCTTCAAATGACAAGGATTTAATTTACTCTGTAAAACTTATGACTTCCTAAGACATCTTCTAAGATGTCTTCCCTTTTTTTTTTTATTTGTACAAATTTCTTTTTAATTAAATTTTTATTTTTTTACATTAATTACATTTTATTTGCTTTGCATCCCAGCTGTAGCTCCCTCTCTCATTCCCTCCCAATCCCGCCCTCCCTCTCTCATTTCCTCCCATGCCCCTCTCCAAGTCCACGATAGGGGAGGTCCACCTCCCCTTTTATCCGACCCTAGCTCATCAGGTCTCATCATGACTGGCTGCAATGTCCTCCTCTGTGTCCTGGCAAGGCTGCTAACCCCTCAGGAGCCAGCCACTGAATTCATGTCAGAGACAGTCCCTGTTCCCCTTATTAAGGAACCCACTTGGACACTGGCTACATCTCTGCAGGGGTTCTAGGTTATATCCATGAGTGGTCCTTCGTTGGAGTATCAGTCTCAGAAAATACCTGAGCCCAAATATTTTGGTTCTGTTGCTCTCCTTGTGGAGCTATTGTCCTCTCCAGGTCTTTCTATCTCCCTCTTCTTTCATATGATTCCCTGCACTCTGCCCAAAGTTTGGTTATGAGTCTCAGCATCTGCTTTGATACACTGTTAGGTAGTCTTTCAGAGGCCCTCAGTGGTAGGCTCCTGTTCTGTTTCTTGTTTTCTCCTTCTTCCAGTAATAAAAACTTAGGTTGAGTGATCTGGCTTCAGGTGTGTATGACACAGTGGAGCTTGGATTGTAAAGCTAGTTTGGTGGTTCAGAGGGTTGAAAGAGCTTAAATTTTCTCTAACTAAATAGGCTTTTGAAAAATTACATTCACTGGCCTTACATAGAGACACAACAAGAACTTTAACCTGGTACACCTTAGATAGATACTTTAAGTTTTCTTTAAACAATCAGTGCCCTGTATCTGTACCTTTGTAAGTGTGGCATCTGGATTTATATTATGTGCTAGTACATAATGTCTTCCCTTCTTGAGCCATCCAGCATTCATTATTTTACATTATTTTGAGCCCAACTTTTTAAGATTCCACATATGAAACTCTGCACTATGTCTTCATCTGGTATTTTTCACTACACATAACCATCTTTAAGTTCAGTCCTACGGTTGCAAATCACAGAATTCCTTCTTAAAGATTGAGAAGAACCCACTATGGCTATAAACTACGTATCCTTTATCCCAACCCTCTGTTCACTGAGTAAGCCCTCAATTATTTCTTTATCTTGGTATTTTGCCTATTTTAAACACTGAACATTTTAATGCTGATCTCAGCTCTCATGGGATAATATATACCCAGAAGGACTACTGGCTTATATGCTATGTTTTTACTTTTTTAAAGGAATATCCATACTATTCTCAAATTATCTGTACTTACAATACCCATTTTTCCATGCCCCCACCCATACCGCCACAAATACTGAGTTGAACCAAGGGTCTCCCCTTCATGCTGGGCAAGCACTCTACCATTGATTGACCTATATTTCCAATCCAACTTTCATGTTTTTGATAATAGTTGTTCTAACCAGAAGTATGAACTGATATCTCATTGTGGGTTTTATTTGTACTACTCTGATGATCAGGGATGTCAAGCGTTTTAAAAATATGTGTCTGCTGGCCATTTGCATGTCTCCTTTGGAGAAAGTCTATCTGGGTTCTTTGACCTTTCCTTCTTGAGACAGGGTTTCTCTGTATAGTTCTGGCTGAAATGGAACTCACTCTGTAGGCCACGCTGGCCTCAAACTCTGAGAAATCACCTGTTTTGACAGCATTTCTAAGCTTGGAAAACAAACACAATAAAAAGTAGATCCTTTGCTTGCCTACCTAAAAGCTCCTCCCTGTGTGGTCTAGAGCAGTGGTTCTCAACCTTCCTAATGCTGTGTCCCTTTAATATAGTTCCCTATGTTGTGGTGACCCCCAACCATAACATTATTTTTGTTACTACTTCATAACTGTAACTTTCCTGCTATGAATAGTAATGGAAATATGTGATATGTAGGATAACTGAAATGTGAACCCCAAGGTTGAGATGCTCTGATCTAGAGACTCAGGAATTTGGAATCCTTCCAGAGGTAGGTAACTGAGAAGTACTTCCTTTAGGTGAATGCAGTAGAAGAGTGATATCCAATGTACAGATGACCTTGTTTCAGGGACATTCAACACCTGATTTTGTCTCAAGAACAATTAACGGGAAAGAGCCAGGACATGCACTCTTACGGTTCCCACGAGTTTACTGGTTCTACAATGCAGACTAGCTCTGAGATCAACCTAGCACAATCAACCCTATTTTTCAAAAGAACTTCTTTTTAATATAAAAAATTATATAAAATTCAGTGTCAGTGTTCATAAATGAATTTTATCAGCATGAGGACTTTACTTGTCCTTACTTCTTATTATCTAAAGTTGTGTTTCTACTACAACAGTAGACCTAAGTACTTAACAGCAGACTACTGACTCACAGAGATTGTTTAACTCTTCATAAAAACCCTGTGTAACATCTTTACTAGATGAGAATTACGTAATAACTAACTAGAAATGTTTTCATAATTCAGATTTTCACTTAAACCTGGCTGAAAGAAAAATGAAAAGCAGCAATTACTAAATAGAGCTTGCATATTCAGGAGGTTTTAAAAACACTAAAAAATGGTTATTTATCACCAGTAATTATTTAACTGAACTATTAGGCATATCCATTTCCTAACAGATTTTGTTATGTCTAAAATGGATTAAACTAAGTACATAGTCTCTATTTTGGACATAAATAAGATTTTTCTTATGTCTGATTTATAAACATTTGTGGGATAAATAATAAAAATAGTTAACATACAGGGAACTAATAAAGTTTTTTCCACAGTGAACAGAACAGGAGCCTACCATAGAGGGCCTCCCAGCAGGATATCAAAGCAGAGGCTGAGGCTCACAGCCAAACTTTGGGCAGAGTGTGGAGAATCTTGTGAAAGAAGGGGGAGATAGAAAGACCTGGAGGGGACAGGAGTTCACAAGGAAAGGAAAAAAAAAAAATTGGGGGACAGGAATCTTTCCTGAGACTGATACTCCAACCAAGGACCATGCATGGAGATAACCTAGAAGCCCTGCACAGATGTAGCCCATTGCAGCTCAGTCTCCAAGTGGGTTCCCTAGAAAGGGGCACAGAGACCGTCTCTGACATGAACTCAGTGGCTGGCTCTTTGATCACCTTCCCCTGAAGGGGGAGCAGCCTTACCAGGCCACAGAGGAAGATAGTCCTGATGAGACCTGATAGGCTAGGATCAGAAAGGAGGAGAGGAGGACCTCCCCTATTAGTGGACTGGGGGAGGGTGGAATTAGGAGGGGGCAAGGGAGGGGGCTACAGTTGGGATACAAAGTGAATAAATTGTAATTAATAAAAAAATTAATTAATTTAAAAAAGAGAACACACAGAGAGAAAATTTTTCCACAGTACTCACCTTTGGAAGAACAGGTTTTGATTTGAAATTTTTGTTTCTCCTATAAAGATAAAAACATTCATTAGAAGAAAAAAAAGCTTATAGTATAAATGAGAGATTAAAGAGCCTTCTTGGTGCAACTAAATTCCTCTATTGGGGAATGTGAGCCTTCTGTACAAAAACATTTTTTTCAGTTAGCACTGAAAAAAAGAGATTAAAAATAAGACCAAGATACATAAGAAATAACAGCACTGTAATTTGGATATAAGCAGAGTTGAGCCTGAAGATCAGTGACATGGGGCTGTACATTCAAAGCTTTTAAGTTTCACTTTTTGGTATGTAGTTAGGGTTCTATTTTCCAATACCTACCAAGATTTATTTCTACCATTAAAAGATTTAAGATATGTCTAAATTTTGTAAATAATTTAAAACATACATTTCAGCAAAACATAATCTTTCATTTTAAAAATTAAATTTTTTCTATTCATTTTTTTCCTACTCATAAACAAGATTAACTTTTATTATGGCTTCAGAAAAGAGCAAATACAGCTCAATGTTTAAAACACTGACTGAGAAGTTGTGAAGTCCTATCATGAATCTAAGATTTTCTACCTTCGCAACTATTACTTCTCTAAAGCTTGGTTTCACTATGATAGTCTATAAAGTGAAGATTAAGACCATGTGTTTCTTAGGATGTGTTGAGAGAATTAAGTGAGTTAGGACACATTTCCAAAGTAGAGGAAGACTCATATAAACTAAGCCTATTGGCAGTAAGCAATTACTTCAATAGAGATTCAAAACTCCAATTTAGGCATAAATCTAGTTTACGACACATTAAAAATAAATAGTGAGAAGTGCCTGAAATAATTAATGCTATCAACTAAAATTTACTTTAGTTTAATGGAGCACCGTGCAGAATTATCACCATGTCTACAGCAGCTCTTTCCTCAGGTAATGTCAGACGAGTTTTGGATGACACTAACATACTACCATGCACCATATGCGTGAGTTTTTCCTGTCCAAGTTTTGCTACCTCCAAAGAACAGTAATTGTAGCAAAGCCAGGAAATCATAAAAAGCTAGGTTTTGTCTTTCTCTAGAAGAAAATAACAATAATCATTCCCTGTAATTAATATTTACTCTTCTCTGGTTTTTGCTAGTGAATAGGGAAAACTAAAACAGGAAACAAAGCATTAGACTCCTATTTTTAAAAGCTAAATACATATCAATCTTTTTTTTCTTAATTTTTATTATTATTTATAATTTATTCACTTTGCATCCCAGTTGTAGCCCCCCTCATCTCCTCCCAGTCCCACCCTCCCTTCTCCTTCCTTCCTTATTCCCCTCCTCCAGTCCACTGATAGGGAAAGTCCTCCTCCCCTTCCATCTGACCCTACCCTATCAGATCTCATCAGGACTGCCTGGATCCTCTTCCTCTGTAGGCTGGCTAGGTCACCCCACCAGGGAGAAGTGCTCAAGAAGCAGGCAACCGAGTTCATGTCAGAGACTGTCTCTTCTCCTCTTGTTAGGGAGCCCACATGGAAACTGAGCTGTCTATGGGCTACATCTGAGCAGGTCTAGGTCCTCTCTATGTATGGTCTTTGGTTGACCATACATAGTCTCTTTAGTGCCCCTGGGCCCAGCTTTTTTGTTGTTGTTGGTCTCCTTGTGTGGCTCCTGTCCCCTCTGGGTCCTTTTATATCCCCCTTCTTCCATAAGACTCCCTACGCTCTGTCCAAAGTTTAGCTATGAGTCTCTGCATCTGCTTTGATCCCCTGCTGGTTGCAGTCTTTTAGAATTTCAATCTTTTTCAATCAAAAGTATAGCCATGAAACACTACTGTGTCTCTCATTATTTGGTCAGTAACAAAATTTAGTAAAATACCTCTTTTAAAAAGTCTACTAAGCTGGGGGCAGTGGCACATGCCTATAATCCCAGCACTCTGGAGGCAGAGGAAGGCGAATCTCTGTGAGTTCGAGGCCAGCCTGGTCTACAGAAGTCCAGGACAGCCAAGGGTACACAAAGAAACCCTGTTTCGGAAAAACCAAAAGTCTATTAATAATCAATACTGACGTGAGAATTCCGTGAGCTCTTTCCAGGAGTTTGCTGCTTGTCGAATTAGCAAATATTCCATCTTTATCAAGCAAGGAAGTGTTACTACTTGGTAGTCTGCTTTGGCGAATGCCAGTTCTGACATTCCAAGCAATATCAAATGTATCGCTGAAAAAAAAAAAAGCATAATTTACTTAAGTTAATTATACTATTATATTAAAACAAAATATAGTATATTATAAAATGGAACATTAAAAAGATTTTAATGCTAAGCAGCATAAAATGTTTATTACATGAATACCAATCAAGCGGGACTTCTCTGTCACTCAGAAAATTTTTTTACTGGATTCTGACACATTCATATACAAATGTACAGGTAGACAAATACATCATATAGGTAACATCATTAACATTGTTATGTGTAAGTTATATGTTTTAATATATAATAAAATCTGTGATGCCTTTCTTTTCTAGAACTTTCAAAAATCTTTATAGGGATTTATAATACCCACATGATTCTATGGAGTATCTATTTCTTCTTGAGACATCTTATTCATAAAAATAAATGCTACTGACACATCAACAAAAAATATTAAGCTGTTGCTACAGATTTGAGTGCTATTACCAACATCAGAGGCAGAGGAATGAACGAACAATTACCAGTGATTATAGCATAATATTTAGTTAAGGGCTTCCCAGGTAAAGATAGCATATTTAAACATCTTTAGAGGCCATTAAAAAATACAAATTATATTTTACAGGAATTCACTTAAGAACAAAGAGAATAAACTGAGAACAGTGATGTATCTTTACAATATGGGTGACACATTAATTTCTCAGGCTTTGTTCATTCTTTATGTGAACAAGAGGTGAAAGAGAAAGTCTGTAATCCGAACAAAGGAATGCACAGGTGAAGAGAGTAATATTATGCACAGACGTTAAGGGCAATATTTAAAATAGCGGTACTGAGTCTTTTTATCCAGCTTCTCTAAGAATGACAACAGCTGAGAATATATAAGCCAAGTAGTCAGATGGAATAAATTGTGGGAGAGAATTTAGCTAACTAAAAGGGAAATACTGATCAGTTTCAGGCAATGACCTCACACACCCAAACTGATACTGCTGTTCAATCTTAAACATGAATTGTTGACCAATACTCACTAGACATCCAAGGAAAGCACCTAGCATGAAAAAGAAACCAACATGGAAAAGTGGAATTGTCACAAAGGCACAGGAACCAGAAAAGTGCTTTGTTTGTTTGGTTGGTTTTTTTGAAGCAAGGTTTCTCTGTGTAATAACTCTGGCTCTCCTGGAACTCAGACTGTTGACCAGGCTGGCCTCAGACTCACAGAACTCCACCAGCCTCTGCCTCCCATGTGCTGGGATTACAGGCGTGGGCCACCATGCATGGCAACCATAAAGATTTTAATGAAGATCCAGACATAGTTGTAAGCCTCTATAAATCCCAACATTTGAAAAGCTTATGCAGGAGTATTGCCTAAATGCAATGCCAGTACGGACTACATAGCAAGTACTAGTATAACCAGAATCACATGGTAAGATCCTACCTCAAACAAAATAAAAGAGTGACAAAAAAAAAAAAAAAAGAAAAACTAACTAACAACATAAAGTGAAGAAGCCTAAATAAGAAACAAGTTTAAAAGCATTTAAGAAAATACAAGCAAACAGAAAGAGAAAAACAAACCAAATCAAAAAAAGAACAGATGACACGTGCAAAGGGTGACCTGATTTCTATTTACTACATTATACCAACCAAAACTACATACCAACCAAAAACATAAAGATTAGAAATCATACTCTCACACACAATACATACTCACTCAGAAAGCATGACCTATTCAGGAAAAATAACAGCCACAACAACAACAACAAAAAGAAAAAAGAAAAAGAAAGAAAAAGAAAAGACAAATAGCTCAGCAGAATGCAGCTCTTGCTGTCAAGCCTGAGAAGATCAGTCTGATATCTGGATCCCCCTCGAGGAAGGAGAGGACCTGGTCCCTCAAGTTCTTCTCTGACATTCTCCCACCTCAACAAATACAAAACAATAAATAAATTTAAAATTTTAAAAACAAATCAATCTGAGGACAGGGGAGAAAACTCGGTGCTTTACAGACTTGCTGCACAAGCCTGAGGATCTGAGTCAATCCCACAACTAATGTAAAAAGCTGGACGCCAAAACAGGAATCCCAGTACTCCTACTCTAAGACACAGGCAGAGGCAGGACAATCTCCAGAAGCTTGTGAGCCAACTCGCCTGACATCTACAGTAGTGACCTCAAACAAGGCCAAGCACAGGGGCTACCATCCAAGGCTGTCTTCTGACCACCACACATAGTATACACTCACCTTCACACACATAAACATGCCCACAAAACATTTTCACAAATACACAAAACATTAGTCTGAGTAAGTGTGGTAGCACACGCCTATAATCCCAGGCTGGGGCAGGAAAATCACAAGATGAAGTGCTGCCAGGCTATATAACAATGTCCAAAATCATCACTGAGATACTTATTCATCTCATATTTCCTTGTAAACATATACCAAACTTACTGTTGATTTTTTTCATTTAGAGTATTCATGCCCTGAAGATCAGAAAGAGGTGTTCTTGGGTTTTTTCGGGTTATACCTAACAAAAGAAAAAAAAAGGTAGAAAACCTCAACAAATTAGTGCACCTTCAAAATACTAAAAAATAAAATAAAATTCTAAAGAAAAAAATAAACTTAGTTTAAGCACTTCATAAATATCAGATACTAAGTAAAACATTAACATTACTAAGTATAAAATAAGCAGGCTAAAGACTAAATACATATAAAATGCATGTGTTCTGATGCACAGAACACTTTTAACATGATCCCTTTGTATCACTTTTTGGCAACAAATATACTGTGATTATGTAGCACATACTTTAGAGATCTATCGATCCTACACATAACACTGAAAATCAAAGACTGTCTACTTACAGATCATGAATATTTGCAAACAGAAGTTTCTTATAGGCTCAGTAAATACAAGGCCATCAATTTCATATGTATACATATACAAACATTTCAGATACATTGGAAAGAAAGAAATCATGCATCTTTACAAAAGACTTTTATGAAAAATGACAAAACCATACAGAGAAAATCCTAAAGACTCTAAAAAAAAATCTGTTAAAGCTAATACATTCAGCAAAAATACAGGAAATTAAATTGATATGTAGAAATAACTCCATTTCTGTACAAATATAGTAAATGATCAAAGACTAGTAATTACATTCATAAAATCATAATAATGTAAATATAACAGAATAAATAAAGATGTCTACACTAAAAATTATAAAATATCACTAAAAAAAATCAAGGGTCAAATCAACTGAATGATATCCATTCTCATGATTAGAAAATGTATTTTCAAGATAATAAAATGTTCCTCAAATTATTCTACAGGTACAAACCTATGTATTATATTTCACTTGTAAGTACATTACTGTATATCAGAATTAAAAAACCATTAAATATGCTGTTTCCTATGCTGTGGTATGATTTTTGTTCTCTTACTATTATTTGAAAATTATTAAGTTTTCAATTCAGAGAAATCTTAACTTATCCATTTCCTTTACTTTTAGTTCATGCCTATATATACTTACAAAAAAAAAAAATCTTTGCCTGCTTTTTTTTTTTCCATCAAGTTTTCTTAAAAACTTAATGGCTTTGAACTCTAAATCAGCATGACTCATTTCAAGGTCACTTTTCATAACATTAGAGTTCTCTTTTAACCAATGAATACCAAGTTATTCAATGTCATTAGTTTGATTCCAGAGCGTATGATATACACGATCCGTTTCTAGACTTCTAATCTGGTTCACAGATTTCCTTCCCTCTCTCCCCTGCCCCCTTCTCTCCACTCCCTCCCTGTGTGCAGCACTGTGCATTGAGCCAGGGCTTTGTGCGTGTTACACAGGGTCCGACTACTCAGCCACCGACGTGCGGCCACTGCCCCACTCCCCGCCCTCCTCAACATACACACAGTTGTTTTTTTCTTCTTCCCTTCGGAGAAAAGTTCTCCCTAAGCTACTCAGGCTGGCCTGTACAATCCTCCTGTGCCAGTCTCCTCAGGAAGATGAGATTTTTTAAGTCTGCTACCAGGCCTATCTATCTTAGTTTCCAAAAGCTGAGAATTAGAAGTTGCTTATCTAGGTAGTTTTAAGTCAGGGTCTAATTAGGTTTTACTCAAGCTGCCAAGCAAGACTGCAGTCATCTTGGGACAAGAATGAAGGATGTTTCGACTCTCAGGTCACCCCAACAAGTTGGTGAGGAAGCCCAGCTCCTTATTGCCTGTTGGCTGAAGACTCTGTTAGAACTCTGAATGGAGCTGCTCACAGAGGCTTCTCTTGCAGCGATGTAAAAGCTGACAAATACCAAAGACTGGAGTAGTAATCTTTTCTAATAATATCAGAAGTGACACACCTGCCATGTACTTTTTTCACATGGACATACTCTTGTAAACGTGAGAGTAGACTAGCTGCCTCAAATACTACAATGACATTTATAAACTTCACTGTCCTAGTATTTAGGGTTAAAAATATAATTTTATATATTTATTAAGTATCCTAAAAGATTGTTAATTTCACGTTTTAGTTCTAAAACAATTTTTTAGATTTTTAAATTTATGTATTTATTACAATTTATTCACTTTTTATCCCCACTGCAGCCCCCTCCCTCCTCTCCTCCCAGACCAAACCAACCCCTTCTCCTCCTCCTATGCCCTTTCCCTAGTCCCCTAATAGGGGAGGACCTCCTCCCTTTCTATCTGACCCTAGCTTATCAGATGTCATCAAGGCTGGCTGCATAATCTTCCTCTGTGGCCTGGCAATGCTGCACCCCATAGGGTGATCAAAAAGCCAGCCTCTGAGTTCATGTCAGCGACAGCCCCTATACCCCTTACTAGAAAACCTGCTTGGAAACTGAGCAGCCTATGGGCTTCCTTTGAACAGGGGGTGTAGGTCCTCCCCATGGATGGTTCTTAGTTGGAGTATCAGTCTCTGCAGGCCTCCTGGGCCCAGGTATTTTGACTCTGTTGTTCTTCTTGTGGAGTTTCTGTGCCCTCCCAGTCTATCTCCCTTTTCTTCCATAAGGATTCCAGTAGATTTTTACCTTTACCTTTTTACCTATAGTCATGTTAACTAATTCTTCCCTTTCAAATACCTTTTATAGCTCTTTGTTATTGTACTACTCTGTCTGTGACCCTGATCTGAAGTGGCTATATGAAATGTCTTTACTTCTAAGTATTTGGAGAAAGACTAAGCTAAGAGTTTTCACACAAACCCTTTATAAACTGGGACCCTTAACTGCCAAGTTTTAAAAGAAATGGGTGCAGAATCATGACAACCTTTTCTTCATCTACTGAGATGATCACATACTTTTTCTTTTATAGATGGTTAACACAGTGAGTTAACATCTCTTGGATTTTGACTGTCCACCTAAACCGCTGCATTAGGAGTTTGGTTCTCAGTTTGTAATGAGGTAGTGCAATTTTTTGAAGTAGTGGGGCTGGTAGTAGGTATTTGGATCATTAATAGTACATGCACAAAGGTGATTCTGGGACTCCAGCCTCTTCCTTCCTAGCTTTGAAGTGAGCTTTATTCTGCTACATACTCATCTTATAATACGCTGACTTATCTAAAGCAACAGTATAAACATTACAGACTTGCTTTCTATATCACTTCTTTTTAGCACTCAAAATTATTTGCTTTCTTTTCCTTTTTAAAGGTCTAATTATGTTGTTTTTCCTAAATTCTTAAAGTGAAAGCTTAAATTGTTATTTTAGTGCATTATTTCTCTTTTCAATTTATTCATTTTATATCCTGATGTAGGCCTCTCAATCATCTCATCCTGGTTCTACCCTTCCTCCCTCTTCACCCCTATTCCCTTCCCCAAGTACACTGCCCATCTGACTCTAGGTTATCAGCATTATTTCTTAATGTAAGAATTTTTAAGGGATGGAGAAATGGCTCAGGGGTTAAAAGCACTTACTGCTTGTCCAAACGACTGAGTTTAATTCCTGCGCATGTGTGCACGCGCCCATACACACACACACACACACACACACACACACACACACACACAATGTAAATATAAATAAAAATTTAAAAAATAATTAAAAGCTACATTTTTTTTCCCTTTTAAACACTAACGATGCATTCTGCACATGTAATGTGCCACCATTATGTAACAGTAGTACCAAAATACTTTAAAGCTGCACCTGCATGTAACTGCAGTGGGAAATGGAATACATGCATAAAATAAATATTCAGAAATTAGGAAACTGCCAATGCATAATTTCATGCAGCCTATGCTGTAACCCATAAGCTACAAAATGATCCAGTCTACAGTGCAACTACTTTAGAATTAAATAAAGTTCATTTAAGCTGTCCTCAAAAGATTTGTAGACTGTTTTGAAAGACTGAGAATACCAAAATGAACAGTTAGAATGAGTGCTATGTATCTTTAGAAATAACAGCAATGATTAATGATAAATTCTAAAGATACCTTTTTTAAATTACTTACCTTTATTCCTACTACAATAAAAAATTATGTATTTTCTCAAAATACATTTTCATTATATATTTTCTTACAGCAATACAGTGAAAAAGAACTCACTGCCATTTATTTTTAGCACTTCTACTTAAATTGTTCTTTTATTAAGTAAAATGTTACGGGATTTCAACTAGAAAACTCTAGTCAAAGTAGTAACCAAAACATGCGGCAATTTATTAAATGCACAAAGCAGATTTTGAGTAAATTTGGTCCACTATAAACAAATAATTTAGTTTTCTGAAGAACTCACTTATTATCACAATAGGAGCAAGGACAATTATTAGAACCACACAGCAGATAAAAGGACCTATTTTCATGCAAACTAACAAAGAGCTAAGAAAGAAATGGAGACCAAGTGCATCTTTTATATCACTTTAAATAATAAACAGATATGTATTCTGATTCTGTTACTCTTTATGCTGAAATAATGATACAGTTATTTCTCTCAGACATAAAAAGTCTGAGCCAATGGCTAAATCAACTTAAATGGGCCCCATAGAGACTCACAAGTACAACATTTGCTGATGCAGGACTCAAACATAAGCAAGTACAAAAGTTATCCAGATAATGAGGAAACTATTAGGGAGTGCTGATTATCATGATCATTTTATGAGTTTTATATATATGTAAGATGTACCAAATTGTTCTCTTTTATTGTACTTTACATTTCAATAAAACGTTCAAAAAGCAAGTAGGAGAAAAAGTACTGTTCACTTTTATGAAATGAATCAGATGCTTCCAAGATTAAAATGAAAAACCAATTCAGTGATGCAACCTAGATAATCAATAATGTGGTGATCATAGCAAACAGGACAGTCAGCCACATTAAAGAACAGGTATGGCAGCAATTTCAAAAGGAAGTACTAGATTCTGAATAAAGGGTTGTGAAGCTCATGTTGCCTATGCAACTTCCATGCTACCCGGATGAATGCTCTTGATTTCCATTTTGAAACGGATGTGACACACAGTGTTGATGAGGATTTGCAGCCTTACTGTACTTCTCTTCCTTGCATCTCTGCAGAATCTCTAAGCTCCTCTGGTGGACTGGGTGTTGCAGAAAGCTAATACTATCCATACTTTTCAAAATTGCACATGGCGTTGTATCATCATGTCCTTAAGAAGCAAAACAAAACCAAAAACAGAAAAAAGAAAAAGACATTATGTAAGCCAAACCAGTAAGAGAAACAAACACAATGCTGCCAACTATCTCATTATATTTTAAAATATCAAATAATGTGAATGATTTTTCTCCAACTAACAAATCATGGAAAAAACAAATAATCTTTTCAGATATAAAAAATGTCTATGTTATTATTAATCGAAGTATTCTGAGCCAAATGCCACAAGAAAAATTCTAGATTAAAGTATAAGGAACAGTTCAAACAAGTTGTTTACTTGGTTGTTCTTCAAAAGTTATTCATTTCTGAAATATCTTTTGCACACAGTTGGCAACATTGATAGAAATTAATTGATAGAAAATAATTTCTGACAGAAACTATACCCAAACCAATTACCAAAAAATTTAACATTTTTTTTCCAACTCTGGAAATGAACCACACTCCTAAGTCGTCTGTCAAATGTGTGAGAAGTGTAAGTAGTAAATCAGCAGAGCAGGGACCTGAGCAGCTGGAACATCTATACCTCACCACCGAAAAAGAGAAAAGTGTATTTATTACTAGCAGGAAAGAGAAGAGCTACAAGACCAAAGCCCCAAATAGGTGTTAACCAAGTGAATCATTATTGCCTTGCAATAAGGCAAGGGGCAAGGGCAGCTTCAATACCATAAATATCAGCAAGAAACTTATTTAATGTAGAATACAGAGTTTCCATATTTCAGAAAAAATGGCTCTGAGTGACATTCCCTTAGATATCACCTACTGAGTTAGGGAGTGATGGTTACATTTAACAATTATGCCTCCAAAAATAAAAACCGAATAACTGAGAAACAAAGTAAGTGACATGAATTGAAGGGCCATTAGTATAATTTATTATAGAATTAGGAATGAGTATCAATGTCATAAATTACAAACAGTTCTCAATATAGTTATTTTAAAGCTCAAAGAAAGACTAATTTAAAAAACCCTTGTAGAGTATTCTTTTCATTTCAAAGAAATACCCTCAGCTAGATTCTAGGTTCAGAAAATGCTATCTACTCTTATCAGAAAAAACATAATCTTGTTAATCATCAGATAGTACATAAAAACAGCAGGCTTTTTTAAATGATGAAATCTACTTGAAGAATTTTATCAAACTGATAAAAAAATAAAATGTTACATTAAAAACATTATCAAAGAAAATATAATCTTTTTATTAAATATATAAAAGTAGCAGACTTTTAAAAGATAAAATCCATTTCAAACATTTTAACAAACTGATAATAAAAAGTAAATGTTTTTAAAATGGTTCATTTACCCAAGATAAGAATCAGGAATTGGAAAAATTTTAAATTTTTATAAAAAGACAGCTTGCCATCACTTCATTGTCACAAAATTCTTTAGTAGAAAATACTTAATTTCCATTATTACCAGTAATTACCCTTGATGGCTAAGTATTAGACTAGCCTGCACATGGATTGACAGTCAAGTAAAGTGGACAAGTTTGGGGAGAAAAGAGGACGCTGTATGAACAATACTCAACCAGTAGATAATTTGATAATTTATTAAAAATACTTCAAAAAGATGTAAAACTTACTTTCTGTTCGAAAAAAGTTATTAAAATGCACTGAATTACTGTGTAGGATTTTAAGAAGTTGTTAAATATTACTTTACCCATTGTGTTCCATTTTCCATTTGATCTAATATTTTATACCATTGTCGCTGTAGTATTTCCCACTTGATCTAATATAGCAGTGTCACTGAGGTATTTCATATTTGATCTAATATACTAGCATTACTGGGATATTTTTGTAATCTTGTAGCTTTGAGATTCAATGTCACATCAAGTGTAAGGTTTTTAAATAACCTGTGTCCTATTTCTTTCATTCTACTTGCTATACCTTTTACAAACATTTTTAACTGCTTTAAACATTATTTTCCAGACTGTAACACAATTTCTATACCTTAAAATTATGTAATACAATTTCTATACCTTAAAATTGTAAGAATTCCCTTTCATATTTCCTATGGGGATATATGTGGTGGTTTGAATAGGAATGGTCCCTATGGACTCATGTTTGAATCCTTGAATTAAGGAATAGGGCTGCTTGAAAGGGATTAGGAGGTGTGGCCTTGTAAGAGTACATGTGACCTTGTTGGAGGAAATATGTTGCTCAGGGGAGGGGCACTTTGGGGTTTCAAATGCTCAAACCAGGCCTCATGTTTCTTTCTTTCAGCTACTTTCCCAGCACCATATTGGCCTGATTACTGCCATTCTTCTGGCCATGACAGAAATGAACTAAGTCTCTGAAACTGTAAGCCAACCCCAATGAAATGTTTTCCTTTCTAAAAGCTACAGTGGTCATAGAACCTTAACTGACACAGTGGGAAAGTCTGCTAATAAAGGCACTTAGGATTTATTTCCTAAGACTATCTGTTGCTTTAGTATTGGGGTTTTTTGGTTTTGTTTTATCTTTGAGACAGGGTCTCTCCAGACAACTACCTTGTGGTCCTGGAACTGACTATGTAGACCAAGCTCGCCTGGACATCTTCTGGCCTCTGACTCTTAAGTGCTGGGAGTAAAGGCATGCATCACCACACCTGGCTATCTCTAGGAATACACTTAACCACTATGTCTGAAAGACATTTTACATTTGATGAGGGTAGAATTATTCATTATACTTTTTTCTTCAACATTTTAAATATGTAATATTCTACTCCCTTCTACTCCAGTGACATCTGATGAGAAATCATCTGTTCGGTCTATGTCCTTTTACATGACAAAGCCCTACCACTTGCTCTTCATAGTCTCTTCTATTTTAAGTTCTTATTACATTTATTCATGGAGTGCGGGATGTACACTTGCCATGGCCTGTGGAGGTCAGAGGACAACTTGCAGGAGTTAGTCCTTTCCTTTCTATAGGTCAAAGAGACCGAATTCAATCATCAGCCTTGGCAGCAAGTGCCATTACCTGTCTGTTAAGCCATCTGGCCAGCCCATTTCTAGGTGGTTTATGACATACCTATGTTTGGATCTCTTTGAATCTATCTTCCTTGTCATTACTGATGACCTAGCATGTACGGATTAGTATTTGTCAAATATAAAAAAAAATTTATAGCTATGATTCTTTCAAATATTGTTTCTGACTTCTTTTCTTTTAAACAACCAGATGTTGATACATTTGATGTTGTCCAATAGGTCTATTTAGATTTGTAGATTTTTAGTTCACCTCTTTTTCTTCTTATTCTTCAAACTAAGTATCTCAAAAAAGAAATTTTTTTCCTTAAAGCTTTTTTTTTTAATCAACCTCTTAAAGTCACTTAGGAGAGGAAAAGCAGATCTGAAGTAGTTCTTTTAGTTCTCCAACAAATTTCAATTATCCATATTTACAAGAAGTAGTTAACATATCTCATAATATAAAATAAAAAATGAAGTTTAAAAGCTGACTTAAAAGCTTGTTTACTCCAATATATTTAAGTAAGTTTGGGAATCACATAAGAACAAGAAAGCACTTTTACAATTCGACTGAAAGGCATGTCCCATCTACATATAAATCAGAAAATTCTAACTAGGCAGCAATGGTCTAAGACTACAGTTACAGCAAGTACTACAGCACATTCCAAATGCCCACAAGTGCCTATGAAATTGACCCCAGATAAAATACAAAATGAAATGTCTTATGGCTTAAAAAGGTAGTACCCGGGAAAAAAAAAATCATTTCTAAATTTCAAACTAAAAACTCAATAAACTGAGAGATGGTTAACTGGTTAACAAAAAAGAAAAAGTTAATGAACAAATGCAGTATTAATTATTTAATAAGAAAGAAAAAGTGCTCTAACTTATAAAATTGGTCAACAGATAAGGTGACACTGGGGTAGGAGACTCTACTAGATTACACTGTATGACCAAACTTTTGTTTCTTAATTTGCTTTTCATATTGAATTATAATTGAATTTGTATAAAAAAATACAGATGAACAAAGGAGAGAAAACATTAAAACTAAAGATTGTCAACTTGCATTTTTGTTCATACTACAGCATGCCTTATGCTCATTAAGGTTGTTGGAATGAGAGCGGCCCCTATTGGCTCATTAGTTTGAAGGCTTGGTCTGTAGTTGGTGGAATTGTTTGAGAAGAATTAAGAGGTATGGCCTGTCAGAGGAAGTGTCACTGGGGCTGGGCTTTTGAGGTTTGAAAAACCCTTGCCAAGCCTAGTTTCACTCTCTCTGCCTATACCTTTCTGATCAAATGTGAGCTCTCATATTCTGCTCTGAGCACTATGCTTGCCTGCACCACATGGCCATGGATTGGCCTTCCAAAACTATAAACAAACTCCCATTTAAATGTTGCCATTTATAACTAGGCTTGGTCATGGTGTTCCATCACACAATAGTAACTCTAAGACACTCTTTATTCCTACCAATATCTATTAAAGAAAATATAGCAGCAACATATGCCCCCATATATATAGAAATATACATTTTGTCACTTAAAGGTCTATGTGATTTATCAGCTATGAAACATGACTTCAGAGTATGGAAAAATAAAAATAATTATTATGGCAGAATACTAGCAAGAACGGCTTACCACTTTTTCTCTGAATGTGTCTTTTCCCAGCTTCCCTAAAAGCAACCATGGCTCTGAAAAAAGCTCGTAGAACTGCCCATCGGAAAACAGCTACAGGATCAATTCCCGTCATCCCGGAAACAAAGGCATTCCTGCTACTTCTCAGAAGAGCCACAATGTCTGGACGCATATGATCTGTATTTTTTTCCCGAAAATCCTATGAAAAAAGTACCAATGTTATTTTTAAAAAGACTGTTAAAATAAAAAAGATAACAGGTTTGCATGGTGGGTGAACAGAGATTACAGAACTGAATTCTATTCTCAGTAGCTATCTGAGCCAGGCATCTTCTAAAAGGTGCCAGCTAATTTTGAAACTACTGAATTAAATACTCTATAATTGTTATGGATTATTAGACAGCCAATTTGGAGAAGTACTAGATAAAATGATAAAATAGCTAGAAAACTAAAAAAAGCTAGCATTGTGGGCAGGTTAGAAGAAAGCAGTAAAGCCAGGGGCAGAATGGATGGGCAAAAGGTCCGAGGGATGGGACAATAGACAAATAGCATACTTAAAAGTCTATAAAGCACAGCTTGGTTTTATTTTGTTTCATTCAATGATAAAAGAATTGGAAAAGTAATGGTAGCAGCCAGTCGGTGTTTTATAAACACCTGAGGCTGCACAGAGAATGAATAACAGAGAAGAATAAAGTACCTGTTATTTTTGATACCTATAACTTATATACTTTTTGCTACTCTTCTAATACACTTTGTTTTGTATTATTATGTATAAAATGGACCTGGCATTAGACTTTGTTGATTTCATTTCAATTTTTGTGGGGTTTGTTTTGAGACAGGCTATCATTAAATTGCCCTGGCTGTCCTAGAATTCATTAGGTGGATCAGTCTGACCTTGAACTCATAGAGATCCCATCACCTCTGCCTGGGATGAAAGGTATCTGCCACCATTCCCAGCTTTACTGATTTCCTTATGGTTCTTTTTATGTGTTCATTTATCTTTATCACGTCTTTCTCATTCACTTAGGCTCAATGTGCTCTTTTCCAAATTTCTTAAGATAAAACCTGATATAATTACTTTTTAACTTTTCATACTAATTTCAAATGTCACGCATTTGTTTTAAATGATTTAACTGGATTCTACAATCTTTAAAATAACACATTTCTAACTATTCAGTTGAAAATATGTCTTCTTAGTGCAGCAAGTACTTTCAGTTGTGACTTTCAGGACTGACTCACCAACTAGTTAGAAGAGTTTTGCTTAATGTTTAAGTACTCAGTAACTCCCTAAAGTCACCTTATGACATGCAACTGGGACAACTGTCTTCAAAGGGCTTCCCAAGTTTTCTCTTTGACATTTTTTTGTTTGTACCCTGTGGTACAACAAAGGATTTATCTACAACTACTTTTATTTGTTACGGCTTTCTGCAGTGCTAGGAATTAAACTTACAGCATTACACATAATAGACACACACTCGACCACAGATACATTCTCAACTCTATAGCTACTTTTGGGATTTTTTTTTTCTGCTTCTATAGTCTGAATCAAACTTATTAGGTGTAAACAACTTTTGATTAACATTTTATCATTGTGAAATATCCCTTTTATCTCCAGTAAATATCTCTAGTATTTGTTTAATTTTGTCAATGAGTATATAATTACTCATTTTTAATCATCTTTTAGTTTCAACCCACTCGGTAACATAAACAACACAGAAACATGTGTGTACACTGTATGATAAACGCCCCCTTAGTCTTGAACATTTGAATACTTAGTTTCCAGTTGGTGGTACTGTTTGGATAGTTTCAAGAGGTGTAGCCTTGCTGAAGTATGCCGGTGGAGACAGGCTTGGAATTTAAAGCTTCGGGGCATTTCTAGTTCCCATTCTCTGCTTTATGCGAGCACCTCAGCTTCTGTTCCAAGCACCATGCCTGCAGGTCCCCCCCACCCCCCGCCAAGAATCTTACCCTTCTGGAACAGTAAGCCCAGAGAAACGTTTTTTATAAGTTGCCTTGGTCATGGTGTCTTACTATCACACTAGAAAAGTAACTACTACAACATATAACAAGAGGCTCCAAATTTTTGTTTTTTGTCTTTTGTTTTTTTTTTACTTTGAAATATCTAAAATCTGCTTCTCACCTGTGTTTTCCATCTCAGATATGGAACCTCCAATAGATTCACTTCATTCCCACTGTAAATCATTCATTTAGAACATCTATAAAGTGTGGGGAGATCTCCACACTGTACCTTATATTAGATCTTCCCCATTTCTACTGCTACTCTTGTGGTTCAATTTAATGTTTCACCTCATTTTAAAAGGAGGAGGGTGATAAAGAGAGATAAGAGAATTTACAAATTCCAAGAATCTAGTCTTGCCCCCCCCCCCGCCAGCTGTTCTAAAAACACTAATCTACTTAAAATAGTTTCACAGTTCCTATAATAATTTCAACAAGAAAAACTACACTCCAATAGTAAGGTTAATGGTACACGTCTGTAACTGAAGCACTCCAAAGCAAGTCTATCACAGAAGCAAGTGACAGAAGCAAGACTGTCACTTCTCTAGCAGTGGGGACTACACAGGGACTCCTCAACTCCATTAAAAACAAAAACCTAAAAACAACAAAAACCTAAAAACAAAAACCTAAAAACAAACAAACAAAAAACCTAAGTTCTTTTAATGTAGCCTACAAGCCCTTGAAGATTTAACTTAGCGTCTGCTCTCAGAAGCCATAAAATTATCTCACTCGTCCTTATAGTGTCATCTCACTGACCTTTAATCCACTATTTCAGTATTCTAAAACTCCTTAACTCCTTTCTTAATTTACAGCCTATAATTCACTATCTGAATTCATCAGGGAAACATCTACATTCATTTCTCTCTTAAAAGCAAAGTGTTTTAGAAGAAGTACTTGTGATCCTACAAATTAAAAGGTAACTATTTTATTTCACAGAAAATTTATTTATAGCACAAGGCTAAAATAAATGTGATGTTCATATGATATATATATTTACAAATATGTCTGTCTAGCTTATCACTATATCATTGCAGATACTGAACAGAGAATCTGACACATGGTTTTTAATATAATTCTTAAATAAATAATCAGTAAGTGGTTAAATGACCTTAATCAGGAATGTCTACCACAGTCAGACATGGTGACGTATCTTTATACTACTAACACTTAGGATGCACATGGAGAAGAAATAGGAGTTCAAGGACATCCCCTGCTACACAGAAAATGAGACTAGCCAGAACTACATGAAACTCTGTCTCAAAAACAGAAAACAAAACAAAAACCAATGATCTCAAGATGTCAGTTCATTACTGTATTACAAAGAAACTTAAATGTCTTAAGTGGCAAGTTTAAGCTTCCCAAGATTTAAGAGTTAACTGGCTCATCAGTTGCAAAAATACATGTGTTAGTACTAATAAACCTAGTAAAAAAGAAAGCTCTTAAGTACCTAAATAGTGCTCAGAACAGAAGCATCTAAAAGACTGTCATGAGCATCATCAAAGTAAAACAAATGAACTATGAGAATGAACAATTAGTTTGAGACTCACGAGTTTCTGTTCTTCTAGATTTAAAAAAATGACTAATGGGTTCATCTGCAAGGAAACTGGCAGAAACATTATCTAAAATAGTAATATGCTGAAAAGTAGATCTCAATTCTAGTTCTATGCTTACAAAACGTAAGGCTACTGACCCAGAGCTCCAATACCTACAAGAGAGGGTGGTCTGCCAGTCAGAGTAACCATTCGTCTGTGGGAAGACTTAGGATCAAAAAACAATGTTTACATGCATAAAATTGTCAAGGAATAAGAAATGTTCTATATTTTAAGACACATACCTCTGTTCTAAAACCATAGTCAATAAGATAGTTACTGACCTTTACTCCATATTTTACTTTTCCAGCATAATGTCTTATGATAAAAGCAGGCTCCATTACAGCTGGAAATTCAATGTAAGAATTCTCTTCATGTTGATGCTTAAACTTGTCTAGTAATGTCTGATTTGTAGCCTGTGGAAAGCTGAATTGAGGGAGGTAACAAATTATAAGAAAAACATAGTCATTTATATACCATAATACTAAAGTACATTATAATTACGGACCTATATAGTATCTAATCACTCTTATCTTTTTATTTGGCAGGGTGGGGTTGGGGGAAGGTTAGGGGGTAAAACTGAGGCTTACTGCGGAGCCTTGGTTGTCCTGGAACCTGCAATGTAGACCTGGCTGGCTGTGAACTCCTAGGAATCGGCCTGCCTCTGCTTCCTAAGTGCTAGGATTAAAGGTGTGTGTCACCATACCCAAATAATCAGACTCTATGACAAACTAAAAAACTGGGGTTCCTGTTGAGGAATCATACTTTACAGTTAGCCTGAGAAATTAGCTCAAGTCACTTGTTATTTAAAGGTTACACTGTGCAGCAATAGTGCAGAGACCAAAGGAAAATAAAACCAAAATCATTCTTTGGAGTCACTATCTTTCAAAAACTAAATAATTTCTTGTTCTTCAATAGGTCCTTAAGTATATACCCATTCTTTGTTTCTTATTTTTCATACATAAGCAGTAACTTTCTAATCTATAACAATTACTGTGTTAAAATGCTGAAAGCAGAGTTTACTTGGAGATTTTAGAAGAACTCAGAAAAGTCAGAATGTTAAACAAAGTTTCCCATGGAAAGGAGGGAAACTGGGTTTGATTGTTTTTCTTCCTTTTTATTTTGGTCATGCCCTGAAACTTTCTGTAAAGCTGACTTTAAAGATCACTGGTAGATATACCACAATTTGTGCATCCATTCCTCCAGTGAGGGGCATCTGGGCTGTTTCCAGCTTCTGGCTATTACAAATAAAGCTGCTACAAACATTGTTGCGCAAATGTCCTTATTGTGTACTTGAGCATCTTTTGGGTATATGCCGAGGAGTTACGGTATAGCTGGATCTTGAGGAAGCACTGTTCCTAGTTGTCTGAGAAAGCGCCAGATTGCTTTCCAGAGTGGTTGTACAAGTTTACGTTCCCGCCAGCAGTGTTCAGTATCCAAGTGGGTTCCATTTTAATTGGAACAGGAACTGTCTCTGACATGAACTGATTGGCCTGCTCTTTAATTACCTCCCTCTGAGGGGGAAGCAGCACTACCAGGCCACAGAAGAAGACACTGCAGCCACTCCTGATGAGACCTAATTGACCAGGATCAGAAGGAAGGAAAAGAAGACCTCCCCTATCAGTGGACTTGGGGAGGGGCATGCATACAGAGGGTGGAGGAAGGGAGGGATTGGGACTGGAGGAGGAAGGGAGCCACAGGAGAGATACAAAGTAAATAAAGTATAATTAATAAAGAATTAAAGATAGATAGATAGATAGATAGATAGATAGATAGATAGATAGATAGATAGATAAAAGAATTAATTTTTTTTAAATAACTGGTTAATTAATCTGGGGAGGTAATTTCAAGACAAGCAATTCAGTTGTGTGATGCATACTATCGGCTACTTTTTGTCATACCCTGAAGATCACCACCAAAAATCAGACCAGACAGATTTGACAAACTTGTAATTCAGAAAAAAAGACTACTTTCAAGTTTTATATGGTGATAACAGGGCATTACAGGAACTTCAAGGAAAATGCAAGCTCAAGAGTGTAAAAGATGACTAAGGATGTTTAGCATTTCTTTGTTTCCCTGTATTTCAATATTCCTCTATTAAGAACTCTGTTTAGCTTGGTACCCCATTTTTTTAATTGGATTAACTGATTTGTTGCTGTTTAACTTCTTGAGTTCTTTATATACACTGGGTATTAGCCCTCTGTCAGATGCAGGGTTGGTGAAGATCCTTTCCCAATCTGTCTGCCGGCAGTTGTTTTGTTCTGGTGACAGTGTCCTTTGCTTTACAGAAGCTTTTCTGTTTCATGAGGTTCCATTTATTGACTGTTGATCTTAGAGCCTGTGCTGTTGGTGTTCTGTTCAGGATGAGTTCAAGGGTCTTTCCCATGTTTTCTTCTAACAGATTTAGTGTGTATGGTTTTATATTGAGGTCTTTGATCCACTTGGACTATAGCTTTGTGCAGAGTGATAAGTATGGATCTATTTGCATTTTTCTACATGAGGACATCAGGGTAAACTAGCACCATTTGTTGAAGATGCTGTCTTTTTTCCATATGGTTTTGGCATCTTTGTCAAAAATCAGGTATCCGTAAGTGTGTGGGTTTACTTCTGGGTCTTCTATTCGATTCCATTGATCCACCATTGTTTCTATGCCAGTACCATGCAGTTATTATTACTACTGTTCTGTAGTACAGCTTGAGATCAGGGATAGAGATACATCCAGACGATCTGCTGTTGTACAAGATTGTTTTAGCAATTCTGGGTTTTTTTATTTTTCCATATGAAGTTGAAAATTTTTTCTTTCAAAGTCTGTAAAGAATTGTGTTTGTAATTTGATGGGAATTGCACTGAATCTGTAGATTGCTTTTGGCAGGATGGCCATTTTCACTATGTTAATTCTACTGATCCATGAGCATGGGAGATCTTTCCATCTTCTGATATCTTCTTCAATTTCTTTATTCAGAGACTTGAAGATTTTTTCAAATAGGTCATTCACATGCTTGGTTAGAGTCACACCAAAGTACTTTATGTTATTAGTGGCTATTTTGAAGAGTGTTGTTTCCCTAATTTCCTTCTCAGCCATTTTGTCTTTCATATACAGGAGAATTACTGACTTGTTTTCTTCTTTTGTTTTGTTTTTGTGTTAATTTTGTATCCAGCCACTTTGCTGAAAGTATTTCTCAGCTGAAGGAGTTCTCTGGTTGAATTTTGGGGATCACTCATGTATACTTTGACTTCTTTCTTTCTGATTTGTATCCCCTTGATCTCCTTTAGTTGTCTTACTGCTCTAGTGACCCTGAGATTTCAACTTACATGCATCAGAATGGCTAAGATCAAAAACTCAAGTGACAATACATGCGGGAGAAGATGTGGAGAAAGGGGAACCTTCCTCCATTGCTGGTAGGAATGTAAACTTATATAACTTCTTTGGAAATCAATCTGGCATTTTCTCAGAAAATTAGGAATAGCGCTACTTCAAGATCCAGCTATACCACTCTTAGGCATATATCCAAACTAGGCTCAAGTGTACAACAAGGACATTTGCTCAACCAAGTTTGTAGCAGCTTGCTTCACAGTAGCCAGAATCTGAAAACAACCCAGATACCCCTCAACTGAGGAACAGATACAGAAATTGTGGTACATTTACACAATGGGATACTACTCAGCAATTAAAAAAGGAAATCATGAAATTTGCAGGCAAAATGGTGGGATCTAGAAAAGATCATCATGAGTGAGGTATCCCAGAAGCAGAAAGACACTCATGGTACATACTCACTTATAAGTGGATATTAGGCATATAAAATAGGATAAATGTACTAAAATCTGAACACTTAAAGAAGCTAAGCAAGGAGGAGGACCCTGGGTAAGATGTTCAATCCTCATTCAGAAAGGAAAATGGGATGGATATCAGAAGAGGGAGAAAATAGGGAGCAGGACAGGGGCCTACTACAGAGGGCCTCTGAAAGACTCTACCCACCAGATTATTAAAGCAGATGCTGAAAGTCATACCCAAACTTTGGGCAGCGTGCAGGGAATCTTATGAAAGAAGGAGGAGATAGAAAGACCTGGAAGAGATAGGAGCTCTACAAGAAGAGCAACAGAACCAAAAAAATCTAGACACAGGGTCTTTTCTGAGACTGATACTCCAACCAAGGTCCATGCATGGAGATAACCTAGAACTCCTGCACAGATGTAGCCCATGGCAGCTCAGTATTCAAGTAGGTGGCCTAGTTAGGGCAACGGGGGCTGTCTCTTGACATGAACTCAGTGGCTTGCTCTTTGATCACCTTCCCCTGAGATGGGAGCAGCCTTACCAGGCCACAGAGGAAGCAATGCAGCCAGTCCTGATGAGACCTGATAGGCTAGGGTCAGATGGAAGGGGAGGAGGACCTCCCCATCAGTGGACTGGGAGAGGGGCATGGGAGGAGAAGAGAAAGGGAGTGAGGGGAGCTACAGCTGGGATACAATGTGAATAAACTGTAAATAAAAAAATTAATTAATTTTTAAAAAGAGTATAAAAGAGCTCCTCATAGCTTCTTCAAACAAGGCCTACTGAAAACTGTTTTCCCAAGGTTCATTTTCCTATGGCCACTACCCAGGTACTCAAGAAGTTACTACAGCCAATGATAAACAGGTCCCAACAGTAAAGACTGCACAAAAAGCAGTTAGTGCCATCCTGGTGATACAGGTTTTCTGCAAATACGCAAAATGTAAGAGATGTTGTGGGACTGTGAGGGATTCCACCAGATTTCACAGGAAGGCTAGGGAGGCCAAGGAGACCGCGCAGAGCCAAGACTGTGCAGAGTCAGAAACCTAGAAGAGGTCTATGAGTGAGCCCAAATTGTGATGGAAACTCCAAGAATTTGGAGATGGCAAAAACATGAAGTTCTTCAAGGAATGCCATTGGCAAGCCGCTTCAGAGAGGTGCCAGGAAAGCAGAAGATTTCAAAACCTTAAAGGTGGAGCTGCTCAAGCGCCATGAGAGTTCAGATTATACCACCATGTTGACTTGGATGATAGATTTGGATGTTCAAGATTTAATGTTGCCCTAGTGGGTTTCAGTTTTACCTTGGCCTGGACCTTCTTTTCTATGCTCCCATTCTTACCTTCTAAAAAAGAATGCTGATCCTATGCCTGCCTTTACCACTATATGTTCAATGTTTACAACTTGCATCCTTAATTTTATAAGAGATCACAACTAAAAGTTGCCTTCCAGACTTGAACGTTGGGATAAAGCTCAAACTAATAAAATTGCAGGGACTCTTGGAAGTAGACGAGTTTGCATTATGAGCCAGAAATGAGCCTTTGGGAGCCAGGAGCCAAGAGTTATGGTTTGTACATGAAATGTTTCCTGATGACTTGAGCATTTAGAGCTTAGTCCTCACTGCTGCAGTGTTCAAGGATGGCAGGGTCATAAATGAATTCACAAATAAACAAACTATTAGGAGGTATGGCCTAATTCAAAAAAGTGGGTAACAATGGCCCACCTTCAACCCATCTCTGCTTCTAGGATATCCTGGGTTGAGCAGCCTCCTCAAGCCCAAAGGAATTGAGCCAAGGAAACAGACTGAAGCCTTTTAAACTGAGACACAGACTAAAATTTTTCCTTCTTTTATCTTTCCTCAGATATTTTCATCACCCTAATGGAAGTGACTAATTACTAGGAGTTCCAAATAGAAAATGTGACAGAAAAAGAAGAATCTTTCAGATAATAGTTTAATGTTAGCATAAGTAATGAGTAATATTGTGACATGGTTATGATGATGCTAAATGTATAAAAATTATTCAAATTTTTAACAAAAACAGTTAATATACATATAGTAAAGTCAGGAAAGAGAATGGCCACTAGATCATACTAGCTTATATTAACAGTTCTGTCAGTGTCCTGAAACAAGACAAGTAACCTTTCATAAATGGTTTTCTAGTTCACCAAATAAGTACAATGATAGGTATAGCATGCTCATATGTAACGCTCATTTTTTAAACTCTACTTCATTTGGGGTGTTTAGGCCTCAACTTCCCTTCTAACCTCCAACCCTAGGTAAGAGAGAGAAGGTTAGTGGGGAGGAGCCCAGACTCCTTTACTTCTCCTGGCTCATTAAGGTCAATGGGTTCTTTTACGGCTCTGTATCAGTCTCCATCAACAGCAGATGCTGCAGGCAGTCTCCTCAGCCGCTGTACCCTGAAGTGGTTCTCTCAAGTGTGTCTACTTCAAACTGCCACACATTCTGTCTCTTGGGTCTCTCCAAACTGCTATATGGCACCCAGCCACACTGAACACCCCCCAAACCTTCTCTGGGCTCTCTATTTATAGTCTGAGAGTCCTAGACCACGCCCCTCTCCGTGCTGCATGTGTAAGGCTTTTACCAGCTGACAAAAGACATGCCCACATGAGACAATTAACAGCTGTGGACAAACTATAGCCCACACTTGGGATTAGAACAAAAACATATGAACATAACATAACTGAATTTACAAAGAAACCAAAACTTCCACTACTAATAAAATCAAACGCTACCTGCCACCATACAGGGACTAAGCAAATGTTAACAGACTTTTGAATGTTCCCTTCCCCATCTCTCTTTTGGGAAGGGGGTCAAGACAGGTTTTCTTTATATAGGTCTGGCTGTCCTAAAACTCACTCTGGTCTCTAACTCAAGAGATCCACCTGCCTCTGCCTCCTGGGAGCTGGGATTAAAGAGAAGCACAATCACTCTCCAGCCTTTTGTATGTTCTCAACACTGAAAACATGGTTCTACTACCGGTTGGCTTTTGCATTCAAATTTCACCCTGTCCTAAAAAGTCCTATGTCCACTAGAAACTCTAGAGCCGTTTGAGAAAGGATTATTGTTCTTACAGTCTGAAGAAGCTGTAGTTCTGCACCACTATCACCAATTCTAATCCCACTGGGTTGAAATCACAAAGCCTATTGTCAAATCAATCTCCCTTTAACAGTGTTTTAATTGTGTGGTATTCCTATTCAGAGAATTTATGAATAGCAAAGGTGAAAAGAGTGGACAACTCCAATTGCAGCCTTGGAAAGCCTAGCACTCTCCAACTACAACTCACTGGAGTGCTCTGCTCTTCTAGGAAGACACTCATCTCACTGTGTAGGCAACAGTTTATCTTCTCCCTAACACTCAGGGTGATTTAAAACTACAAGATAAACGTTTTTCTCTTCTTGAAATGGAGAAAAAAAAGTTTCTGAAGAAGAAGATGTAAGAAGAAAGACTTAAATAGACATAATAAGAAAAGCTCTTTCAGGTCAGATATTCAACCAACACTCACAAATATGTGTTACTGTTGTTGTTGTTTTGGGGGTGGGAGAAGTCATTTAAAATTATTATTCATTTAAAAACAAGCACATTTCCTGTACAAAACTTAGTTCAATGGGTAAAGGCATCTTCTCCAAGCCCAACAACTTTAATCTCATCCCCAGAACCCATGCAGGAAAAGGAGAGCAACTCTTTCTTCATGTTGTCCTTTGACCTCCATACAAGCACAACAGCATGAACACACTCCACCCTCAAATAAAATGTAAATAAATAAAGAAAGAAAACTCATTTAAGAGTTGAGTGAGCTATTACATTCCAGCAATGCCAGCACTCAGGAGGCAGAAGATCTCAGCTTCGAGAGCAAACCAGGCTATTTAGCAAGACCCTGTCTAAGAAGTAGAAAAAAAGGGAGGCGGAAAGAAAAATCTTAAAAAAAAAATATATGCCAGGATGTAACCAGTGGTAGATTTCCCATGCTCCAGTGGGTGGATCCACATCCCAGCATATATGCAGAAGTAGACTTAGTTGATAATCAAAACAATAGCCAAGTATGATGGTACATTCCTTTAATCCCAGCAACTAGGAGGCAGAGGCAGGTGGATCTTCCATGCCAACCAAAAAAAGTGAGGGAAGGGAACAGGACATGAAATTAGGACTGCTGGAAGGAGTTGAAGGAGAAAGAAAGGATGGATGTAATCATATTTCATTGCATATATATGTAAAATGCTCAAGAATAAAGAAATATGTAACAATTTGTGGGGGTTGGAGGGGAGGGAAAGTTGGGTTTTTTTGAAACTGGGTTTCTCTGTGTAGCCTTGGCAGTCCTAGACTTGCTCTGTAGATCAGGCTGGCCTTGAATTCAGAGATCTGTCTGCCTCTCCCTCCCCAAATGCTGAGATTACAGGTGTGTGACATAGCGCCAGGCTCTGTATCAAAAATTTTAACATCAAACCATGTTAAGAGGACTCTGAAAAAAAAATTGTTCAAGAGCAAAGTGCAGTCTATGTATACAGAAATATCTATTTTTTTCAACACACATACTTAAGACTTTACCTGAAACATTATTGGAGCGTTTATTCTTACTTAGACGTAAGCTAATTGGCGGTACATGCTGTATAGCTAGCACTGAAGAGCCTAAGATAAGGACTAAGGTTGAGTCTCAGGCTCCCCTGGGGCTGCATCAGTCCTAGTCCCAACCTGGCCACAGTTTCGCGGTGAGGCCCTGTCTCAAACAAAAGGGAAGCACAGTAAAGCACCGTGGTCAGTTAGGACAGTGGAAAGCACCATACTCACTTGCTTTCTTCATCCAGAAGATGAAGCAGGCCTGTTGGTTTTTTGCTAATAAGATTTATGCAACATGTATTATCAATATAATCTATGTTGTGCCAACTGATACCTTCAGTTCTATATTCCTCCTGGAAAAAACAAACATCAACTTACTGATCTTGCAGAAAAAACAGGCCTATGACAACAAAGTGCTTATTTAACTAGGCTGCAGCAGCACCTAGGTTATCTAACTATTTCACTGCTCAACATGGCTGTGTAAGGACTAGTACCATGTTTTTGTTATTATGACTCTTTACTATAGCTTAAAATCTGGTTTAATGGTATACCCTGCATCATTCTTTGTGTTTGGGACCATGCACTTCTGTGTGATTTTTTTTAGGATTGGTTACTTCTGTGAATAAGTGACTGATGGCAACTGCTCTAAATTTATATCACACTTCTGACAGTACAGCTATGTTTACAATTCTTGTAATTCATGATCATGAAAAATCATTCCATCTTTGAGTTCCTCCATTTCCTTTCTCCAGTATTTTCAAGACCTCATTGTACAGGTCTTTTGTTACGGTTATTTTTACAAAATTGTGTTTGTTTCTAGGTTTCTCTCTTAACCTGGCTATCACACAAATAATTGAGACTTTATTATTTTTTTTACTTTTATTAATTAGTTTATTCACTTTGTATCCCAGCTGTGGATCCCTCCCTCATCCCTCCCAATCCCACCCTCCCTCTTCTTCTCCTATGCCCCTCCCCCAGTCCAATGGATACGGCAGGTCCTCCTCCTCTTTCATCTGACCCTAGTCTATCAGGTCTCATCAGGACTGGCTTCTTTGTGTTCCTTTATGGACTGGTAAGGAGACCAACAAAGCCAAAAAAAAAAAAAAAAAAAAAAAACTGGGCCCAGGGGACCCTGCAGAGACTGATAGCCCACCCAAGGACCATGCACAGAGAGGACCTACAACCGCTCCTCGGATGTAGCCCATAGACTCAGTCTCCAGATGGGTTCCCTAATAAGGGGAGCAGTAGCTAGCTCTGGCATGAACTCAGTGGCCTGCTTGGCTCTCTGATCATCTTCCCCTGGGCGGGGGAAGGGGGAGGGGGGTATGCAGCCTTGTCAGGACACAGAAGAAGACAATGCTTATGTCTAAGTAAGGATAAATGCTCCAATAATGTTTCAGATAAAGTCTTAAGTATGTGTGTTGAAAAAATAGACATTTCTGTGTACAGAGACTGCACTTTGCTCTTGAACAATGTGGCAGGTATCTGATGAATCAACTCCTGTACAGGCTCAACAATATCTGAACGCACTTGGTGGTAAGACATTGCCATTCTTGGTCCCTCAGTTACGGCACTGCACCCTTGGCACACCCAAACAAGCACAAACATTGCATCTTACTGGAGGAAGGTAAAGACCAATCCTGCAACAAGCTCTTTATGTAGAAGAGCAAGGTGGAAAAGGCAGCTCAAGAGATGTAGACCATGACAAGCTGTCTGAGACAGCACCCAGAGCAGACAAGCCACGAGCCCAAGCTGAGACCATGGCCTCATTCCTACGAAGTCTTGAATGTATCAGAGGTCAAAGTTAGAATCTCTTTCTACTGAGAAGTTCTTGCGGTGATTTTAACCAGACAAAACAGTAACAGATATGGTACGGAATGGCTGTCTCCTTTAACCTCACTGACTGGGTAGGACAGGGTTGGTTACATATGTGGAACTAGCTTCTCACGGGTTCTGTTGACATCAAGATGGTCACACAGAGAAGTGTGCCTGCCAGACAGCCAAGATACACATCTGTGGGGAGAAAATGATTGCTTTGGTGTCCACACACCTAGTAGGCCAGTAAGGTGAAGAGTGCTGGGGAAGTGGTCCCCAGGAGTGTCTCGTAGCAAGAGGGTTGGTAGTGATACTTTTGTCAACAGTCCGCAAGTTGATTGGACTTCTTAGGATTGGTTCAAAATATAAACCATAAAACAGTTATGACAATGATTCAGGAGTTTAAGCAAGAGGGCAAACACACTTATTTAGATACTCACTTGCTCCAACTTAAAGATATGTTGATTAAAGTAGTGCTGTAAACGTTCATTAGCAAAATTAATACAGAATTGTTCAAAACTATTATTTTCATAATCTTCAAACCCAAAAATATCAAGAACACCAATGGACAACGTCTGTAAAAACAAGAGAAAATTTATTTAAAAATACGTTTACAATTTACTTATATTACAAATAATAAAATACTCCTTTCTGCAATAGTTCTGTTCTGTCCAGCATTCAAAAATACAGTGATTAACATCTGTTATCACTAATGTGAATTATCATATAAAACCACTATAACAGGAAATTGTACTTCATTCTAATTTTGGAAGCACATTTGGGGACTAGACAGATAAATTGGGCAATTAAGAGAACATCCTGCTTTTGCAAAGGACCCACCTTCAGTTAAATTCACCCACATCAAATAACCACTAACCACAATCATCAGTGACTAGAGCTTCACGGAACCTGACAGCTCTGGCATTTGTGTGCATTGAACACAAATACAAACACACACACATATACATACACACATACATCTGTATAAAACTAAAAAAGTAATTGTTTTAAAAAGTAATTTTTTTAAAAAAGTAATTTTTAAGTTTAGAAATGTTACACGTAATGATAACCATTTGTTAGAAATATTTTTAAATACATGGATATTTATTAACCATTAGACTTAAAATTGAATGGATTTTTAGGAAAACTGACCTGTGACAGACGGTAAAACATGAAAAATGGCATTCAGAACAAACTATTTTTCCTCTTACAGTTGTTATCATATGATAATTTGCATCAGTGTTAACAGCTTCTCTCCACTTTTAAAACAATTATTAGTCAAGAACTAATAAAGACGCAGATTTTAGTAGTGAAGGCAATGAGGAAGACATTACCTTAACTCATCATCAGTATATTTGCACATTTTTAACTATCTGAGAACTCATATTTTAGGGTCTTAAGCTAACAGGCAAATTAAATAAAGTAAGCTTTTTTCCATTGTAAATATTTCTTTAATAATACAAATTTGAAAGCCAGGCCTGGTGGTACATGCCCATACTCCTAGCACTCAGGGAGGCAGAGGCAAGGCAATCTCTGTGAGTTCAAGGCCAGCTGGATTTACAAAGCAAGTTCAAGACAGCCAAGGCTGCACAAAGAAACACTGTCTTGAAGAAGAAGAAGAAGAAGAAGAAGAAGAAGAAGAAGAAGAAGAAGAAGAAGAAGAAGAAGAAGAAGAAGAAGAAG
>NW_026596039.1:21114534-21132590 GCF_907164565.1 Psammomys obesus | reverse complement strand
AGAAGAAGAAGAAGAAGAAGAAGAAGAAGAAGAAGAAGAAGAAGAAGGAGAAGAAGAAGAAGAAGAAGAAGAAGAAAGAGGAGGAGGAGGAGGAGGAGGAGGAGGAAGTTAAACAGCAACAGATCAGTTAATCCAATTAAAAAATGGGATACAGAGCTAAACAGAGAATTCTCAATAGAGGAATATCAAATGGCAGAGAAACACTTAAAGAAATGCTCAATGTCCTTAGTCATCAGGAAAATGCAAATCAAAACAATGCTGAGATTTCACCTTACACCCATCAGAATGGCTAAGATCAAAAACTCAAGTGACAACACATGCTGGAGAGGATGTGGAGTAAGGGGAACCCTCCTCCATTGCTGGTGGGAATGTAAACTTGTACAACCACTTTGGAAATCAATCTGGCGCTTTCTCAGATAATTAGGAATAGTGCTTCTTCAAGATCCAGCTATACCGTAACTCCTAGTCATATACCCAGAAGAGTCTCAAGTATACCAAAAGAACATTAGCTCAACTATGTTTGTAGCAGCTTTATTTGTCATAGCCAAGAGCTGGAAACAACCCAGATGTCCCTCAACTGAGGAAGGGATACAGAAAATGTGGTACATCTATACAATGGAATATTACTCAGCAATAAAAAAACAAGGAAATCAACTCCACAAGGAGAGCAACAGAACCAAAAAATCTAAGCACAGGGGTCTTTCCTGAGACTGATATTCCAACCAAGGACTATGCATGGAGATAACCTAAGACCCCTGCACAGATGTAGCCAATGGCAGTTCAGTATCCAAGTGGGTTCCATTGTAGCAGGAACAGGGACTGTCTCTGACATGAATTGATTGGCCTGCTTTTTAATTACCTCCCCCTGAGGGGGAAGCAGCATTACCAGACCACAGAAGAAGACAATACAGCCCCTCCTGATGAGACCTACTTGACTAGGATCAGAAGAAAGGAAAAGAAGACCTCCCCTATCAGTGGACTTGGGGAGGGGCATGCATGCAGAGGGTGGAGAAAGGAAGAGATTGGTACGGGAGGAGGGAGAGAACCACGGGGGGATACAAAGTGAATAAAGTGTAATTAATTTTTTAAATAAAAACACACACACAAAAAAAAAATAAGGAAATCAATTTGCAGGTAAATAGTAGGAACTGGAAAAGATCATCCTGAGTGAGGTATCCCAGAAGCAGAAAGACACACAGGATATATACTCACTCATAAGTGGATATCAGACATGTAATACAGGATAAACTTACTAAAATCTGTACACCTAAAGAAACTAATCAAGAAGGAGGACTCTGGCTAAGATGCTCAATCCCCATTCAGAAAGGCAAAGAGGATGGACATTCAAAGAAGGAGAAAACAGGGAACAAGACAGGGGTCTGCAACAGAGGGCCTCTGAAAGGCTCTACCCTGCAGGGTATCAAAGTAGATGTTGAGACTTATGGCCAACCTTTGGGCAGAGTGCATGGAATCTTATGAAAGAAGTAGGAAATAGAAAGACCTGGAAAGAACAGGAGCTCCACAAGAAAAGCAACAGAACCAAAAAATCTGGGCAAGGGGTCTTTTCTGAGATTGACACTCCAACCAAGGAGCATTCATGGAGATAATCTAGAACCCCTGCACAGATGTAGCCCATGGAGGTTCAGTGTCCAAGTGGGTTCCCTAGAAAGGGGCACAGGGGCAGTCTCTGACATGAACTGATTGGCCTGCTCTTTGATCACCTCTTCCTAAGGGAGCAGTAGCCTTATCAGGCCATAGAGGAAGACAATGCAGCCAGTCCTGATGAGAACTGATGACAAGGATCAGATGAAAGGGAAGGAAGACCTCCCCTATCGGTGGATTGGGAGAGGGGCATGGGTGGAGAAGGGGGAAGGAGGGTGGGATTGGGAGGGGAGGAGAGTGGGAGCTACAAGGTGGATACAAAGTGAATAAAATGTAATTAATAAAAATTAAAATTAAAAAATACAAACTTAAACATATGTAACTTCTGCATTACAGTATTTATACAAAGTGCAGGGTGAGTGAACTATTATCTTAATTTGAGAAAGCAAAAAAATCCCTAAACTCAAATGTTCTTAAGTCCAAAGAGGGGAACAGAAGCATAGGTATAAGAAAATCTTACCTAAGTGAAAGATTAGTAAGATAACAAGAAAACTATGTAACTCTTCTTAATTTGATCTTAACCATGAACAATTTTGTTATCAGTACTAAATTAGCAGGTACACAAGATAGCTCAGCAGGTAAAGGAGGTTGGCACCAAACCTAACAAGCTGAATTCTATTGTAGAATCCACCTACTGGAAGAGGAAAACTGACTCATAGACGTGTTCCTCTCACCTCCAGATAGACACAAACACAAAATAAACAAATAAGTAAATTGATAGGTAGGTAGATAAACAAATAAATTAATAGACAAAAAAATTGATAAATAATGTTTATTTTAAACCTTCATTAGTTCTAAAAGATAATAATACCCCACCCCAGCAACCCAGGCCCAAAACAAAACAAAACAAAAAAAAAACCCAAAAACTAATTTCCTCATGGTTAGTGTCTGCTGTAGAGGACATAAATGTCTTCTCTTCTCTTTTTGGATATTTGACTTCTAAGAATTATCTTTGTAACACCTTACTATGAATGACTCCAATTCAACTCTAACATGTAACTCTAACATGTAAGTTTGATTATTAATATTCATTGACAATTTCACAGAATCTAGACCCTCCTAAGAGACAGCTCTCAGGAACTGTCTGAGACATTTCCAGAGAGTTTAAATGAGGTAGAAAAAACCTCTTGACTGTGGGCAGCATTATTCAATCGGCTGGAATAGGGGAGAACAAGGGTGATGTCTCAGGCTGAACACAATGATGAGAGAACTGAACACCATAATCTATCTCCTTCTGCAGACACGAGAGCTACCTCAAGATCTTACTAGCATTACTTACCCACAATGGAGGGCTGTACCCTCACAAAGTGAACCAGATAAAGTGTTGTTAAGTTACTCTAGCCAGCTATTTACAATACCTAATGAACCATTCCCTCTTTCCGCCTACTTCCCAAGCCCCTCTTTGAAAATGGGTCTTTGCCTAATCTTCCTATATTAGCCTCTTGAGTGCTGGGATGACAAGAATGCACCGCAACCCCAAGCTCAATCTCATTCTAACATAAACATAAAACTCTTGATTAAATGAGAAAATTTCTCCACTGGTGCTAACAGACACAGTCAACAAATTAATATGATGAACATAAAAGATGTTTTGAAAACTGTATCAAGAGGGTTTTACATAATTATAGTACCTAAAAAAAAAAGCTAGACATATAGAATAAAATGAAATAATGTCCTTCACAAAAAAGTTCATTTAATAATATGTTTGAGATTTAATTTTATAATTATGAAATTACTTGAAATATAAAATATAAAAATATTTTGAGTCAGTAGGATTAAACAATAAAGATAACTTTTTAAAATTTTATTTATATATTTATTTGTTACATTTTATTCACTTTGTATCCCCACTGCAACCCTCTCTTGTCTCCTCTCAGTCCCGCCTACTCTTCCTCTTCTCCCTCCATGCCCTTTCCCTAGTCCCCTGTTATCTTAAAGATAACATTTTTAATCAGATTAAGTAAACTGGGCCATAACGGCTATTAAGAATAAAAATTAATCTGAAATTATTAAAGCTATATGTATATAATCTGTCACAGAAGTAAAGTCCAAGGGTGGGTGTGGTGGCATGCATCTTTAATTCCAAGTGAAAGAAGGAGAATGGTTAGGTCATACCTAAACTGCAATATCCTGTCTTAAAAATATGAACAAACAAGCAAAATGCAGGGCATGATGACACACCCCTTTAATCCCAGCACTGAAGAGGCAAAAGCAAGTGAATCTGTTAGTTCAACCCCAGTCTGGCCTACATAATGAGTTCCAGGACATCCAAGCCTATATACAGAGAGCCTGTCTCAACAAACAAAACAAAACAAAATCCAGAAAAAATAAAACAAAACAAAAGTTCCAACTTGACAAAAAATTCTAAAAGTACAATACTAAATACTTTATAAATTAGGACTAGAAGAAGCCTTTCTACATAAGTTAATACATAACTGAAAAATTATAAAAGAATGGCAGAAATGGAAAAAAACGGCATGAATATTTAAAAAGTAACTAAGAGAAAAAATATCTGCAGTATGCATCAAACTTCATCTCTAAAATCTGCACAGTACCTCCTACAGATTCAAATACTCACCAGTTCATAAACAGTTCTCAGGTAAAGTATAACACAACAGATCTTTACCTTAGTTTCGTGTTCCACATCTTTACTGTTCAGAAGCGCATGATTAATGCGAAACACTATCCAGTCAAACAGAGCACTATATAAAGACTTAGCCATGGAGTTTCTCACTGTCACAGCCTACAAAACACAAAGAGAATTATGAGTGCAAAGAAGAATGCTAAGAAGGGATTTTTTTGTTTGTTTTTTGGTTTTGCTTTTGTTTTTTCAAGACAGGGTTTCTCTATTTAGCCTTGGCCTGGACTCACTTTGTAGATTAGGCTGGCCTCAAACTCACATCAATTGGCCTGCCTCTACCTCCCTGAGTGCTGGGACTAAAGGCATGCACCACCATGATCTGCTAAGAGTAATAATTTCACTAAGATACAATAACAAGAACTGTTACTTTTTTTTTTTTTTTCAGAAAAAAAAAACTATTTTTAAATTAGAAACTAGTTTTTCTGTCAATTTAAATAGCCAATAATGAAAGTTTTCTATAAGTATTCATTAATTTAGTCCAACTCAGGGATCTAGGAACAAATTGCCATGAAACAAAAACAATGTATGAATCGCTCAATTCAAAGCATTTTTACTGACAATGGGGGCATATTTTCTCTCAGGTAAAGGTGGTAAACAAATGACCAACTATGATATCAGTGATTATTCTAGGTTAAGAAAGAAATCTGAAGCTGGGCAGTGATGGCATGCATCTTTAATCCCAGCACTCGGAAGGCAGAGGCAGGTAAATCTCTAAGTTCAAGGCCAGCCTGGAGTACAGAGCAAGTTCCAGGAAAGCTAGGACTACACAGCTAGGACTGTCTCAGAAAGAAAAGAAAGAAAGAAATTTGGTGGCACAAAAAAGATATTAGCATTTGTAAATTCCTTCATACACTCTTAAAACATAGACATAAAAATGCCAAAATGATCTACTATCTATCCTCAGTGTGTTACCCAAGAACTGCTTCATCCCAACAAATAGTAACAATCTCTTAATTAGGGAATTATGAAATTTACATTTTCTCTCAGCTCACTATTTTCTTGGTACAATCCAAGCCCTCTAAATCTGTCTGGGGTGGGCATTTCAGCCTGCATGTAGCTCCACGCAGAAGAGAAGATGGGGATGTGCCTAGCAAGCTGGCTACCTGGAAAGCAATAGGTTTCACTGAGAGACTCTACTTAAAAGAAAAAAGAAAAATTAAAGTTTAAAAAATACAAATGCATGCAAATACACATGGAAACAAAGGTGCAGGAGATGCTATTAATTAAAGAAAAATCTCATTTATAGAAGAGTTTAAAGCCAGGCCTAGTGGCTCAAACCTGTAAATCCCAGCACTAAAGAATTTGAATCATCATAAAAAAAAAAAAAAAAAAAAAAAAGATTTTGAATCATGACCAGATTTGTCATGAGCTTTAGCACAGAATGAAGAGATGGGGGAAAGAGAAAGAGAGAAGAGAAAGAGAGAGAGACTTTGGTTTACAAAAATTGAGTCCTGCCACTTAAAAGAATATAAATGCTAATAATGTTCTGCTGTTTCTATTAACATCTGTTTTCAAGTGATGAGGAAATAGGAGTGAAGACTACCTGTCAATCCCTGTTTCTGAACTCACTCTAGCTGTGTGCAGCAGGCAAATCAATAAAATAATTAGACTATAGCACAGACATCTATAGACACAGATCCGCCCACCTCTGCCTTCCCAGTGCTGGGATTAAAGACACGTGTCACCACATCTGGATGAGAATTTTCAAGTACTTATTAAACAACAAAATAATCAAAAAATATTATGAAAAAATAAAACAAAGATTAAAAGCTAATTTAAAGGTAACACATAATTAAAATTGTATCTTTTGTTAAAAACACTGGTAAAGAAAATATTAAGCTGGGTGGTGGTGACACACGCCTTTAATCACAACACTCAGGAGGCAGAAGCAGAGGCAGATGGATCTCTGAGTTCAAGGCCAGCCTGGTCTACAAAGTGAGTTCCATGACAGTGAGGACTACGCACACACACACACACACACATACACACAAACACACAAACCTTTCTCAAAATAAATAAATAAATAAAAAGGCAAAGTATTATAAGCAGCAAATGACTAAAGAAAACTATTCAAGAAGAAATAATCAACAGGTTGCAATTCTGCTTTTATTTATATAACTCTATCATCTGTTTGCCCTACAATATTAAAATGAAATAGAATAATGAGGAGGGGCTGTGGACTTAGTTCTGTGGTAGAATACTTATCTAATACATACAAGGTCCAGAGTTCAATGGACTGGAAAGACAAACAAAAGACTAAAACCCTTGAAGAGGGGCTGGAAAGACTGTTCAGGGTTTAAGAGCACTTCTAGACAATCTGTCTAGACTTGGGCTCAATTCTCAATACCCACATGGCAGCTCACAAGTGACCCTAACCTTTGCCTGCATGGGCACTGCACACATATGGCACAAAGGCAGAAATGCAGAAAAACACCCATACATATAATATTTTTTTAAGATCCTTGAAGAAAAATAAAAGCTTACTATTTAAAACCACACTGAGCCTCTGGTACAGAAAGGTACTCTGGACATCACCAAAGGAGTTTGTATGTAAATACTAAGCTAGTCATAAACCCTCTGATCTATAATGCGACCCTGCCTACAAGATATGCTAGGGCAATGATGGCACAAAGCTTGTGGGAGTAGGCAACCAATATCTGATTTGACTTAAGGCCCACACCACCAGATGGAACCCAAACCTGACCCTGCTTGAGTGACCAAGAACCAGAGGGTATAAAGCCCAGGGACCTAGGGTAAAATCAAATACACTGATCTAAAACATCACAACAAACAAACAAAAACACAGTGATAAAATGACTCCTTGTTCAGACATCCTCAGAGCTTCCTTCTACAATTCGAGCAAATACAGATGGCCCACAGCCAGACATGGAACAATCAGCCTAAATGGGATGTCTCTATAAAATCCCTCCCCTCAGAGCTCAGGAAACCCCTTGGAAGAGGAGGCAGAAAGAGTGTAAGAGCCAGAGATGATGGAAAACAACAAGAAAACAAGACCCTCTAAATAAACTCACACGAACTCACAAGACTGAAGCAGCAGGCACAGGGCCTGCCCCAGGTCCTCTATGGCTCTCAGTTTAGTGTTTTTTATGAGATTCCTGAGCGTGAAAACGAGTGGCTCTCTGATTTTTATGCCTTCTCTGGGGCTTCTTTCCTTCTGCTGGCTTGTCATGTCCAACTTCCATGTGACAATTTTTGTGTTATCTTATTATATTTTAATATTAAAATAAATAAATACAAAACCATACTGAATTTTAAGCTTCCAAATCTATGACAAATTTATAATCTTTCCTAGAAAATATCTCAATTAACATATTTTGCCTACTATCATCTTCATTTTGAAAAGAAAAAGGAAAGGAAGAAACCCCTACAAACCCTATATCTTAGACTATTTCTAACAGGAACTCAATGGCTGGCTCTTTGACCTCCCCACCCCCCAAGGAAGGAGCAGTCCTGTTAGGCCACAGAGGAGGGCTTTGCAGCCAGTCCTGAAGATACCTGATAAAACAGGATCGGATGAATGGGGAGGAGGTCCCCCCATCAGTGGACTTGGAAAGGGGCATGGTGGAGATAAGGGAGGGAAGGTGGGTTTGGGAGGGAATGAGGGAACGGGACACAGCTGGGATACAGAGTTAATAAAATGTAACTGATAAGAAAAAAAATAAAATAAAAAAAACTTGTATCTTAGAATATTCAAAATATTTTTATTTTCAAGAAAATCATACCTCTGCCAGCTTATATGGTAAAATAAGCTTTTCTCCCACTGTCACTGTCTTCCTTGTAACTAATGCTTCAAATAGCATCTCTTCTTTAACCTATAAAGCAGAAAGTTATATTCAATATATAAAGTTTATGACAGAGAATTACTATATTGAAAAGCTAAGTAAAGAAAATTTTTAATAAAAGTCATAATGCAATGAATATAAAGAAATGCAAAGAAAATATACATTATCTTAATAATAAAGTGGAATTTACGCATAACACTAACCATAATTCCTCCACCTAAAACAGAAAAAAAAAAAGGTATACCAATTGTTTTGTTGTTTTGTTTTTTGTTTTTTTTTTTTTTCAAATGCTTCCAAGTAAGTGTTTAACTCTACAATAGAACTTGCCTGGCATGTGAAAGATCATGGATTCTCACCAGCATCATACACATCACACACACATACACATCTAGATTTCACAATATAAAGAACACGGACTAAAAGATAATAGCACTCCTTGAATTTGAGGAATACTCCTAGGGAATATTGTGCTCTAGAAATTTATTTTTATACTCGAGCATTAAACTTTCAGATAAAGATGCTCCTTTCTTTGTTTTTACTCTTACCCAAGAAGTAAATAATATGTTTATTTGTGATAGAGTCTCACTCTATAGCCCAGGCCAGCATCAAACTCATAGTGAACTTTCTGCCTCAACCTTTTGAGTATAGAGGTTCCAGGTATGTACCATCAACACCTAAATGAATTATAAAAAAAAAAAAAAATGGGGAGTGGAAAAATGGTTCAGTGGTCAGGAAAACTTGTTCTTGCAGATGATCTAGTTTCAGTTCCATTACCAATATAGTGGCTCACAAACATTGTAATTCTAGTTCCAGAGAATTTGACATCCTCTTGTAACCTTCCTGGGCATCCGGTGGTACACATACATACATTCAAGCAAAACACTTCCACACATAAAATAAAAGAATCTTCAGTACCAAAAAACTGACGTCTGCATCTGTATGTGTGCACAGTTTGTGTATGCTCGGGTACATGTACACAGGTGCTGTGGAATCAATGTAAGGAATCTGTTTATTTCTTCCCATATTTTGTTTTGTTTTTGTTTTCTGAGACAGGATCTCTCTGTGCAGCCCTGGCTGTCCTGGAACTATGTAGACCAGACTGGCCTTGAACTCACAGAGATCCATCTGCCTCTTCCTCCTGAGTACTGGGATTTAAGACACAGCCACCATGCCCAAATCTACCTTATTTTTCCAGGTAAAGGGTCTGTCGTTTAACCGAAGCTTACTGACTGGTCAGTAAGCTCAGGGTATTTGCCTTTCCTGCCATCCTCCCTCACACTCACCCTTCCAGTTCTACGGTTACAGATGCACAATCAGACCAGATTTTACTTGGGTGTGTGGGTGCAAACTCAGATACTCGTGCTTGTGTTCCCACCACTCAGGGAGGCAGAGAAAGGCAGATTTCTGTGATTTCAGTCTGGTCTACAAAGGGAGTCCAGGAAAGCCAAAGCTACACGGAGAAACCCTGTCTTGCGGGTGGTAGGGAGGATTAAGACTAAATTAAGACTAAAATCCTTGGTACTTATATCTAGGTTTAAAATAAGACCACAAGGCACAATGTCCTAATTTATTATAATGGATGGTTGACTAAATATTACCTGAAATGCCTGACTGAAATCTCAACTATGACTTTCAAAATTACAGATACAGATTCAACAGTCTACATCTTGGTAAAAATGTATTCCAATAAGTGGAATAGTAGTTCCAGTTAAAGGCACTCCTTTTCCATCCTCTTCTGTCACAGTATCATTTCACAGAAGGTAAAAAGCAATGACCAGTCATATATAAAGAAAAATAAACTCTGCAGTTAGGTATATGAAAAAGAGGCATCGAATTCTCTCACCTGGCACTGTAGCTTTATAATGGACACATAATAGTAATAATGTTTTTCTTTAAAAACTAACCTAAATTATGCCAAGGAGAAGTAACTGGTTCTATACACAATGAATTTAGACTTCTAGTGAAGGGGCACATGAACCAAGATGTGAAAGATATTATTTTAAATTTTAAATTTTAAATTTTAAATTTTAAAAAAGCACATTAAGGACTGGAGAGATGGCTCAGAGGTTAAGAGCACTGGCTGCTCTTTCAGTGGTCCTGAGTTCAATTCCCAGCAACCACACGGTGGCTCACAACCATCTATAATGAGATCTGGCACCCTCTTCTAGTATATAAGTAATAAATAAATAAAATAAATCTTACAAAAAAAAAAAAAAAAAAAAAAGAAAGAAAGAAAGCACATCAAGCTATCCCTACCTGCACCAAACCAGAAACAAGTGAGATGCTGGGCTTCAATCCACAAGTGGGTAAACAGCCCAAGTGCACACACACACACTGTTAAGTATTATCCAGAAGCAAAAGAATGCGTTTGTTTGTTTTTGACACAGGGTCTCTCTATGTTGTCCTGCTTGTCCTAGAACTCGATACATAGACCAAGCTGGCCTTGAACCCACAGAGACCCACCTGCTTCTGTCTCCCAAGTGCTGAAATTAAAGGTGTGCACAACCACTGGTTTGACCTAGAAAGATGCATCTTAAATGCATGCTACCAAGTAAAATAAGTCAATCTAGAAATACTACTAACTCTATAATTACAATTATAGTACATGTGGAAAATAAAAATTAATATGAAGATGAGTTCTGGAGCAGTAAAAAGGTTCTGTACAAGGTTATTACTGTGGACACATGACTTCATACATTTGTCAAAACCCACTCAGTGCAAAGAGTGAACCCTACAATATACAAATTTTTTAAAATACTAAAGGCAGTAAGAGATTCCAATAGGAGTATAGGCCATGATGAAAGAGTCTAGTTATATAATCTATGAAATAACCTCAATGAAGGAAGGTATTGATATCAATAATCTCAATTAAGAAAAACTAAACAGCTAAACAACGCTGAAAACAAATGCAATCTACAACTAAAGCCAAAAAGGAACACTTGTAAGAATTATCCACTAATTTAAAATCATTTTCCACAAGGAAACAAGGGTTAATTTGAATAATGTTATAAAATGAATCTTGTCAATGAGAAGTATATGGGTGGCAGAGGATGAAAAGGAATGTTTCTCCCTGTTGGAGTGGGAGCTTACAGATATGTAAGAGGAAAAATTTGAACAACAGTACGGAAAATTTGCAGACATTGGTATAAAAATCATTAGTTTATATAAATACAAATGTTTACATTAAAATTTTTTTGTCTGTACACAGTTAAAATACACTCATATATTCTCTTCATCTTTCAGATGAAACAGCCTAAAAGAAGCAACACCAATCCGATGGGGTAAATCTGGTAAGATAAAGAGTTAGCTGGAAATTATGACATACCCTAACTCCGGGAAAAACAGTGGAACACAGCCTGATGTGTAAAAAGACATGGACCTCCTCAAGCCATTAAGAGAAAAATTTTAAAGTTGCACCTCTTTTCACTACTCGTCAAGGCACCCCATCTTCAAATAATATCATCTAACCACAATTTTATTGAGAAATCTCAAACTGGAAAGAGCAACATTAGCACAAGCCCAGGACATTACACAAGCTGGAGTGGAAATGTTCCACTAAGGAATTATATGTGTCGGGGAAAGGGAGAAAACAAAGACCTAAGGGTCCTGGCACACTCACAGGTAAGGCAGGGAGGTAAGAGGATGCCAACTTCTGAAAACACTTTTTTAAAACAGTATCACATAAATCCATTTTTAACTAAATAAACCCATTTACAAGTTAAAGTATATATAAAATAAAATTGAGAAGTTACCCAGGATCTGAAATTTAGGACTGAGAACAAATGACTCACTTCTAATAATTCTGAGACAATAGGCAGTACTTCAGGATTACAGATATCAATAGAATCATCCCGGTAAGTCTTCTTTTTATAGGAGATATTACCCAAATGTAGTATTGCTGACAACAGAGAGAAAATCCTATGAAAATAAAAGGCACAGATTAAAGTTTGCAATGTGCATTCTCAAAGCTCTTTTCACTCCAAAATCCAAAACCAGTACAAAGTATGAGGTATTTAATCTTCACAAAAGAATATTAATTTTAGCTAAACTTTACTATTAACTGTATGTCAAGTATTAATCAAATTATTTACATGTAACATTATACTACAGTAACATAATACTACATATAATATACGGCATTTGTTATATAATTCTTGTAAAAATTCGAGTTTCTTGAATTTGCTGTAATGTTTCACAACAGCGATTCCTTTCTAAATGTTTCTTCTGTCTGGAATATCTCTGCCTTGTAATATTTCAGAAACAATGAGTAGGAATCTCTAAAAGGAAGTCCTTACAATCCATATTTTATCAGGTATCCTAGGAGACTTTTTATAATTAATCTTATTTTTAAATGTTTTCCTACATCTTATTATGGGACCATTGATAAATATTACTTTTAATTATAAGGCTGGTGGAATTTACTAGCAAATACCATGTCTTTACTATAAATACTTTCAATTGGATGCTCTACTTCCCTCCTGCAAAATGCCTTCTTTTCAAAATTAATCTCTCAGGCTAGAGAGACGTCTTAGTAGTTACGAGTACTGGATACTCTTCCAGAGGACCTAAGTTCAATTCCCAGGACCCACACAGTGGCTCACAACCATCTCTAACTCCAGATCCAGGGGTTCTGAGGTCCTCTTCTGGCCTCCACTGGCACCAGGCATGCACCTGGTACACAGACATTCATGCAGGCAAAGCACCAATATACACATAAAAATAAAATATAAAACAAATTTTAAAACTAACACTTCCACTAGTACCCTATAGCCTGTCACCCCAGTCAACTCAGAAATCATACTGTCTTCGTTACCTACCTCCCACTTAAATTTTTAAGAACTTTTATCAAAATACTGTTTATTTTCTCCTATTTTAAATAAACCACCATAGACTCAACATGTTCTCCTACTTACAAACAAGTTTACTGAAATATTAACTCAAACTCCTTATTTTCACTTTGCTATTCCTATTCACCACCATTTAACATCTGCTGCAATCTCATATAACTCAGAGGTTACCAAGGACTTTTCTTCCAGTTAGCTGAGAAAACTTCTCCCAGTTAGCTGACATTTCAGACATTTAACACAGCTGAACACTCTGGCCCTTCAATGGTTAAGAGCGGCTGTTATAGGATCATGAGTTTGGAACCCAGCAGCCACATAACAAGCCAGGCTTCCTGCAAATGCCTGTAACACCAGTTCTAAAGGATACAGTGGCCTCTTCATGATTCCCTGAATACAAATGCACACAAACATGTGTATATACACTCACAAAGAAATATACACATAAATGAATGTATATATATACACACACACAAATTTTAAACAGCCCTTCAATAAGGGCTTAAGAGATGGCTGGCTCACAAGTTAAGAGCACTTACTACTCTTTCATTTTACTTTGTTTGTTTGTTTTTTGAGACAGGGTTTTCTCTGTGTAGCCTTTGCAGTCCTGAAACTCTCTTTTTACGAGGCTGGCCGCCAACTCACAGACACACATGGTATATACTCACTTATAAGTGGATATTAGACATACAATATAGGATAAACATTCTAAAATCTGTACAACTAAAGAGACTAAGCAAGAAAGAGGATCCTGGGTAAAATGATCAATCCTCACAAAGGGGACGGACATCGGAAGAGGGAGGATACAGGACAGGAGCCTACCACAGAGAGACTCTGAAAGACTCTACCCAGCAAGTTATTAAAGCAGATGCTGAAAATCATAGCCAAACTTTGGGCAGCGTGCAGGGAATCTTATGAAAGAAGGGGGAGATAGAAAGACCTGGAGAGGACAGGAGCTCCACAAAGGGAGAAACAGAACCAAAAAATCTGGGCCCAAGGGGTCTTTCCTGAGACTGATACTCCAACCAAGGACCATTCATGGAGATAACCTAGGACCCCTGCACAGATGTAGCCCATCACAGCTCAGTGTCCAAGTGGGTGCCTTAGTAAGGGGAAGAGAGTCTGTCTCTGACATGAACTCAGTGACTGGCTCTTTGATCACTTCCCCCGAAGGGGGGAGCATCCTTACCAGGCCACAGAGGAAGACAATGCAGCCAGTCCTGAAGAGACCCAATAGGCTAGGGTCAGATGGGAGGGGAGGAGGACCTCTACTATCAGAGGACTTGGAGTGGGGCATGGAGACAAGGGAGGTACAGTGGGACTGGGAGGGAATGAAGGAGTGGGGCTAAAGCTGGGATACAAAATGAATAAACAAAAAATGTTTGAGTTTTTAGAGCTTCTCAGATTGTAGAATGGGTTCATGACTTTGTTTTGTATCCCTAATCTAAAATTCGCAAATGCTCCAAATTCTAAAATATTTTCAGCATGTCAATATTCACAATATTTTAAATTTCAGATCATTTCAGAATTTAACTTTTAACATTAAGGTCACTCAGTCAGTACATAGCCTAACACTTGCTTCAGTTCAGGGTCACATGCTGCCTATGAGCTATCCCGAGGGAAAATAGAACAGAAACTGAGGGAGCTCATATATTAACTTTCAGTGAATTGCAGTTTTTATAACCAATTACATATGTTTGAACATTTATACATTATACTGTTTGGTTTTAACCAACTTCTCATAAAAGGAATTGAGCAAACAATTTTAGAATTCAAGAGGCCTATCATAACAGGTCAGGCATGTCTTTTTCAACTTCTGGTAGACACTCTTCACTCAAGAGGTTATTCATTCCTAACACACTCAAACTATGACACAGTCTTCAACATAAATCCCATAAACCCTTCAAAAACAGTTCTGAAACAGCTAAATACAGAAGTGCATGTTTGTACTTTGAGTTAGCGGGGAGGATAAGGCAGCCTTTACATGCAGATCTTTGATGCCGGTCTACAATACATAATGACAAAACCCTGTCTCCAAACTAACCAGATAAAAGTTATGAGAAAAGTATTTCTCTCATAAGACAAGGTTGTATCTTTAATTCTAAATAGTTTCTAAATAGTTTGCTTAAATAAAATAATTCGGTTTTTTGGTATATTTTGTTACTGTGCTGTTGTACATGCATGTGTATGAGTGAACACATAGAAAGTGCATGTGCACGTGACTAAATGAAGATGGAGGCCCAAGTGAGACATCATGTGTCTTTCATCTAAATTTTCATTTTATATGTATGCCCACAAGTATGTCTGTGCAACATATTCATGTAGTACCTGCAAAGGCCAGAATAGGGCAGCAGATTCCCCAGAAACAGCAGCTACAAATGGTGGTTGAGGGGCGATAACGGTATTGGGAATTGAAGAGCAGCCAGTGTTAAAACTCTCCACCATTTCTGCCATACACAGGTTTAAGAAAACGCTTCTCCACTTTGAGGCATATATTGAGGTAAGGGCTCTTGCTGAATAAGAGCTTGCTTTGTTTTTGCTACCTTGATTATCCAGCTCGCTCTAGGGATTCCCCATCTTAACCTCCCATCCACAGGGACAATCATGCCTACCAGGATTTTCTGATATGGGGTCTAAGGATCAGAACTCCAGCCCTCATGCTTGCCAACCAAGCACTTCATCCAATGAGCCATCTCTTCAACCTGATCAAAACTTTTTACATTTTCATTTTGTTCATATTGCCATGAATGAAGGCTTTGTAGTTTGTTTTTTGAGAGTGCTACTGTTAGGGATTGAGTCTATGGTCTTGTGTCTGCAAATCAAGCACTCCTATCATGGAGCTACATTTATGTTATCAAGAATTTTTAATATTACAAACATATAAATATGTATGTAATATTACATATTACATATGGACATGTATGACTTAACACTACATCACTGATGTAGAAAATTTAAAGCTGTTTTTTAACAAGTAGTAGATTTTATGTTATGTCTATGGCTGGGATTCAAGAAGTTTATGAAGTCCCCAAATCATATGCAAATGTTTATGGACATACATTTTACCAAAGTATTTTAGCTTTCATCAGCTTCTCAAAGATTATATAGTTAAGGGGGGGGGGGGCTCTAATTGTAATGTGGCTAAGGTAATAGTGATACCATTTATAAAACTGTTTAACAGAACCAAGGAAAGTGCATGACTGTTACAAAGATAACCAACTGTTTTCTGGTGGGATCTGAGGTCTGCTCCACAGGAAGGATGCATGGTCGAAATTGTGACCATGGCCAAAGGTCCAAGAGGCTGTAAAAGGCTTGGCCCCAGTAGAGGGACCCAGGACTGTTATTTTGTCAAACTGTCTTCTAAACATTTATGTTATACCAACAGATTAGTGCTTGTTCTCAACCACAGTCAAACAAGATTCTTTTTGCAGGGGGAAATCAAAGCAGAGACTCATAACTGGCCAAAGTGTTAGAAAATACATAACTAAGCTGGGCATAGTGGCGCATGCCTGTAATCCCAGAACTCAGGGAAGCAGAGGCAGGTAGATCTGTGAGTTTGAGGCCAGTCTGGTCTGCATAGTGAGTTCAGAACCGCCTAGGCTATACAAAGAAACCCTGTCTCAAAAGAGAGAGAGAGAGAACGAGTGACACTTGAGTCCTCTGCCCTAGTCCTGAGTTCTGTATGAATCCCAGAGCTCATAAAGCACCAGAGAAGACAGAGCCAAGAGCCAAAGAATAGAGAGGAGTGCTGCAAAATGCTATCTTCTAGACATTACATGGTCACTGAACTTACCAACTCACAAAATCTACCTTAACTTGCAAAATCAAGGCAGAAAATAATCTCGGCATGACTAAGGGAGGGATTCATGAGGCTTCATCCCTACCAGAGAGTTACTGGCAACTGGTGGCTACCTGGGGAAAGAAAGTCATCTTTCTTCATGGAGATGGTTGCAAGCAGGCACCATAATAATACAAAAAAGCACCAATTCTACTCATTGGGTTACAGAAGAAGGAATAGGAAGAGGAAGCTGAAGGTGGATATATAAAAATACACTGTATATACACATGAAATAGTCAAACAAAAAATGTTTTTAAAAGAATTAAGATGGAGAAACCTCTCAAAAACACATCATGTTTTGTTTATTACTGGAAATATAAAACTACAGTAAAGAAATAAAAATTTTAAAACTCACTGTCTTCGTGTCTTGGGAAGAAATCCTACCATTTCCATGGCCAATTGCAAGCGTTCAAAATCATGCCTCAAATCTTCTCCCTCCACTGTGAAGCAATCCTGCTTAAGACAAGAGGTAGGAGAAAATAGATCAAGATGACCTGTTAAACAATGTGAGCCATTCACTAACTTAAGTAGGCCTCTATGTAAATGCAAATAAGAACTAGCAAGACATTTACACCTAATGAGACTCATTAAACCTCTTAAGAGTAGAGATGAAGCAAACATATCCACCAAATATTAATAACACCTTTTTCCTTCCCTTAACAATCACCAGCATAGAACATCAACAAAGACAAGGTAGAGAGCTGGCAGAAAGTATAAAAAGTGTGGATACCAAGTTTGGTTTTTTGGTAGAGCTAAAGAGTTTTAAAGTTTTAAAACATATAAGAAAGCTCAAGTCCATAAGATATTAATTCATTCAACAAATTCTAACAAGTGTCTATCGTACAGAAGGACTTGAATTAAACACATTCAAAAAAATTATACAATTAGTATAATTGCATAATTGAGACAGTATACAACTGAGAAATAAATAAAATGAAGCCTAGATTTATATAATATAAACCAGTTGGTGGTATGGTAAGAATATAAAGAAAAAATTAAAATAGCAAAAATAAATGAATGACTGAATCACTGAATTAATGAATGAATGAATACATAATAATCAACTGGAAAAAAAATTATGTCAAAATAGAAGACCCTCAAAAAGCGCATGCCACATGAATCAATAAAAACAGTACTGAGGGACTGGAACGATCATTCAGCACTTAGAGAAGACCCACGTTAGCTCCTAACATCAGGTGTCTAACAGTCACTGTAACTGCAGCTCCAAGATGTCTGACGCCCCTTGCTGGCGTTAACATCAGGTGTCTAAC
>NW_026596039.1:21100111-21114524 GCF_907164565.1 Psammomys obesus | reverse complement strand
ACTGTAACTGCAGCCCCAAGATGTCTGACGCCCCTTGCTGACGTTAAGGGACACGGGCAGACATGTGGCACATATTTACATAAGCAAATACACACACGAAAATAAAAATAAATATTTTTTAGTTGTTGCTAAATGGCGAGATAATTCAGTAGGAAAAGCACTTGTTCAAGCCTGCCAAACCTCAGATCAATCCCCAGAAACCACATAAAATCAGAAGAGAACTGATGACTTCAAAAAGTTGTCCTTTGATCCCAAACACACATGCCTGACACATTCACATACACACATGAAACACACATGAAATACTGATAAATAAAATTTTTGAAAATAGCTATAGCTGACAACATGACTCTGCAGGCTAAAGGCCCCTAGTGACCAGCTTGAGGATCTAAGTTTGATGACCAAGATGCACATAGTGAACTGGGAGAACTGATTCCCACAAGCTGTTGTTTGACCTCCACGTCTACATGGTGGCATGTACACTGTAGCACACACATGTATGCACATTCACACATGTAGACACACAATAATAATTTAAATTTATAGGTATGGACCCCAGAGAGGTAGCATGTGCTTGTAATCCTAGCACTAGTAGAATGAGGAATTTGAGGATAGCCTCTGCTACATAAAGACTTTAAGGCCCGAGGGGAGAGAGGAAGAAAAAAAAATAGTTGTTCAGCACTGTATGTTTTAAATATTTTAGGTGCTGGAGAGATGAGGCTGACATTCAGAGTGCTTGCCTCTCTTGAGGAGGACTGGAGTTCAGCTCCCAACACCCACGCTGCAGAACTCACAAATGACTGTAACTACAGTTCAAGCGGATCTGTCTTCTTACGCAGGTATCCAACTGCACTAACAGGTAAGCCACACGCACACATCTACACACAAATAAAAAGAAGTCTTATAAAAATTAAAAAATTCCAGGGGAGGAGCAGTCCTGTTAGGCCACAGAGGAGGACTTTGCAGCCAGCCCTGAAGATACCTGATAAAACAGGGTCAAATGAAGGGGGAGGAGGTCCTCCCCTATCAGTGGACTTGGAAAGGGGCAGGGAGGAGACCAGGGAGGGAGTGAGGGGTTGGGGAGGGAATGAGGGAGTGGGATACAGCTGGGACACAGAGTTAACAAAATGTAACTAATAAGAAAAATAAAATTAAAAAAAAAATTAAATTAAAATTAAAAAAATATATATCAGCCTGGATATGGTAATATGCCTATGATCACAATACTCAAGACACAGAGGCAGGAGAATCACAAACTATGCCACCCTGGACTGCAGAGCAAGATCCCATTTAAAAAAAAAAAACATCAAATAAAACAACTAACCAGTAACTTTGTTTTAGTGTAACCTTTGCCTTTCAGCTCACAAAATAGTCAACAGTAACATTACATTTACATGATAGCTCGCCACTTTATAGTGAGATTATCTAAACATCTCAAACTTCAACTTACTTTTTGATGTCTGTCTTCCTAGGGAATGTTACATTAATTATTACCCAACAGACAAAAAAACTGATGTTTTATTCATCACAAATCGCAAGCATCAAGTCAGTGCCAAATTACTGAAGTGAATGTGAAGAAAAAAAGGTTGAAAGTAAAAACAGAAATTGCTAATCAGGGCTGGAGAGATGGCTCAGAGGTTAAGAACACTCATTCTTCTTCCAAAGGTCCTAAGTTCAATTCCCAGCAACCACCTGGTGGCTCATAAACATCTATAGTAAGATCTGGTGTGCAGGCAAATGTTGTATGAGTAATAAATAAACCTTTAAAAAAAAAAAAAAAAGAAATTGCCAATCACTCAATATGTGAAACCTGACTCCACTAACCCATAATATCCAACATTTACAGTTCACAACAGCAGGAAATTACAGTTATGAAGTAGCAACAAAAATAATTTTATGGTTGAGGGTCATCACAACCTGAGGAACTGTGTTAAGGGATCACAGCATTAAGAAGACTGAGAACCACTGTGACAAAGGAGTGTAGCAATAACGACTCCTAATGACAAATTGCTGTATTGTATTTAGATCACCTCTCATCAGAAAAGCTTCTTCTTGCAGCAGATGAGAACTACAGACGAAATCCAGAGTATGCAAAGGAGAGGCTTAGAGTATGCAACTCTACATGGAATGTCTTCACCAAAGCCCTCCTCTCAAGACTCAAGGATCTACATGAAAAATGCACAAATAGTTTAAGAACCAGAGGTGGTGAATGGCTCCAAAGAAACTGTTTTACAGATTCAGCAGGGATAATACACACGCGAACTCACAGTACAAAACCTGAAAAAGCGGAAACCAGGAACTCCCAGCACAAAGAAGTGAACACAGAGTTACAACAGGTAACCAGAAACCATTGTCTACTGGTAACTGCTGGGAAAGGGAAAATCAGTTTTGTCCCCCAGGGTGACACTGGGTATATAATCAACACTCCATGGCAGTCCCCATGCCCAGGAGTAGCTGACCAACACAAAGAGGAATCAATTGTGTGTGTGTGTGTGTGTGTGCGCGTGCGCGCGCGCTTTTCAGTTTAGTTTATTTTTGTTTTGTCTCATTGGGTTGTTTTATTTATTTTTCTTTGAGAGAATGTGTATTTGTCAAGCTAGGTTAATAGAAAGATGGGGAAGATCTCGGGGGAATTAGGAGAGGAGAAAGAATATGATCAAGTAAACCATACAAAAAAAATCTTAAATGAAAATAAACACTGTCTCACTCTGTAGTTCAGGCAGGCCTGACCTCACAGCAATTTTCTTGCTTCAGACCCAATGTATTAGGATTATAGCTATGAGCCATCACACTTAGTAAACATATTTAAACAATAAAACATATTTAAAGGTTTTTTTTGGTTTAACCCAAGACCTCAATATGTTCGTTTTAGGATTTATCACACATTTTTAGTAACAAGGACAGTGTAAAAATGCTTATACAAATGCAACATATACAACTGTTATCCTTACAACTGATCAAATATAAAAGTATTTGTATTTCCAGCATCTTCTATGTTACTTTACCAGTATTTTAGATTCCTGTTTCACTCACTTTTGAAGCAAATAAGAACCACATCAGTTGTAATCTTTTATTTGTTTCAAAAGTGAGTAAAACAAGGAACCTAAAATACTGAGAAAGTAATGTAAAAGATATGCTGAAAATAGAAATACTTTAATATCTGCAGTCATCCTTAATCAAATATTTTCCATCCCAAGTATAATGTGATCTCAGGAAACAGCAAAATCAAAATTAATTTTTAAAAACTATCTTGAGGGGCTGGAGATGGCTTAGTAGTTAAGAGCACAGTCTGTTCTTCCAAAGGACCCAGGTTCAATTCCCAGTACCCATACAGCAGCTCAAAACTGTCTATATATAACCTCAATTCCAAGGGATCTGACACCTTCACACTAATGCACATAAAATTAAATTGAATAAATTATTTTTTTAAAAAAAGCAAGGACAAAGGAAACACTTGATTTTTTTACTTTTTTTTTTTTTTAAGATTTATTAATTACTTATACAGTGTTCTGCCTACGCGCCAAAAGAGGACACCAGATCTCACTATGGATGGTTGTGAGCCGCCAAGTGGTTGCTGGGAATTGAACTCAGGACCTGTCGGAAGACTAGCCAGTGTTCTTAACCTCTGAGGCATCTCTCCAGCCGAATAAATTATTTTTTAAAACACTGTCTTGATTTCCTTAACTGTTTCTGTAATGACAGCTGCAGAGGAAAAACAAGGATAGACTTAATTTCCTACATCAAAACTGTTCTTTTCTTAAATGAGGCTCTTCTGTAAGACCAAGATTCAAGAACTACTAGGGAAAGAAGAAAACATTAATGAACAAGAAGGTAGCCTAAATAGAGTACACTACAAAAGTAACCACCACAGTGAATACTCCAGCTTCTTTTCTGTTGCTGTGATAAACATTCTGATGAAAAGTAACCTGGAGGAAAAGGTTACAGTTCCAGGACAAAACCCACCACTGCAGGGAAGTCAAATCAGGAACTTAAAGCAGCACAAAGACAGTCAAGAGAGAAAACAAATGTATGATCCTTCTTTGTTTGGCTGCTCATTGGTTCTCAATTAGCACTCTTTATTTTTACACCAGAAAGAGCCCAAAATCACACAATGGTACCACTCACAGTGGACTAGGTCTTCCTCTGTCAATTAACAATCAAGACAATTCCCTCACAGGCCGTGCCCAGAGGCCAACTAACCTAGGTAGTTCACAAATGAGACTCCTTTCTCAGATGAGTCTATGCTGTGACACTGTAAAAACAACCATCCCAGTGAGTAACTAGAGCTTGACCCCAAAGTTATCTCTGGGAAACAATATGAAACTAGAGCCAAGAAAGTTGTAAGCACTGGTAAGTGTAAAGATAAATATATAAGTATAAACATATATAATTTATCCCTACTTTTATAAAAAAATATTTTTTGCTAAATCATGAAAATGAATAAAATGTAGTCTTGGGAAAAGAAACAAACAAACAAACACCCTTAAACAGTTACATGAGGCTAACCTTACAGTGAAATTACACAGGGCAGGATTAAGTTGCAGTGGTAATTGATATTAACATTATCAAGCTGGACATGGAGCTCTATAATCTAAGCACAAGGTCAGCTGAGGCTACAAGATTGTCATGAGTTGGAGATCATTCTGGGCTACACAGTGAGTTCAAGGCGAGACCGAAATAACAAACAAAAGTACCACATATTCTAAGTATTTAATTCATTGTTCGTATTTCATAACTGGCAAAGCAAAGGGCAAGAGAGCCCAATGATAATGAAAAGCCTTACGTTTGCATATACATCAGCCACTGAAGATGGAAAATATGCATTCACTAAGTATCTACGCAATAGTCATCATCTTTTGACCAAATAAACTTGTTACTATCTCAAAAGATAAGACATATTATATAACAGATTACAGTTCAATAGCTCTTCAAAGCCAAAAACCTTATAATTAATCAGCTAGCCAAACCAAAATGTATCTGTTTCAAATACTGTTTTCTCCCATATAACAATTCTCCTTTAAGTTAGTACAACAACTCTAATTAACCTAAATCACTATGTAATGGACAAAATATCAATTGTTAAAAATAATTCTCTCACTAAAGATGCTCTTGGGACCATTTCTGTGTGTGTGTGCATGTGTGTGTGTGTAATATAGAACAATTCTGTTTATATTACTACTCATGTAACATGAGGAAAATGTGATTTATTTTATCCCTGAAACATACTATGAGAAAAATCTAACAGGAAAGAATAAACTACAAAATACACAGAATAACTACTTGATTTTTTAAAAATTCACATAGAAGAAAAAGAATCATGAGCTAGATGTGGTGTCTTTAATTCCAGAGGTAGAAACAGGAGGGTCTCTGTGAATTTGAGGCCAGCTTGGACTACATACCAAGTTCTAAGACAGCCAGGACTAAATAAAGAGATACTGTTGAAAAAAAAATCATAAGGTAATCAAAGTTCAGGCTATAATTATTTTAAAATACAATAAACAGGACTAATAGTGCTGAAAGTCATATTGAGAACAGGAAATTATAGGCTGGGGAGTATTCCGGTAAGTAAAATACTTGCCCCGTAAGAATGAGGACTTGAATTTAATCTCTAGGGCCCACATTTTATTTTAGTTTATTTATTTGATTGTTTACTTTTGGTTTTTCCAGACAGGATTTTTGTGAAGCTTTGTCTGTCCTGGACTCAATTTGTAAACCAGGGTGGCCTCAAACTCACAGCTATCCACCTGCCTCTGCCTTACAGAGTGCTGGGATTACAGGCATGTGCCACCATGCCCAGCTAGGACCCACATTTTAAAAAGCTGAGCATGGTGGCATGGTGGCAAGTGTTACTAGGGAGGTGGAGACAGGTGGGTCCTTGCTAGACAAGCAGTCTAGCCTACTTCCAAGCTGCAGACCAGCGAAAGGCACTATCTTAAAATAAACAAACAAACAGTGTGGACAGCACCTAAGAACAACACTCCAGATTGTTCTCTGGCCTCTACACATGTGCATAAACACACACAAATACAAAACACAGGCACACACATGAGGATAGGAAATTATAGCTACAAAATTCTTTTAAAGAAAAAGAATGTATTCTGATTCAAATGATGGCAACAATGTAGAAATGACATTATTTTCTTAGCACTTGAGTGTTTGATACTCTATAAAATTCTTCATACATAGTCAATTTTAATACAAAATTTGAAGACCACTTTTGAAGAATTTTTTTGTTTGCTTGGTTTCTTAGAGTGTGTATCTCAAGCTGGCGTCATATTTGCTAAGCAGCACAGGCTGGTCTGAACTTGAGATTTTCCTGCCTCAGCCTGAGGCTTTTCGGTCCTGAGACAGTCTAGCTACATAACCCAAAGTGCAAGAACATAGGCATGCTGAAGGGACCAAAGACTGAAGCTGAAGGCAGGAATAAAAAAGATTAAGTTAAAAAAAAAAATTCAAAGGAGTACCAGCAAAAAGTTCCACCCGACCCCCTGTTCAAAGGAAGCCCACTGGCTGCTCAGTTTCCAAGGTTCCCTAGAAAGGGGAACAGGGGCTGTCTCTGACATGAACTCAGTGGCTGGCTCTTTGTTCACCTCCCCAAGAGGGGAACAGCCTTGCCAGGTCACAGAAGAAGACAATGCAGCCAGTCCTGATGAGGCCTGATAGGATAGGGTCAGAAGGAAGGAGAGGAAGACCTCCCCTATCACAGGACTAGGGAAAGGGCATAGAGGGAGAAGAGGGAGGATGGGCGGAATTGGGAGGAGACGAGAGAGGGGTCTACAGCGAGCATAAAAACTGAATAAATTGCAATAAATATGTAAATAATCACTCAGAAAGACAAAGGGGATGGACACAGGAAGAGGGAGAAATCAGGAAACGGGACAGGAGCCTACCACAGAGGGACTCTGAAAGATTCTACCCAGCAGGTTATCAAAGCAGATGCTGAGACTTATAACCAAACTTTGAGCAGCGTGCAGGGAATCTTATGAAAGAAGGGGGAGATAGAAAGACCTGGAGAGGACAGGAGCTCCACAAAGGGAGAAACAGAACCAAAAAATCTGGGCCCAAGGGGTCTTTTCTGAGACTGATACTCCAACCAAGGACCATTCATGGAGATAACCTAGGACCCCTGCACAGATGTAGCCCATCACAGCTCAGTGTCCAAGTGGGTTCCCTAGTAAGGGGAAGAGAGTCTGTCTCTGACATAAACTCAGTGACTGGCTCTTTGATCACTTCCCCCCAAGGGGGGTAGCATTCTTACCAGGCCACAGAGGAAGACATTGCAGCCAGTCCTGAAGAGACCCGATAGGCTAGGGTCAGATGGGAGGGGAGGAGGACCTCCCCTATCAGTAGACTTGGAGAGGGCATGGGAGATGAGGGAAGTATGGTGGGATTAGGAGGGAATGAGGGAGGAGGCTACAGTTGGGATATAAAGTGAATAAACTGTAATTAATATAAAAAACTAAAATTTAAAAATATATGAATAAAATTAAATTAGAAAAGAATAAAAGGTAGGAGGGAAAAAATTCAAAGAAAAAAAAGAATTAAGTGACCTTCTGAAGGTCTCAAAGTTATTAAGTGGACAAGCTAGTATTGTGGTCAAGCCAAACAACCTCATAAACTCACATTCTTAGGTATTACTTTAACTTCAAACAAATGCAGCCCAATCCACAGTTCCAAGCAAAGTCTGAGCAAGTAATAAATCACATTTGCAGAGTGAGTTTGCAGTGGCCTACCTGCTTCCCAAAGAGGAATGATTCAGTTGATGTGGTAAAGGAAAAACATACCAGAAGAGCTTCTTTCAAGTAAAATAAATTATACGTTTTCTATAACAATTCATGAGGAGAAATGTCTGTTTCTCAAAAGGTTACATCAGAAACCAGTAACTTCTTGATTATGAAATGGTAATGTAAGTAAACCTTGTCTGTAGAAAAAACTAGTGCCCACAGATGCCGATGCTTCATGACTCTGGCACAGGCAAACTTAGCAATCCGTACTGTTTACAACGGCATGAGAAAGAGTGACTCTTTAAAGCAAGAGTTAAGACGTGCTCTGTTTACAGCAAGAACAACTGAAGAACCTAACTCACTAGTTAGTAAACACATGTAAGTGTGCCTGTGCTTTCAGCCTTTTATAAGTGACCCAACTACAGAGTGAAAGAAAAGTACTTTGTTATCATTTTACGGTTACAAATTGGTACTTATATAAAATATGACAGTTACACTGTCATTTTCTATCACCTATGCCTTTATGTAACTCAATTTAAAATCCACAACAAATTTTTGGAAGATTTTTACTTCTGTGCAATGTCCATCTATTTTTGTGTCAGTACATGCACATGAATGTAGGTATCTTCAGAGGCCAAGAGAAACATAGGATCCCCAGAAACTAGAGTAGCAGGTGCCAGACATGGCTGCTGAGAACTAAGCCATGATCTTCTGCAGCAGCAAAATGTGTTCTTAACCCCTGAGTCATCTCTCTAGCTCCATAAAATAATCTTATTTATAAGAATTTCAAAAGTTTGGAGGCAATTTTTAAGACAAAAGGTTTTCTTGTTCTGTTTTTTCAGTTTTTTGAAAAAGAGTTTCTCTGTGTAGCCCTGGCCGTTCTGGAACTTGCTCTATACTCCAGGCTGGCCTCGAATTCAGAGATACACCCACCTCTGCCACCCAAATTCTGAGATTAATAGCGTGCCACCACAGCCCCACAAGGCAAAAGTTTTATAGTATTACTAGTAAAAGAAAAACATCAGTGAAAAAAAGCATTTACTATATGAAAAAGAGTAACACCTAACACCCGTGGAAGCCGGAAACTGCTTTCAGGTGTCATCCCCTATCACTCTCCACCTGAGTTATCTGTGACAGGGTCTCATCCAGCTTGGAACTTACTGTTTCGGTTAGACTGTCTAGCCAGAGAGCCCCTGAGAGCTGTCTTTGTACCACCTCAGCTGTGGACTACAGACCTGAACCACACCGAACTTTCACATGGGTACTAAGAATCTAAACTCAAGTGTTCAGGCATATACAAGAAGCATATATGTGTGTTTACACATGGATGGTGGGAGCGTGCTCTCAGGGGCCAGAGAGGGCGCTAGCGCACCTGGAGCTGGAGTTGCAGGCAGTGGTAAGCCACTGGACACTGGGTGTTGGAAACCAAATCCCCACCCTCCGCAAAAGCAGCCAGGACTCTTAACCACTATCACTCTAGGCCCCTAAGAAGTGATTGATTCTAAGAAATAAGCATCAAGCTAGGGATGAAACTTAATGGTTGAGTGTCTGGCTAGGAGTCACACTGCACCAAAACAAAGCAATAAAAACCTCCAGGGGAAAAAAAATACTAGAGTTGAAACAGCCACTTCAGTGCTAGTGATCAGGGATGTGGTCAACTTACTGTTTGTGAAAGTAAATGTTAAATGAAGATTAAACATTAGGCTTAATACACACACACACACACACACACACACACACACACAATAGTGAATTGGTCTATAAGCAACGAACTGTTACATGAAAATATATGAAGGAAACTAAAAATTAGTGGTTCTCCTTCTAGCCCTATTGGTACATCAGCTCATCTTCATGCTGACTGATGAAGATGGATAAAAATGAACAATATGAAGTCCCTTTAACAGGAACAAAAATCTTTCAGTATTTGTACTGACCGGCTCAGAATCATAGCCACAATCATCCCAGCTTGGCCTGAGGGGTTTCTTTGTTATCTGAAAGTAAGGCACATTAGTTAGGTGTAAGTTATTAGATGGGAGTAATACTTTGGTAAAGGTCTGTTAGATGCAATACTAAGAAAGCAAGACTACAGTACAGTTACTTGGCATGGCAACACATACTAATAAAAACTAAATGAATATTCAAACTCTGGGAGGTCATATATTATTCTATTAAACTTATATATGCCATAGCCCAGTGGCTCTGATATTTCTATTAACCACTGACATCCCTTATCGTGTGGGTATTGATATTATGTATGCATGCCATCACCACTCGTTACACCAAAAGTCAGAAGAACTATAAAATTAAGTCAGTGAAAATTATCATCTCATTTATAAGTGATTACAACTTTTTTAAAATTTTATTATACTTTATTACAATTTATTCAATTTGTATCCCGGCTGTGGGCCCCTCCCTCATCTCCTCCCAATTCCACCCTCCCTCCCTTTCAATTTTGTTTTAAAAAAAAAATTACTCATGAGCTGAATTAGTATTTTTTTAAATATGCTTAATTTCTTACAGTAAAAATTTCTAGCATTCAAACAGAAAGTCATATAATTTCTAAGTTCTTGCTCTATTAACACAAAGTTAAGGTAGTTTATATTAGTATGAAGTTTTAAAGTTAAAAAAAATACTAGATAGTGTATACTGTACATCTGAGAAAAAGTCCATGGTGTTACTTTCATAATCTTTAATAGCTAATTTTTGACTCACTCAAGTGTAAATTAAATGAAAAAATCCTAAGGTATTTTTCATTGCCATAAAGAACTTTTTCCTATAAATATTATATTTTGCCTCAAAACAAGAGAGATTGTTTTATTCTTTAAATAATGTAATATAGTAACAATTCTACTAATAATTGGATTTGGAATTTTAATGAGAAATCAATATCGTGGAAATTTGTGAAGATCACTCCTCACTATGGAAGCTGAAGGCTGAATTCTGAATTAAAAAAAAAAAAATGTATTCTCTAAATTATTTGCCTTTGAGGCATTTCATACTGATGCTTTGTTCTATTTTGTTTGTTTTTAACACAGGAAATCACCATGCAGCATAAGTTGTCCTGGAATTCACTTATATAGACAAAGGTGAGCTCAAACTCATGGTAATCCTCCTGCTTCAGCTTCCGAAATGATGGGATTATAGAAATGAGTCATCATGCCTGGGTTCCTATGGAATATTGATGAGGACTGTTCATTAAATTATACAGGGATACTCTATGCCAGTTAGCATGCAGATACATGTGCATTAGACTGCAAAACATGCAAACTGAGTTCAAACCAATCTTTTTGCAATAGATAAACATTAATCATCAATTACACTTAACATACTGGGATATGAAAAAGGGTTAAGTCATGAGAGAAAGAATGTAACACTTTTCTGATAAGCAGCATAAAACAGCTTAATATTCTTAAACAGAATCTCACAAAACGCACAGAAAACACATTTAATTTTTATCACTCATATGAAGGAGATAATCATTTTTAAATTTGGAAGTTACACCACATAAATTTTCAGAGTGCCTACATAAAGGCACTGGCTACAATCCATTATCTAGTTTGGGGGCGAGGGAAGCATTAAAAAACTTTTTCAGTAGCTAAAATCTAATTATTCCCTACTTTTCTGAACTTTTTTCCTGAACTCTTACCTGATTGAGATAATGATACTCCTCAGGCTGCTTAAGGTGGAATGCCAGCCTCTCTTCTTCACTTGCTCCTGCCAGCAGGTAATAGAATACATGATAGTTCCTGTTGGGGACAAAGCATAAAATGAACATGACTAATTCTGGTCAGATTGTTTTGTTTTGTTTTGTTTTGTTTTTAAAAGAGAACACATTAATTAGTAAAATGTTTGATTTGCTTCATTTTTTTAAGATTTGTTTATTATTTATACAACATTCTGCCTGCACACCAGATCTTACTATAGATGGTTATGAACCACCATGTGGTTGCTGGGAATTGAACTCAGGACCTTTGGAAGAACAGTGAGTGTTCTTAACCCCTGAGCCATCTCTCCAGCCTGATTTGCTTCATTTTTAAGGCAATGTGACAAATTCAACAATATGCCTATAAAATAAAATGCAGAATACCAAAAAGGGGGAGGGGGCCAAAAGTAGTAAATTAAAAAGCAGGATCTTCTGACCTCTGTCTTCTTAAACAACAATGGAGAAGAACCTCACAAATTTGCCTGAATTACTTTTTCAGAGCTCCAAAAATTAATCAAAAACTTACAGTAATCCAGTGGGGTATTTATCAACTACACCTATACAACAACAAAGGTATATACATTTTCTTAACTCCACATGAAACATTACTAGACAGTTAAACAAGCCTGAATACAGTCAAATGAAACCCAACCACGGTATAATGAAATTATAAATCGATGATGGAAATTTCCAAAATTCAAAACTGTGTGGTCAAATGTGAAGGCTTATGCCTATAATCCCAGCTTTCAGAAAGCTGAAACAGAAGACTGCTATGAGCTCAAGTCAAGCCTGAGCTACACAGTAAATTCCAGGCCAGCCATGGCTCAAAAAACTAACATAGAGAACAACCAAAGAAGAGGTGAAAAGAAGAAAGAAAACAAGGGGGGAAATGAACAAACTAAACCCACCAAGCATTAGAAAAAGCAATAACAAGCATTAGAGAAAAAAAATAGAATAGGAAGTAATAAAAATTAGAGTACAACAATGAAAATTTAAAAACCGGTTCTCTGAAAACATGTACAAAATTAACAAACCTTTATTTAAACTGGTAAGAGAGACTGGTTCAAAGTCAGGAATAAGGAAGGAGAAACACAGCCAAACTTATAAAATTTAAAAAGACTATGATACAGTATACGTATTAAAGTTAAAATAGCCTACATAAAATGCAGATTTCTAAAAATGCACAAGCTATCAAAGCCAACTAAATACAAAATCCAAACAAATCTTTAACCACTGAAGTGTTTGAGTTAGGAATCAAAACTGTTTCCAAATAAAACCGCAGAACCAGATAACTATGCTGGTAAGTTCTACCAGATAATATAGGAGACTCAATCTCTCAGAAACTCCTGCAGTAAATAGCTTTCAATCCATTCTATAAAACTATAAATTAGACCAGAAAGGAAAATCTTAGATAAGTAGTTCTCAACTACCTGACCCTTTAATACAGTTCCTCATGTTATGGTGACCCCACTCTCAACCATAAAATTACTTTCGTTGCTACTTCATAACTGTAATTTTGCTACTTTATGAATCTTAATGTAAATACCTGTGTTCTCCAATGGTCTTAGGTGATCCTTGCAAAAAAGTCATTCCACCTACAAAGCGGTCACAACCCACAGGTTGAGAACCAGTGCCTTCTACCTTTATAAGCAATATATCTTATGAATACAAAGAGAAAAATCCACAGCAGAATAACAGCAAACCAAACTAAGTAACACATAATACGGAGAACACACACACACACACACACACACACCTGTTGCCAGTCTCTGCTACTTCGTGGGTTCTTCTTTTTCCCACTCTTTATCCCTCTACCTCCCCCACATTCCCCTAGTTTCACCCCTTTTCACTAGATAGGAAAAAGAATAAAGATGAGAGAGAAAGAGAAGGCCTAGAATCTAATTTCTTTTTTCTTGTTTCTTTGTTAGCAGTAATACTAACAAACTGCAAACAACTCCCAGGAGCAACCAAAACCACCACCTACAACAAGGCTCTAGTATTTATATAGCCTCTGAAAAGTTCCCAGGATCCCAAGCATCACACAATTGCAGAAACTATCTTCAACTGGCAAAACCAAGCCTCTGCTAGAGCCCGAAGCAAATCACAGCCAGCTGCTCTGGACAGTCTGAGGGAGCCCCATATGTGCTCCCACACATATGTTTTAATCCCCACACCTGGGATTAAAACAAAAACATAATATTTGTGTTTTTTAAAGAAACCAAAATTCAGCTGGATGTGGTAGTGCATGCCTTTAATCCCAGCACTCTGGAAGCAGAGGCAGGTGGATCACTGTGAGTTTGAGGCCAACCTGGTCGACAAAAAAGAGTTCAGGACAGCCAAGGCTACACAGAGAAACCCTGTCTTTAAAAAAAGAAAAGTCCATAATGCTCTTAGACACACCTATCAAATGAAGCAATCAAAACAATTACATTTGTAAACTGTGTAACGTCACTTCCATTCATTCTTAAATCCAAGAAACAAGGATCATATCCCCACTGCTCCATTATAAAGTCCAAAAAAAACCACACTGATTAGTTACAGCGGTCACTGAGCCAGAGTTCTGTGCCTGTGTTCCACTGAGCATACCTATAACCTTTTCTCCATGTATTCAAACATCTCTAATACAAATCTTCTTTTATTATTATTAAAACAAAATAAATTCTTAACCTAACCCTGCAAATAATTTATTGTTGTTAGTCATTAATTACTGAGCTTTTATTACATATAAGCACCATGTTAATCATGTTACAAATCTTTTAGGACCAAAAGTGGTGTCCTACACTTTTATTTCAAGCACTTGGGAAGCAAAGGCAGGAGAATTGCTGTATAATTGAGGCCAATCTGGTCAAATAGTGAGTTTTGGAGCAGCCAAGGCTTCATAGTAAGAGTGTGCCTTAAAAATAAATAAATAAATAGATAGATAGATAGATAGATAGATAGATGGATGGATGGATGGATGGATGGATGGATGGATGGATGGATGGAT